>NC_137107.1:17855198-18455198 GCF_949357685.1 Gobio gobio | reverse complement strand
CCTTTCGCTGACATTTCGTATCAGTGCCGCCCATCAGTTATCTGTTATCAGCGGTGGGCCCAGACTCGAACCCAAAACAGGCGGTGAGCTGGGAAGTCGGTGAAAGTCAAACTACCCGTGCGTACGGTCAACTATATAAGGATTACTAGATATTTTTGGTAACACTTTACAATAGGGTTTCATTTGTTAACATTAGCTAAGTACACTAGTTAGTAAATATGAATGAACACTAAACAACACTTTTTTTTCTTTTCTTTTTTACTAAACAATACTTTTGTATTATGCTATGCATTTTTATTAACCAACATGAACAAAGATTAATAAATGCTGTAAAAAATATATGGCTCATTTTCAGTTCATGTTAGCTAATGCATTAATGTAAAGGACCTTATTGGTAAGTGTTACAGATTTGTTTAATAGATTTTATGAAAAAATATCAAACTGGTTGTCAGGGAGTTGCTAGGGTGTGGCTTAATGGTCTACTCTAAATGAAAAGGACCTTGTTGTAAAGTGTTACAGATTTTTTTTTGTTATAGATTTTCTGAAACACTTTATATTAGGTGGCCTTAACTACTATGTACTTATTTTTTTATGTAAGTACAATGTACTTATTGTGTTCATATTGTATTGCTGTCCACTTTTGCTGATATTGAGGTGGGATACGGGTAAAGTTAGGGACAGATTTGGATGTATGGGTAAGTTTAAGGGTAAGATGTAAGGTGTAAGGGAAGTGTCAAAATTGTAATTATAAATTACAATTAATTATAGATGTAATTACATGCAGGGAATTTTTAAAATGTAAGTACAATGTAAAAACATGTATGTACACAATAAGTGCATTGTATCAAATTGTTAATTTATAATGATAGTACATAGTAGTATAGGCCACCTAATATAAAGTGGGTCCAAAAAATCTCTAACTGGTTGCCAGGGCGTTGCTAGGGTGTGGCTTATTGGTCCAAATGAAAGTGAAAAGGAATAATTTTTAGTTAAAAAAAAGATAAGTACACTCGACAGCAATTGTTTCATATTGGTAATTACCAAAAAAATATTTTCAGCTTGTCTCTCTTTCAGTGACGCAATCTGTGACTGACCAATCTGTTCAAATTCTCACTATTTCTATTTCTTCTATTTTACTTTTCTGAGTAAACTTATATTCAATTTTATTTCAGCTGCAATTCAACTTTAATCACCCGAATAACTTTACAGCCCAAATAATAGCCTAGAAGAATCAATTTAAATGTTTTTATACATTATAACCTGCACATTTCTGTTTTTAAATAATCAAACATTTGGCCCCATTTTAAGTGCTTCACTGTAATCTCAATTTTTGCTTTAAAAAACAAAAACAAAGGACAAGTTGAAAACTTAACTGGTCTTAACTCTTAAAGCCTGAATAAGTCTCTTAATCTGATATTCCAGAGAATGCAGATATGGCTCGGTCCCTCCTTCATTGCAAGTCTATGGGATTTTCATGTAAATTGATTGCTTGGAAAAGTAATAGCATAATTCTTCTCAATAAGCTGCACAGTTTTAGGCCTCATTCATGTCTGAAGCATTAACACAAGTTATTCTAATGTCTTGTACATACGAGTTTGTTGTATATCAGCTCTCGTTCTCTCTTTTTCCTCTGCTCAAGTGCCACAGGCTTATAATGTTTCTGTCAACAGCAATCCAGGAAACCAAATGCAAAAACAAACCCCACAACAACACCTGGTTTACTAGCACCCCCCTCCTGCCTTCAGACACTTCGTCTTGACTGGAAACACAGCGGAGGGCTTCGAGAGAACAGAAAAACGCTTCATTTCTCCAGAGACGTCTTTTTCTGGCTGTTTTTCTCTCTCTGAGGATGAAGGTGAGCAGTGATATCCTTTGCTGAGTGCCGTATCAGCTGAGCCGCCACTTTGTTCTGCCTAATTATGGCGTTAGTAGGAAATAACAGCACAAATTGCTGCTAATAATTAAATGACAAGTCTGATCAGAATCTGCAGATGTGCTAGTAACACGCTAGAAAGTGACGATGCCACAAATGTATTACTAAAAACTAATGTGATGAACTGATGTATGGTCACACATTCAAAATAGATTAGAAAAAAAAAGTACTAAGAGATATAGACAACTCATAATGAATGAGATAGTATATGATAGCTATTTTATATATATATATGTATATATGTGTATATGTATATATGTATGTACAGTATATATTATTAGAATTATGGCAAACATAGTAATTTAATGTTATGATATAATTAATTCATTATAAATACACACTTGTACAATTACTGACTGTAATAAGGACAACTGTAATTAGAATCCATACTAGATTAATATTACAACCAATACTAATTACATTCATTTTTACTGTAATTTGCTGTGAAAGATCACAAATTTAGTCGTCTTTGATAACGAGGGCCCATTTAACAAGTTAATATTTTCAGCAGTTATATACTTCATCTCAATGTAATGGCGTTACATATTCAAAATAAAACTACTACATAAAAGGTTTATAGGAATTGTAAAATGTTTAAGCAGCTTGACTCACTTTAACTGTGTTTTCTAATGGTATTGGATTATGCACGAGTAAAAGAAGAAATGAAAGTGGAAAGGAGTGATGGTTTGCTGTAAATAATCAGTTCAGCTACTCGAGTTTCACAGTATGTTGATACTATTGTCATGGAGAATAGGAGAAGATATCCTGACATACATGTGCAGGACAGTTCCTGTATGGATTCATGCACGGAACTACATCAGGAAGACCTGAGGGATTTGCTACACAACCGGATGGAGTCCAAAATAAAATCTTCGGTTCATTTAACAGATTTAAAAAGGTAAATGATACCAGTAACTATACCATCTGAGTTACACAACTAGTCGATTGTTTGGATTCATTAAGATTTATTTGATCAAATACAGTAATATTATGAAATATTATCACAATTTAAAATAACTTTTCTATTTTTAATTAAATAAATATATAACATGTAATGTATTCCTGTGATCAAAGCAGAATTTTCAGCACCATTACTCGTCACATGACCCTTCAGAAATCATTCTAATATGCTGATTTGATGCTCAAAAAACATTTCTGATTATTATCAATGATGAAAACAGTTTTGCTGCTTAATATTTTTGTGGAAACTCTTATACTCTACCATTAAAAATATGAACAAAAAAAAAACTTGTTCAGCAAGGATGCCTCAAATTGATCAAATAGTATTATAATGTTACCAAAGATTACCATTTCATATAAATGCTGCTCTTTTAAACTTTTGATTTATCAAAGAATCCTAAAAAAAAATCCATCATGGTTTCTACAAAAATATTGAGCAGCACAACAGTTTTCAACATTGATAATAATAATAAAAAGTTTCTTGAGCAGCAAATCAGCATATTAGTGATTTCTGAAGGATCATGTCGAAATTCAGCTTTGCATCACAGGAATAAATTACTCTTTAAAATATATTAAAACAGAAAACAGTTATTTTAAATTGTAATAATATCTTACAATATTACTGTTTTTACTGTTTTTTTAATCAAATAAATGCAGTCTTGGTGAGCACAAGAGACTTTTTTTATTTATTTAAAACATCTTAATTATTCAAAACTTTTGACCGGTAGTGTTATGATTATTATTCGAATTAGAAATGTGACAGTAAATCCATCTTTGCTTAATTCAGTAACTAAATAAATAAATAAATGAATGAATTATAATAATATCTAGGAATAAGTAATAAATGGACACACACATACTTTGTTTTATGATTTTTCAGGTTGCGCAAGAATGGTTTTATGTATAATTACACAAAAAATGTTGTTCACATATCATGAATGAGGCCCATAATGTGAATGTCCCTATTAACTCACGTCGCTTTCAAATCGCATCATATCCTGCAAAGTCAGATGTTTGTTGGCGTTGGGGACGGCAAGATGAGCAGAGGGATTGAGAGAAATGTGGACGCACATTTTAAAGAGCTCCTTCAACCCCCACCCCCCCCGGAGCGGCCGGCAGAAATAACAACAGAGTCATCTAAAATCAATCAGCGGGGCCGGCTAACGGACTGCTCCGGCTACTCTGCGCTGCACAGATCGATACATGCGCTGGCCATTGTGAGAGCTAAATTGCCACTACCATCAGCAATTTAGAGATCTGAAGCTAAAAGGCAAGGAGAGGAACAACGGAGCACGAGAGCGGACATAACGTTAACCGAGACGCACATGCGGTTTTAGTCGTAAATATAAATACACAAACAAACACGAAGGTGAGGCCCAGTGGTGTGGGATTTGGTCTAAAAGCGATCAAACAATACCTCTGAAACGGATTGTATTCCAAAGGAAGGAAAGATGAAAGAGGGATGACGAGAGAGAAAGCAAATGCGTGCACAGGAAAAAAGCAAAGAGGCTACAGAAATCCAATAGTTTAACCTCTGTTTGAGACGCAGTGGTGGCCAGTGAAGGACAGAGGGGGGAAATCAATACGAGCTGATTTGCAGAAGGTGGAAGAGTGGGTGGAGGAGGAGGAGGAGGAGAGAAAAGGAGAGCCAGAGAGATGGGAAAAGAGACAGACAGCACAGATAAAAATAAAAATGAAATCCAGATTACACAGAAGAAGAAAAAAAAACTTTCCTATACGTAGTGTTTTACACACTGGTGTCCGTCTGAGCGTGTCGTTCATTGACGGGTGAGGGCTGGTATTTTTAGGTCTTCCAGGTGGGTGAGCGAGAGAGGGGGGTCTTACCTGTCGGGGAGAGCAGACCCGGAGAGAGCAGCCCGTGAACGCTGTGAGGAAGCAGACGAGAGCTGTCCTGCATCGCCACGCCGAGAGAACGCTTGGGAGGACGACCAGGCCGAGAACTGGAGAGAGAAAAACAGACAACAGGGGTTTTATTGACATGAAACACACTGTAAAAGAAGATTTTTTTTTGAAGTAGTAAATAAAACAAAAATTACATGAGTATGTTATGCAAGAAAATACTATTTCAGACATTCTACCTCAAAATGTCACATTTAATTCAATGTATTTGCAATTTTTTGTGTAATTTTTCAGTTTTTTTCAGTGTACATTTGCATAAATTTTTGCTTTAACATGTAACAAGGTAACATGACTGTATAATGTGTTTTGAGTGGTGAACACCAAATATAAGCTACTTTGGGGTCAATGACATGGCCCTTTTTTTCTTTCCAAAAATACATTTAAAAAAAGGAATTCATACATAAAATATCTTGAATACATGATAATATATGATACAATCACTCACAAAACATAAGCATGTTTTTAATTAAAGGTCCTGTTCTTCGTGATCCCATTGTTCAAACTTTAGTTAGTGTGTAATGTTGCTGTTAGAGCATATATAATACCTGTAAAATTATAAAGCTCAAAGTTCAATGCCAAGCGAGATATTTTATTTAACAGAAGTTCCCTTTCAAAGCCTACAGCGAATGGCTGGTTGGGACTACAACTCTGTACATCCTGCTTTAATTACGTCAGTAGAGCAGTTTGTCGACTAACCTCCGCCCACAAGAGTACGCGAAAAAGGGGGCGTGGTCTTGTTGCTCCCGCGTGGATAAGAGGAAGTGTTGCGTTCGGTTGCGTTTGTATAGTTTGTTTGTCGCCATGTCGTCGAGACGCTGTTATTTTCATCCCGGAGTCAAGTCACCTTTGTTTGGCTTTCCCAGGGACGCTGTACTTAGAGATCATTGAGCGCACGCATCCCCGTTATGGTAAGAGGCGTGACCTTTCCGGTAACGTGCGCTCTGCGTGCCCTAAGCTGCTGTCGAATCACAACACGGGAACCGCTGGCACAATCAGAACTCGTTACGTGTTTCTGAAGGAGGGACTTCATAGAACAGGGAAATCTTTCAAGCCGTTTTGAGGACAGTGAAAACAGCAGTATACAGATAAGTAAATTGTGTGAAAAATACTGTGTTTTTTTACACGCGAAACATGAACACATGTTATATTGCACACTGTAAACACAATCAAAGCTTCAAAAAAACACAAAAAACGGGACCTTTAATTTTTCATTTTTATTAATTGATATCTTAATGAGGACAAAAGCCTCATTAAAATAAATTAATTATTGATATGAATTGGTATAATTGTTTATTAGTATGGGAAAAAACAACATATAAAATCATTCTTAAAAAAATTGTCTTAGTCGTATTATTTAAAAACAAAAAAGTCATCTAGTACAACTATAGACTGTATAAAACAATGGACATAGTGTCCGTGACGTCACCCATAGGTTTCTGAAGAGCATTTGTGAAGCCCAAAGTTGCCGTTGTCAGCCATCACCATCTTGGCAGCGTGTCACGGCTTTCATAACTGAAAATGGGCAAAGAGGCGGGACGTGGGTGGAGCAGACAAACGGCTAGTAGTGACAGCAGAATCCATCTGTCACTCAAGTGACCAAACATATTTTCTGCTGTAAAATTGTGCATTTTAACATGGGGGCTCTATGGGATTGACTCCGTTTTGGAGACTGTCTCTAGCGGCCAATCGATGAATTGCAGTTTAAGTCACTTCCGTATTGGCTTAAAGGGTTTTTTCAGCGCTGGGAAGATGAATGTGTATTTAAACTGGGTCATTTATGTTGTAGAAATGTGAAATTATTTTTGAATTTGGTGCCTTCTAGACTGAGAAAAGACAGAAAATGTATTTTTGTCTCATGTGGATGAAAGACAACAACTCCCAGAATGCACTTGCTTCGCTGCCCTACGAGGCCACTCCCTCTCTTGAAGTTCACCGTCGTTTTGAACTTCATAATAATACACTAATTTAATTCAGTTAGAGAATAAACACTACAATTAAAAACTGAACGTGTCTTTTCAATAAAGTGTGAGTGAGCCGAACGAAAGTAACGGGACAAACGCAGCAGGAGGTTAATAACGTTATTTTATCGTTCTTTTAATATTTTAATTTGGCAGTGACCAATCATGAATTGAGTAGTACAGCATGTTGACGGATCAAGTGTGAGTGAAATGCCCGCGCAGCAGTCATCTATGAATCTACCGGTAATACAAGTCAATGTAGAGCGCGCATTTTCATGCCTCAAGTACGTTTCTTTCCCCGCTGAGGTCTACAATGAAAGCGCAGGTATTGGAGGACATTCTTTTCGTACGTTTAAATAAGCAGTACGGACTTTAAGCTCAAATAGACTGATTTAGGCTAGTTTATGGATTCCGTTTAAGCCTATCCAAGTAGGTTAGTAGCATCTATCAAACATTTTTCCTATAGTCTTTCAGATTGCCAATACAGGACAGGTCAATGTTTTCTATATAGACGGTTGATGCTTCGTATCAAATGGTATGTTATATTGCATTAAATGATCGAGCTTTATTAGCTGACTGAATTTGATTATGTGATGCAAGGACGTGTTGCGCAGTGTTTGCTTTGAAATTAGCAGTTGACGGTGCATTAAAAGAGCAATGGTTATCCAGTTTATTTATTCTTTATTCATGCAATTTTTAAAACAAGTCGTGTTGAAAAAAAGTTATGTACAAAGAATGTTATCACTCTTCTGAAAAGAATTAGGCATAAGAGGGCCACTTTCGATTGTCTAACGCTCCATTAAAACAGGTCCGCTGTTTATGCTTTGTAATTAATGCATGCATTTCTGTTGTGGTTTTAAAAATGTTATGAAATAAATATTCAAGTCTAATTACCATGCGTATTATTATTATTGAGTGAAAAATAAGTCTATTTATACATATTTGTATAGGCTAAATTAAAATAACGTTATTAACCGGTATTTTTTCAAATCAAACCGTTTTCGGAACAGTAATGTTTATTGAGGAACGCAAAAACGGAAACGCTATAATATAGATTCTGCTCGGAGTGAACCGATTTATATTTTTTTCCGTTTTTAAGCCCTGTGTGGAACTAGCTCCTTCTACTGGCTGTAGTTTTTAGCCTCTGGCCAAAAAATCCTCAGATGACGCAAAATGACGATTTTTTTCCAGAAATAAAATGCATAATTCTCTCGTCTCAGGGGGATATGAGGGGGAAAAGTACCATAATTTGAATATACTACCAGGTTTCTACTGATACAAAGCTTAATGCTAAATTGCTTAAGTAACCCTTTAAAGAGAGAGCTTGGATAGAACATAATAATCTGACTTTATGACATGGTAAAGTTAATTCTGGTTGTAAAATGACATTAACCCTCTGGGGTCTGAGGTGTTTCCTGGGACCTGGAGGTGTTTTGACTAGGGATGCACCGGAATGAAAATTCTTGGCCGAAACCGAAAACCGAAAAAGAGGAAACCAAAACCGAAAACCGAAACATTTTTCTTAGCCTAGAATTTTGTTGCAACAATGTGAAAATTATCCTGCCCACTCGTTCACAAAAAACAATATCTTTACCTGTTCTGACAAAAAACAACTTTTACCCTGAAAAAAAAGCACTGTTTTAAAACATATTTGAAAATAATAATTGAGATCACTCATGTATTCAAGGTGTCGGAGAAATTTGTAATGTTTTTGGGGGGTTTTATTCACTTGATGGTTACACCACATGACATTCTCTAAAGACATTAAATTAAAACTGTTCTTGAAATGTAGTTTTCAAAACTGCATTGAACCAATATGAATACAAAGAGTACATTTCTAAGAAACAGACACATAATCTTGACGTTATCACGTTATCTTTATCGTGGAAACTTTTATATTTCAATGAGCCTTATAATAAAGTGATTTTATGGAAAATTCAGTCTCGTCAGACAAAACAATGAAAAGGTAAGTTCTTTCAGAGCAGAATCAAGTTCCTACATTTTACACACACACACGCACATCAAACCAAAAACATACGGTTATACATCATCCTCTGTCATGATAGATACATGAACAAGCACAGTCTTAGAAACACGTGCCACTAACGTACAACACGCTAGACAAATTATTCAACACAAAACACAAACACACACACACTTATCTCTCACACTTCATTGTGAGAAGGGCTATCAAAGAGACAGGTACATGACAGTTCGAACCCTGCGCAAGGGTGCTGGCAGAGCAAAATAAGCCAGAAAAGCAAAATGCTAATTCAACTGCTGCATATCATTGGATCAGGTCCAAGAACATCAAGCAGCAAGTGTTTTTCACCATTCTATTAATACTGCAGCGCTAACAAACACAAACCAGAGCAGAATCACCACTAAACTGATCAGAGCAAAGCAAAGAGGAAGGACACAGCAATGAGCAACTTGTTCTTAATAGAAGTCATTCGTGGCCGCATACAATGTGTGCACATATACAGACCTCAGCCAAAGTAGACAGAAGATTTAAAGTCGACACAAAACGGCATTTGCCACCAAGTTTGCCATTGATTGTGGAGAACAACTGCTCTACTGAAACATCACAGGCACCAACTTTTAATGACGTTTTTTTGGATCCCAATATTTTCTTTTATTTTTGTACATTAATGTTAGCATTAACATAAAATCGGTTCAATGTCGTACTTCGTTGTAAAACTTCTGTAAAAACAGCTGTAAAACATATTGGCGAAACTAGGGGGTTTTAAACTGTGGGTCTGCGGAAAATTTCAGAGAATAGAAAAAGTATAGACCCTTTTCACATTTCCGGGTTTCTCAGAGCGGAAGTCGTCAGTCGTCATGTTGGGTTAACTTTTATAGCGGTGAATGAGAGAATACTTTAAATATATTTTTTGTGTGCCCATTTGCTCATATAGCAAAAGAAAAACTCCACAATAGTGATTTCACAACTTTCAGAAAGAGGGAAAAAAATAGTGAGATTGATAACGGCAGTGAAAGAAAGAAAGATATTAATTATTACCATCACTCCCATAGACACTGTATTAGAAACACCCTCACAGCAGCGGTAACTTGTTTTTTGTAATTTGATGCAAAAGTAATAAAATACAAAGTATTAGTGTTATAAATGTACATACATTTACAAAAAATGAAAATACAAAACTGCTGGATTTACGATATTGACGACCGTTAAAATGCATTATCACAGTCTGTGAAAAGGGTCTATTGGGGAAGCTGCATTGCACCAATGATTGTTAACATTTTCAAAAGTACTATACAGATACCTTTAAATTATTAATAATTCATTATTTTCCTTTAACAGTAATATTTTTGACATAACGTTATCATTAAAGGCAAAGGGTTCGATTTTCTTTTTTTATGTTAAAATACAATCTCTAGTGTTGTAGTCAAGACCACCTAAACCGAGACCAAGTCGAGACCAAGACCAGTGTGTGCCGAGACCAAGTCAAGACCAGGACAGGGCGAGACTGAGTCAAGACCAAGACCAGACCAGCACTCCTTAAATTCATCTAAAAGATCCATATCTACTCTCTGAGAAATTACTTATATTTAAAAAGACACTGTAACACTGTTACCAATCAAATCACTAACAATAAAATTCATGGCACAGAAGTTGCATCTGAATTGGTACAATTACACCTGCATAAATAATGTTCAGATTAATTTAACATTAAAACATTAACATTATTGAACAGTCACGGAATCCTTTGTTCAACCGATTTGTTCAAAGCAGCTGATTCATTTAATAACAAAACGTTGCAGAATTAGCAAAAACACAGTTTAAAATTTGTCATTTAATATTAACTTCTTGTTTATTGAACATTTGTATAACTACAGCTCTCTTACTCTTGTGATATTGCTTAATTATACTCTATGTTATATAAATAAACTAAATATCAGAATTTTGTGGTCATTTATATTAATTTTGGGCATTTTTGAGACAATGCTGCATTGATTTTGAACCCGGCAGCACAGCAACACAAGAAATCACATTATAAAAAAGATATTGATTGTATTTTAAGCTGTAAGTTTTACATCAAATCACATTAATGATGTTGAATCAGACAATGCACTGGCAATTTAGTGATATCCTTGCAGTTTTGGTCTTGAGATAAATTCCGAGTCCTCTAAGTCCGAGACCAAGACAAGACCGAGGAGAAATGCAGTCGAAATGCAGTCGAAGACCGAGACAAGACCAAGACCATCAAAAAATGGTCTTAAGACCGGTCTCGAGTACTACAACACTAACAATCTCTCAACCCAGTTTATCTTTCATTAATGGCATTCATGGGTTAATTTTCCCCAAAACAAGTCTAAACATTGAGCATCCTAGGCACCATCAAAACAATCTCTTTCCAGCTCAACCAATAGCGTGAGTTTGGGTGTGGCTACTGTACCAGGCGGAGTCAAAGGGTGTTCAGCCGCTGTGGGACCATGACTGACGCGTTACACCAAAGTCCATTTCAAGGAAATTCTATTCACTCAGCGGCCAAATTTGCAACGCCAGCTATTTCGGGCACCCAAGACCAAATTTCTACTTGAATGGGGGATCCTGAAATCTCAAAAACTGCTTTCCCAACACAACTTAATTAACATTTCAAATCAGCAACAAAATCTCACATGAATTGCCCCACAAGTGTTGTTTCTTATGCTCAAATAGTGTTGTTTTTTTTCAGGCTAGACCAGCCAAAGCGCATGTGCAGTACTAAGCAAGAGTCTCACAGCACTGACTGTTTCTATAGACCTTATGTAGTCCCGCCCCTTTTCAGCACTGCGCTCATTGTGTTCAGTCTTCCGGTTTGTGTTTGCACACCATGAAGGTAAGCTCGGAAGTAACGGATTTCTGAATGAACCGCTTGTTTTAAAAATCTTCCCGGTCTACTGACTTTTATGACATCCGCTTCAAACATTACAATGCTCATGATAACTTTTGTTAACTCTACAATAAGTAAATCCAATTCACCAGCTAATTACTCTTCGACAGCGATATAATAGAAATATACAGAGCTACCGCAAAAAAAAAAGAAGTTCAAACACAAAATTCTAAAGATGTCTGTGCGCTTGTTTCTCTGGCACATAAAGACTATAGCAACCAGAGCTTCTAATGGCAGCTGCAGTGATGCGATGACTATCAATCAGCGATTGGCTCTTTCATTTAGAAGGCGGGACTTATTCTAGCATATTGCGCGTTGCACTAGGGATGCGCGGTATACCGGTACTGGAAAAATACCGGTATATATTTTATTTCAAACGGTACGATATCATGATTTTGCTCATTTCGGTATATGCTGCTGTTCCGAAGTACACCGCTAGGTGGCAGCGCGCTACCCAAACTGACGTGAAACCGGCAAATGTGGCAACAGAACAAGATGAATACAGCAGTTGAATCTCACTCAACACGCACAAAACACATTAATAAAGAGAGTAGACGTGAAACTTGGAATTACTTTGCTTATAAAACTGCTGAAGAACCATCAAACCTTGCCAAGCATCGGTCACTTAATTCCTGACTTGTAAGACATTATGAGATCGACAGGTGAGTGCATAATTCTAACGATCTAATTTAGACATTTTTCTTTTAACACTGATTAACGCACATACATAAGATCGTATCGTTTAAATATTATGAAATCTCCAGCGTTCGTTTCAACCAGTGACGTTACTTTAGACCTAATATTTGCACGCATACTTGCACTATTTACATCCGCGACAGACATACCCAACTCTGTTTATGTGACTACTCACTAAAGATTGACATTTTTGACATAATTTTGTGTGTATTTGACTGAGGAAAAACAATTTAATTTGGAATGCGCGAGCTCTTTAGGCTTGTGTGTGTGTGTGTGTGTGTTTGTTGTTGGCATGAGCGCAAAGAAAGCTCTCTCTCAAAGAGCTCTCATCCCATATGTATTACGAAATGCTATAAAATCGCTTGCATGTTCAAATTGGCGAGGTTTAAAAAGACGTGCGCAGTGATTTCCGTCAGCTGTCCCGAAACGGAAGCGAAAGTGTTGAATCTGAGCGTGCAGACTGCTTTTATAGTCCATGCATGATGTCTTTTGAAGCCAGAAGCAATTTGCTCATTTTGATAGAATGGAGACGCGCAGTAATGCTGAAATTACTTACAAAAAAGTTTCCAAATGACTGATTAATGTGATAATCTTTGTTGATTAATTTAATAATAAACATTTGCGGTAATTTCCCGCTTCATAAACCCAAAACTTGCGAGAGTGAGTAAAATTATGCGTAATACCCGCATCAAAATTCAGACCCTGTATGGTATCGATTTAATATCGGTACTTCGGTATTAGATTGTGGTACCGTACCGAAGCCAAAATTGTGGTATCGAGCCATCCCTACGTTGCACCATTCATATGTAATATGGGTAGCACTTTATTTTACAGTCCTGTTTCGCATGTACATACTATGTACTTATAATAGTTATTACAATAACTGGGTAGTAACTAGGTACTAACCATGAACCTACCCCTAAACCTAACCTTAACCCAGGTAGTTACCTTATATTACCCAGTACTTTCTTAGGTAAGTACACGTAAGTGCACATACTGTAAAATAAAGTGCAACCATAATATGAGCACATCGTCTTTTTTATATATATAGTCTAGACTAATAGCTATTGTTATGTGGGAAAAATCAGCTTCGATCACAGAAGTGCAAGCCAAATTTCACTTAATTTAAACAGGTCATGAACACGTCATGCGTATATTCCAGTTCATATTGTTTACTTTGACATGTCAGTGTAGACCACCTCAAACAGCTGTGGCACATCGTGAAAAAAGTGTGCACGGTGCAGGTTTACTGGATGGGTTGATTATTACTCAATTGCTTACTCATGACACAAAGCAGCACGGCTAAGTATACTGGACCTTTTATTGAAAGTAGCCAACTTTTACCTGTTGAAGCATTGCTTTACAAGCATCGGTAAGAGCTGTGTTTGTGATGTTTGAGTTGGGGGAAGTGTTTGCAAAACACCTAATGGTTAGAGAGTCAGACTGGTAACCCGAAGGTTGCGGGTTTGATTCTCAACACCGGCAGGAAATGACTGCGATCCCCTTGAGAAAGGCACCGAACCAACAATTGCTCCCCAGGCACCACCAGGCAAGTTCACTACTCACTGATCCTAATGTGTGTGCACTAACTTGGATGGGTTAAATACAGAGGACAAATTCCAAGTATGGGTTACCTTACTTAGCCTTCACATGTCACTTTCTCTTTTTTTTTGTCATCATATTTGGGGGTTATTTGGCATTAAGTTTTAACCCCTGTCCTAAACTTTACTTCCATCTCTCTCAGATTCTTCTTCAATCTAAAAGACCTTAGTAGTGCACTTAAGCATATTTTCAAGTACTTACATTTCAGACTTGAAGCAATACTGCATTTGAACAAGGCCAATAAACAGCATCTTTACTACAAGTCAAAAGGATCGATGGTAAACTTCAAAGTGACCCCTTCAGTGTCCAGTTTTGTCCATACGTCACCACATGGGCCTTCCTCCCTTTCCTACTCCAAGATATTTCAGTTTGACGCGCTGATCTGTTGACAAGCTTGTCAAGGTCTCTGGCAAATGGGAATCACTTTGGACCATCACATTACTAATCTAATTAAAAACTATGAACAGTGGAGCGTGGTGGAAAAGAGAGGCAATCAACATGAATCACTTTAGCTGTTGTAGTGCCTGTAAGTGGAGAGCAGTCGATGGAGTTAACTGTACTGTAAAAAAAAAAAAAAACATCAGCACAGTTTGCCAGACCACAATCCCTCTCCAGTGCAGATGAAATTAATGGAGTCTTTGATTCTGGGAGAGTTTGACAAACTACTTTTCAGTCTTGTTTTGTTTGACTTTTATCAGTGAAACATCCTTTTTATGCATGTGATTGTATGGACAGAGAAAATTGCGGGGGATCGAAATATGACGCAGGGTGGATTCGAACTGGTGTCTCTCACATGAACACCACGTAATGCTAATCACTAGGCCAAAGGTGAGAGAGAAACCTAATAAAGGTCGCAAATAACATTCACTATTTAAAAATCTCCGCAAAGGCCTGAATTTGTTTTAAAGTTGGTTTTTACATCATTCTGACAAAAGCCACGTTGGAAAACAATCAATTACCTCAGCGTTCCGATAACACGACTCCATTTCCTTTGAGGAAAGCAAATTAGAAAACATCATGGCGGGGCAGCAAATGATTCCGTGAGGTCAATGTGGTGCAGGAAGAAAAATCAGCTAAATGTCAAAAGATCTCGCCTCTGAAGACGCTCAGCTACTAACTTGAAATCGCACATCAGTGAAAAGAAAAGCAGACGTTTCCGGGTCGTGCTTAAAGCGAGGTGGAAAACCATTTCCTTTAAAGCTCTACGTCGACGTGTGTTGAAGAACAAGAAGCGTTCTTTCTTTCCTCATTTGGAGCATCTGACTCACTTGCTCCTTTTGAGCATTCCTAATCGAGGCGTGCCCGAAATACAAGATAAAAAAAAAAAGCCAACATGCTGGAGTCGTTAGAAGTCTGCAGTCAGGCGATTGTGCGTGAACAGGCACTTGACTCCCGCGGGACTCTTAAAGCTATTTTCTTATTTAGCTCCACTTTGACTGGGTATTGTTAGAGGCCGAGCAGTTCTTTCCTCGCTTGTGACAGGTGCTTCCCTTATATAAAACCCATCCTTTCATTTTCAAGAGCACTTTTGGAAAGGTACAGTCGTCATGTACTTGACACAATGTTCCAGATAAAGTACTGGAATTCTAATTGTATGGAAATATGTGACTTGGTATGTTTACTACAAACAAGGATAGAGTACTGACGTAGTGCTGCATCCAACAATTATTTAGGTCATCAAATTTTGGATAAAAAAGTATTGCATGATCTTACACTGATTGTGCCTAGTAGTAACATGATAACGTAAGGTCAAGCAAATGCTTTGAACGGCGCATAAAGATCATAAACTGTTCCCGATCAGCACATTTTTGACCATTTGAGAACCAAAAATTGGGGAATATATATATATATATTTTTTGTTATATATATATTTTTTTTTATATATATTTTTTTATATTTTTTAAATGTATTTATATATACATACACTCACCTAAAGGATTATTAGGAACACCATACTAATACTGTGTTTGACCCCCTTTCACCTTCAGAACTGCCTTAATTCTACGTGGCATTGAGTCAACAAGGTGCTGAAAGCATTCTTTAGAAATGTTGGCCCATATTGATAGGAAAGCATCTTGCAGTTGATGGAGATTTGTGGGATGCACATCCAGGGCACGAAGCTCCCGTTCCACCACATCCCAAAGATGCTCTATTGGGTTGAGATCTGGTGACTGTGGGGGCCATTTTAGTACAGTGAACTCATTGTCATGTTCAAGAAACCAATTTGAAATTATTTGAGCTTTGTGACATGGTGCATTATCCTGCTGGAAGTAGCCATCAGAGGATGGGTACATGGTGGTCATAAAGGGATGGACATGGTCAGAAACAATGCTCAGATAGGCCGTGGCATTTAAACGATGTCCAATTAGCACTAAAGGGCCTAAAGTTTGCCAAGAAAACATCCCCCACACCATTACACCACCACCACCAGCCTGCACAGTGGTAACAAGGCATGTTCTCATTCTGTTTATGCCAAATTCTGACTCTACCATCTGAAAGTCTCAACAGAAATCGAGACTCATCAGACCAGGCAACATTTTTCCAGTCTTCAACTGTCCAATTTTGTTGAGCTCGTGCAAATTGTAGCCTCTTTTTCCTATTTGTAGTGGAGATGAGTGGTACCTGGTGGGGTCTTCTGCTGTTGTAGCCCATCCGCCTCAAGGTTGTGCGTGTTGTGGCTTCACAAATGCTTTGCTGCATACCTCGGTTGTAGCGAGTGGTTATTTCAGTCAAAGTTGCTCTTCTATCAGCTTGAATCAGTCGGCCCATTCTCCTCTGACCTCTAGCATCAACAAGGCATTTTCGCCCACAGGACTGCCGCATACTGGATGTTTTTCCCTTTTCACACCATTCTTTGTAAACCCTTGAAATGGTTGTGTGTGAAAATCCCAGTAACTGAGCAGATTGTGAAATACTCAGACCGGCCTGTCTGGCACCAATAACCATGCCACGCTCAAAATTGCTTAAATCACCTTTCTTTCCCATTCTGACATTCAGTTTGGTGTTCAGGAGATGGTCTTGACCAGGACCACACCCCTAAATTAATTGAAGCAACTGCCATGTGATTGGTTGATTAGATAATTGCATTAATGAGAAATTGAACAGGTGTTCCTAATAATCCTTTTGGTGAGTGTATATATATATATATAATATATATATATATATATATATATATATATATATATATATATATATATATATATATATATATATATATATATATATATCAAATATAATGGCAGTGAATGGGACCCACGAGTTTGAAGCTCAAAAATGCGCACCCATCCATCATAAATGTACACCACACGTATCTATATCTTATCAAGAAAGTGTAACACCTCTCGCAGTTCAAACCGCTTACGTTTAGGATGTCATACGTCGCGCCAGTTACGCTTTTTCCGTAAGTTGAATATGGAAGGAGGTCTGGCTAGATATTTTACTTTATAAAGTTTTAAACATTTTCTTACAAAAACCCATCAATGCGCTTCAGAAGGCCTTTATGACGGCCCTGGAGCCGTGTGGATTACTTTTATAATGGATGGATGAATTTTTTTGAACTTCAAATTCGTTGGCCACGTTCACTGCCATTATAAAGCTTGGAAGCGTCAGAATATTTATTAATATAACTCTGATTGTGTTCATCAGAAAGAAGAATGTCATATACTTCTAGGATGGCTTGAGGGTGAGTAAATCATGGGATAATTTTAATTTTAAAGTGAAGTAATCCTTTAAGCGATTGTAATGCAGGTCTACTGATGGCTGCCTGTCAGTACATCGAGTCGACTCCATGTGAACCGCTCAGTGCTTTAGTCAATCTGACTGTAATGGAGCCTTTCACACCCTGAGAATTCCCTGGTATGGGAATATTTTTCATCTCCCTTTCCCACTTGCAGGCATGATGCCCATGTGTGTTCCCTACAGCCACGACAGACAGTGAAGAGCAGTGAGTATACAATCACACACACGCATACACTCTCCTCTCTTTCACGTATCCCATCGGGCTGGAGGAACAGATGGCAGTGAAAAGTCATTCACACGTTACTGCACGTTCCACACGCCGGAGAAGAAAACCCTGTCAGTGCGCTCGTCGCAACCAATCACTCTGCTCAAATCCCCGGCGACAGCATTGCGCTCTGCTGGGGACCGGCGAAAACTGGGTTACTAAGCACTTTTTATTCTCTCCCAGCTTCGTAAATGTGCCCTTGTCATCTTTTAAGCGGCCTTATTCAATATTCATGAACAGGCGACACCTGCTTGTCTCGCTGAGACAATGTGGCTGAAAAGACGGGGGCGGGCCCACATGGAAGTTCTGAGGTAGGAGAATCAAACCACACCCCTTTCAGCTGAATGGGCGGGGCTTGAGTGTCTAAGAGTTTGTTCGCAGAATCAAACTTTGTTGTCTTTTGACGAGAGCGGATTGTAATAAAGTTTAGCCCAAGAAGGCGCAAAGGCCGAGGGTTGAACCATGGCCGGAGGGGGTGCGGGAGGACACAAAGGGAAAACAAAATCTGATTTCCAAAATTATAATGGAAAACGGTTTAAACAACAACAAAGACGGCAGCTGAGGCAAGAGAAAAATGTACGAGTCAGGGTGCCTTTGAAGATATTTAATTAAAATCTAATCCTGCATTCTTAAAGGCTCACATAAATTAAGCTGTCAGTCAGGAGATTTATGCATTCACATTTGCATATTGCATACAATTCATCAATTACTCATGTTTGAAAGGCTTGAGTATCCCAGGGAGAGGCGCTACCAGTGTGCCAGCTCAGAGAGACAGACAGAGAGAGAGACAGTGCGAGGGAGAGAGACAGCCAGAGAGGATGATGGGGCTCCTGGTACCCGCTGATGCCCAAGAGGAGTCAGTCTCCATATGTCCATGCATTCAACCAATACTACTGAAATCCTTTCTCTTGCAAACGTACACACACAGACACACACACACACACTTTGCATGAAGCTGTCTGGTCTCAGACTGCCACCAACTAAAGCTCTATTCTCACAGTCAGACAACCACAGCTGATTTCATTCCACACTTTGCTCTCAGTGTTGTACGACTAAACTAATTAGTGTACAATAGAGCGGACCAGAAGTATATGTGGCAGACAGAAGCAAAATGATTCACTGATTTACTGAATAATTACTACATTAACACTTCATCTATCTAAGATATGTAAAATAAAGAATGAAACATAAGACATACACACATTTTTGACAGAAAACTCACCAAGCCTGCAATTACTTGATACTTAATATTAAATTAAAAAAATATATATAATATCAAATATATAATAAAAAAAATAATATCTCAAACAATAGAAATATATTTTTTAGTATTTTTGTATTTAACTCTTAACTGCGACGGCCCCATAGCTTTCCATTTGAAGTGCATTTCTGTCAACACGTTTTTACAGAATGAGGTACAAACTGAAGTTTAAATTATTTTCATTCCACAGATGTTGTCAGTAAAGCTTGTATTGCCTTTAAATTGTACTGCATTTCAGTACAGGCAAGGTCACACCTGACATTTTCAGGTATGTATGTTTAGTCATCACTCTCTTCCTTATAAAGCCATCCAATATTTCTCAGATTAAAGGCCAATGCTTTTAATTTGGGAAAGGCTTTGGCCGTGGTAGGGCTGTTCCCCCCCCCCACAGGCTTGTCTCACACTGTGTTCCATTATCTTGATTGCGATTGTCAGACGAAGACTATTGTTAACTATAACTAGCAGTTTCGCTGGAGGGTTGAGGCAAGCCAAGTGCAGGGCGGTGCAACCTAGACGACGCCAAGAAATTAGGACAAATGTCTCCAACCACCTACCGGTTGGCTAGTTGATTTTCAGAATGGATGAAATGTTTAATAATCTGTGGCCAAAGAAAAAAACAAAGATGGAGGGAAAAAACCATTAATGGGATAGTTCACCCAAAAATGAAAATTCGATCATTATTTCCAACCCTGGATGAATTTCTTTCTTTTGCTGAACACAAAAGAAGATATTTTGAAAAATATGGAAGAAAGAGTTGTTTCCCCCTTTGACTTCCATAGTATGGGGAAAAGAATACTATAGAAGTCAATGAGGCTCATCAACTCTTTAGTCTCCGACATTCATCAAAATATAATCTTTTTTGTTCAGCAAAAAAATAAATTAATTCAGGTTTGGAACAACTTGAGGTTGAGTAAATGATTACAGAATTTTCATTTTTGGAAAGACTATCCCTTTAATGGGATATCCCTATCTCTTTATCCCTTTAACCAAGCCTTAATAGACACCTGGGGGGTATTCCATAAAGCAGGTTATTCAACATACTCGGATAAGTTTACAGATAACCTCAACTTATGGCTCCAAAAACTGAGGTGACTTTCAGGGTATGCAAGTAGCCATAGCAACTTAAGGTGTGTTCACACTTGTAGTTCAGTTCACTTGGTTCGTTTGGATCGGACCAGCAAAAAAAAAAAAGTAATCCTGGTCCACTTAGTGTTCACAATTGCCATTTTAACAACGAACCTAGGGCCAGATTTACTAACATTTTGCACCAACAAACCCTCTTTTGGCAATAAAAAAAACTGCTGTCAGGATTTATTAAAGACACAGTGAAAAATGAATGCTGAAAAGGCATGGACACAATTATTTTAGCGCCTGACCTTATTGCATTTGCATTTGTAGAAGTTTTCCTTTCAGGCGCAAAATTTATGGAAGGAGAGTATTTAAAAGAATCATGAGCCAGGGTGATTTACTAAGGTTTGCGCTCGTCAATTTACTGGTGTTTGCGCCATTATTTACTACCCAAAAATAATACATGTCTTATACCAGACGCTAACTGGTAGATTGCGTTGGTTATTATGGAAATGATCCGGCTGCGTCTGTGTTCATTAATTTTGTGCGTCATCAGTAGATCACGCGGAGAACTGTCCACTCCCATCGGTGCTTTTATGGAATTGCGCTCTCACACTAATTTGCACTGTTTAGTAAATCTGGCCCCTTAAAGCATAGAGATATGTTCACAACCTGATTGGTTGCTTTTATTACGTATATTTTGTGACGGAACATACAGAACATCCAAAACAATACTGTGTGCTGGGCTAAATGCGCTCATTGTATGTGCGTAGCCCATATATGAGGGTATTTTGAGCAGCTGAGAACTTGTGAAGAGTTTATCAAATGTGCAAAGGTGTCAAAACAGCGTCAGGAATCCCTCCGTCACACACACAAAGGAAGATCTGCTGCGAGGAGATGCGGTTCTCATGCTTGTTCTGAGCGGTGATGGGCAACATCGCAACTATTTAGAGAAAAAACAGGTACGCTTCAGCATTCTGTCCTTTTTAGGGTCGAATCTTTTGGTTCGTTTACATGTCTTTGGACCGTGTTGCATTCATATTTCATTCAAACTACACCAGAGTTCGTTTGGCAGCGGACCGAGACCAATCTTTTCAGATATCTCGGTCCACTTGTTTGGTGCGCACCAGGGTTCAGATGGCAGCATTCACACGTATTCAAATAAATCGCACTAACAGAGCAATCACACCAGGGTTTGTTTAAATGTTTGAACCAAACATGCCAAGTGTGAACACACTCTTATTCTCTGAACATAACCTACTCCAGAGCTGGTTCCATGGTTAGTTTACTTTAGATTTATTCAGTATTACCGATTTTGCACAATATTATAAACAGGCCCGTCGCAAGGGTGGTGCGAGGCCCCGTGCGAATGTGATGTGCAAGGCCCGGGGGTATATTAACGGGGTCTGCTGTTGCTATAGTGACGAACAATTTGTTGTTTATGTGGATATTTAAGGAAAAAAATGGTATATTCAGTGTAACAGCATTAAGTTCAATAACTGTGTAACTGAACTGCGCAGTGTATGAATGAGTTTGGACTGCTCTCTAGCTGAATCATCTGAAGTGATTTATCAGTCAGTAAAATAAACAGGCAGTATTGAGAGAACTAACGCTGTTTTTCAGTTGTTTTTCTCTGTGAACATGCGCTAAATGGATGTCTGACAATTTTGTTGCTTTTTGCAGTTTTCAGATTTAAAACCGTTCAAAACGTCTAGAGATAGAGTAGGCTTTTCTCGTTCTGTGGTGCCATTGCTCTCACTGATGCTCCGAAAGGTGCGTAATAGTTAGACCATATAAGCTTATTTAACTTTAATAGTGTTAAATAAAAAACCTTTTGTACCGTAAGATGAAATTCAGGCGCCCATGCTTTCTCCGTCCATGCAATAAATGCACATCCTTGAATGAGCGCGGACTTCTAGCGTATTTAGGCTACTTAAACTTCTTAGGTAATATCTATGGCTTGACCAATTTCAGAGACGGCCAAAATCAGAATTTGAATGGACTCTGTGAATAAAGCTCTATGAACTTGACGTGCGATGCCGCGCTGACTGACATGCTTGCGCATGAATCACTGCCACGCACAGAGAAATATTGTAATGCATGATACATTTTTAACAAGCAGAATAATACAGCATCACAATACACATTTTTAGCAATTTCTTTTAACTATTATAGTATTTTGAAGGACAAAAAAATGTACTTTAACTATTGGCTTTACATCATCAAGTCAGCTGTCCCTTTACTTTTGCGCGAGGCCTTGTGCGGTCGCACACTTGGCACAGCCCTTGCAACGGTACTGATTATAAAGCACTAAAATACTATAAAACTAACTAAAGATAAAAAAAAAGGAAGGAAGGAAGGAAGGAAGTCTTCACTGTGAGCATACTCTGGGTTGACTGAATGTCTTTGGGAACCCATAACTGAGTAAGAAAGGTTTAGGAAAGAGTTTACGTGTCGTTAACCCTGCTTTCTGTTATATTTGTAGGACTAAAGTACCCCCCCCCTCCCCCTCAAGTATATTATGGAAAATTAGGAAAATTAGAGGCCTGTCTCTTTACCCAAATTGGATTATTACATTTTTAATAGCTTTTTTTCGAGGAGGGCGCCATAACAGATGACCTAAGATCAGCTAATGACAGTAAACAAAGGTGTGTTTTTCCAAAATGCTGACTCCTGGGACGCCACCAGAGAAAGGTCAAGCGCTCACAGCGACAGAGTCCTGTCTATGTGGCACGGCCTCTTTCGCACGCATACACACGTATACACATGCTGTCCGGCCCTCACAATGTCGCTTTTGTTCTGCATTATTAACTGAGAGAATTCCTCGGCTTCAAGCTTTTATTAAAAAACTCACTGCGGCTGTGCGCAAGCAACCATTTCGGAAAGGGTGAATATGTCTACCCGACCCAGAAAAAAGAAGAGACCGAAGAGAAATCTCCACTCGTGGATTTCTTTAAGTGCTGCCTCCATCTGACACCATGTAGCTTTTAGCTTAAGTAACCGCCGATCATAATTTTTCCCTCCTTCTCTCAGCAGTGCCACTACAGAGCTACTGATGGTATTGAATAAATGTCAGATGTCTTCCCCCCTGCTGTCTGCTCCGAGAGCGAGAGGGAGAGAGGTGTTGCCTTATTCATGGTGGGCGGGCGGGTGGGGGGAGGGAGAGTTTGTTTGTGAGCCATTATCTTCAGCCATCAATCAAACCCGAGAAGCGCACGACATGAGCGCATCATTTGATTGCACATGGGAGCCTGTGTGTATGAATATCCATAACAATATGGACGTCCAGTGAGATGATCTTTATTTCTAAATGACACACAAGGCCTTGACACATGCTGCTAAACAGCAGATCCCCAGGCCCTGCAAGGAAACGCTCTGCAGATTTACACACAATTAGTATGTAGGACATTCAAAAAGTTCTACACGTCCACGGCCCCTTGGTCTGTTCAACACGTTTCACCAGAGTGGATTCCATTCCGCAAATTAAAACAGAAAAAACGTTTCGGTTACTAACGTAACCTCGGTTCCCTAAGATGAGGGAACGAGTATTGCGTTTTGCTAAAACGCTATGGGGGAATTCCTTTCCTCGAGATATTGAAGCAAATTTTTATCCAAAAATACCATGTACACGCAGTGCAGCTGCACAGCTCTCAGCAGGAAGCAGCTGCGTGCTGATTGGCTGTGCCGCTGCAACTGCAGCAACCTATGGCGAGACCGTGGGGCGGGACGGACCAATCAGGTCCTTCCAAATTCCCGCCACAAGGGGCAACAGAATTTGCATAGCCTAGGGTATATAAGACCCACTCTCGCAAGGTTAGTCAGGTTAATCGACTGAAGCGACTCCTGAGCAAGTGAGCAAGCACGGCAAGCAAAACGCAATACTCGTTCCCTCATCTTAGGGAACCGAGGTTACGTTAGTAACCGAAACGTTCCCTTACGAGAGTACTCTCGTATTGCGTTTTGCTAAAACGCTATGGGGGACCAATGCAAAACGCCGTGCTTGCTTAACGGCTCTAACGCCGACGACACCAAACCCAGGCCAACCTAGGTGGGCCCGTAATATGATATCAAGAAGTCCCAAAATGAGCCAGACCTGAGTCAAGCCTTTAATGAGAATGAACACGATATACGTGTAATATAATATATAGACCGGACATAGTCGGGCCAGGAATAATGAATGGCCAGATAATTCGAGCCGTATAAGGAATGTGCTATGACTTAAACAATACTTAACCCAGACCGGACTTTTCGAGCCTTAAGGGGTTAAAACTGTACACAGCAAGAAGCCCAGCCTATAAGGCCGGGACATCCAAATATAATCTGATAAGTGGACGGGGAGGCCCAGCCTGCCGCCACACAGATATCATTTAGAGAAATGCCAATAGACCAAGCCCACGAAGAGGCCATGCCTCTAGTAGAATGGGCTTTAATGCCTAAAGGGCAGCTGAGATCTTTAGACTCATAAGCCAGCGAGATAGCATCTACTATCCATCGTGACAAGGTCTGCTTTGTAACCGCGCACCCTAAGGTGCAGCCGCCAAAGCATACAAAGAGCTGTTCAGTTGCCTAAGCAGCGGAACGCTCCATGTATATCCTCAGCGCTCTGACAGGACAGAGCAAATTAGCATCTTCTTCATCTATCGGTGATGAAAGTGCTGAGAGTGAAATGACCTGTGCTCTGAACGGAGTTGAAAGCACTTAGGTACATATCCATGTCTTGGTTTGAGGACGACTTGAAGTCGTTTGGCCCAATTCCAGACACGAAGGCGCTCACAGAGAGCGCGTGCAGATCACCCACTCGCTTAACTGACGATCGCCAGCAGAAAAGCGGTCTTTAGTGACAGGAGCTTAAGCTCACCGAATGCAGAGGCTCAAGTGCAGAGCTCTTCATGACATCCAAGACACTGGACAAGTCCCATATAAGGACTGAAGAGGGGGCGAGGTGGGTGAAGCCTTCTAGCCCCTTAAAGGAAGCGAACAATGTTAGTCCGTTCACTTGAATGTGATACGCTGCTATAGCAGCCACATAATTTTGAGCGTGGAGGGGGAACGACCCGCGTCCAGAAGCTCTTGTAAAATGTAAGCACTTCTGACACTTCACAATCCTGTGGGGTCAGACTTCGCGCTTTACACCAGTCCGAAAAGACTGACCATTTGTCTGAATAGAGCCGCCTGGTCGCGGGGGCTCTAGCTTCAGTAATGGTATTCAATAATTTTTCAGAGAGGTTCTCATGTACCCGCTGATGGGCCAGACATGAAGCGCCCATCGATCGGGACGGGGATGCCAGATCTGCCGTCCCGCCTGCATGAGGAGGTCTCTCCTCAGCGGGACCGGCCACGAATCTGTATCCGACATCTGATTCAGTAGTGAGAACCAAGGTTGATTTCTCCAAAGCATGGCTATTAAAGCACAGCGCATCTGCTCTCCCTAATCCTCTCTATGACCTGAGGTAACATTGAGATTGGGGAAAAAGCATAAAGAAGAAGGTTGGGCCATTCGTGGGCCAACGCATCCTTGTGCTTGGAGAATTATATTCGGCATTGAGTATAGCCTTGTGAGGCGAAAAGATCCACTTTTGCCTCTCCAAGAACTGCCCCAATTGTCTGAATTGCACCTGGACAGCATGTCCGGACCCAAATTCAGAATGCCTGGCACATGAGTCGCTCTCAGCGTATTGTGCTCTGCCCATATTAGGACTTCTTACGCCATTGTGTGCAGATCGATTATTTTCAGACCGCCTTGGCAATTTATATAGGCTACCACCGACCTGCTGTCCGTTAGGACCAGGGCATGGTGGTGCTTTATGTACGGAAGGAAAGCTCTTAGCGATAGCGTGACCGCTTTCATCTCTAGACAGTTTATATGAAGGCTCTTCTCCGAGTCTGACCAGAGACCGGAGACTGGCCTGCCCTCGTGAAGGGCTCCCCAACCTAGGTTGGATGCATCTGTCGAGATAACTTTCCACTTCGTAACAGTGCCCAAACTCACGCCCGTCTGGTACCAGACGGGATTTTTCCAAGGAGCCAGAGCCAACACACAGCTGTGGTCTACCTTGATTTGCAATCGGCCCGAGAGCCATGCGTGAGCTGGAACGTGGGGATTCAGCCAGTGCTGTAGGGGGCGCATGTGCAACAGACCCAGTCTGAGAACTAGCGCCGCCGAGGCCATAAGACCCAGCATCCTCTGAAAGTGTTTGAGAGGAATGCGTGCACCGGACCTGAGGGAAACCGCTCGGTTCTGAACAGAGAGCGCGCGCTGTGACGTCAGTCGCACGCTCATCTGCAGTGAGTCCAATACTGTTCCCAGAAACGAAACTTCTGTGTGGGAGACAATAAACTCTTGCCACGTTGATTCTGAGTCCCAAGCATTCTAAATGGTTGAGAAGCCCAGATCTGTGGTTTAATAACTGTATCTCTGACGGAGCTATTATAAGCCAGTCGTCGAGATAATTGAGAATTCTCATTCCCCGAAGCCTCAGCGGGGTTAGCGCCGCTTCCATGCACTTTGTGCGGGGAGTCAGAGATAGACCAAAAAGGTAGCACCTTGTATTGGTAAACTTTTCCCCTCGAAGGCGAATTTCAAGAATGGCCTGTAATGAGGGGCTATTTGTATGTGGAAAAAGGCATCCTTTAGATCCACAGTGAAAACCCAATCACCCGGCGGATGTGCGCGAGGATTTGTTTCATTCTCAACATTCTGAACGGGCGCTTCATAAGGGCTTTGTTCAGATGTCTGAAATCTAGAATGGCCTGAGACCACCACCCTTCTTTTGGCACAAGGAAGTAGCGACTGTAAAAGCCTGACTCGCTCTGTGAGGGGTGCACGGTTTCCACCGCTCCCTTTATTTAACAGTTTGATATTTCGGTTCGAAGCACGTGACTCATGTCACTTCTCACCGCTGTCTCTACCACAGTGCGAAAGCACGGTGGTCTGCGAGCGAACTGTAGCGAGTAACCTTGTTATCAAAGCCAAGGGTTGAATTAATTTGTGGGGCGGGTCACTGAGTAACAGGGACCTGGTAGCCCGGATGCATTGTGCTAGTAGCACTGTGAGAGGCGGCGTGCACTGAATGGTGACGCACGCCTTATTGGGTCGCCTTGGAAGTGGCGCTTACCAAGGGGATTGTGTTTGTGTACAGAAGAGCACGTTGCTCACGGGCTCATAATAGTAAATAGGGAAATAGTGTTCCCAGCCGCCTGAGTGCAGGGGGCCGGAGAACGCAGAATAGTGGCGAACGCTTTGTGTCGCCGGGGAAATGTGTACAGGCGAGCGCGTTTGTTTGCGGGCTCGTCGATTGTAGGAATAATGTTTCCAGCCGCCTGAGTGCAGGGAGCTGGGGAACATAGGAAGTGCTTGAGTGTAGGGGTACAACTTTGATGTTGGCACCTGCCTACAGACGAACTCGTAACACTGTGTTTAGATAGTGTTACTGTAAAGTGGACGCATTCTTGCGGATTAGTCCACGTGCACATTAGCGGCAGGGCTAATGGATAGCGCGTGCTCTGCAGGCGCGGGTCTACCTAGCCACTAGAAAGCTCTGATTCATTGTAAATAATGTGTGGTGGCGCGCACTGTATAATGGGCGCCACTACATTAGTGTATTCGCGGCGTACGCCAGCGAGCGAATTCACAGTGGTAAACGCATAACAGCGTTAATGTGCAACTGAGCATGTTTGGCCACAGGCTAGTTATTGCAATGTTACATCTCCAGTCACCTGAACTAAGGGAACTGGGAGAATATCATGTTTATTGAGTGATTTGTGGCACTGAATTAACAGTGCTTATGCAGGAGTGCACACTATGTAGTGGACACATTGCCTACAGTGTTGAACCACTCCAGCCGCCTGAATAGGGGAACTTGGAGAAGTGATATTTGAGGGAAAAAAGGCGCAAGCTTGGCAGCCATTTTATGACCTCGTTATGCTCAGACGGAGAGCGCGTGTTATGACGCGCTCTAGTCAGCGAACGCGCGCTGTGCAGAGAGCGCGCGCTGCCATATAAGGCTGTTTACCTTTGGCAGCAAGCGCGCGCTGCAGCGAGAACGGCTGTGACGTAAGCGCGTTCTCGGTATATCCAGCAGCCTGAGTTCGCATGTCTCTCCTCAAGCATTCTCTGCCCGCGGCATATCAGGGCGGCGGGGCGAGAGAGAAGGAAGAGTGAGGAGAGCTTATGTTGAGTTCACTCGTGTGTAGAAGTGCACATCTTCCATCCGCGTGGCGGCAGTATCACATTCTCTGTCAGCGGCCATTTCAGGGCGGCGGAGTAAGAGAAGGAGCGAGTGAAAAGCCCCGTATGCACGCGGAGCCATTAGCACAGCGGGAATAACATTCTCTGTCCACGGCCATTTAGAGCGGCGGAGGAGAGAGGGAGGCGCGTGGAGAGCTCCATATATCTGCGGCGTCATCAGCGCAGCGAGGATATAACCTTCTCGGTCCGCGGCGCGTTTCAGCGCGACGGAGTGAGAGAAAGGGAGAGCTCTGTATGTCCGCAGCGGGGATATAATGTTCTCTGTCCACGGCCATTTAAAGCGGTGGGGATGAGAGAGGAAGGAGTGAAACTCTGTATGCCCGCGGTGTCATCAGTGCAGCGGGGAAAACCTTCTCCGTCCGCGGCGCTTCTCAGCGCGACGGAACGAGAGAAAGGGAGAGCTCCGTGGGGTATCACATTCTCTGTCCGCGGCGCCTTAGCGCGACGGAACGAGAGAAGAGGAGCGCTCCGTCTGTCCTCGGCTTTATTTGAAGCGGCGGAGGACCAATGTTCTCTGTTCGCGGCGTAAACACGCGGCGGCACGAGAGAAGAGAGGTGGAGAGCTAGAAGCTCTTAGAAGTGGCGTTGGCAGCAACGCACATATCATAAACACACATACATAGTATAAAGGATATTTTAACGCCGGATGGCGCAGCTGGAAGGCAGGCTGAAGGCGGAGAATCCGACATCCTCAGGCTGCGTGTTCCGCTGGGTGCGTGTCGACGGCGGGCTTCGATCCGGAGCTCAACGATTGCAAGTCGCTGAAGAAGAATTAATCTGACTAACCTTGCGAGAGTGGGTCTTATATACCCTAGGCTATGCAAATTCTGTTGCCCCTTGTGGCGGGAATTTGGAAGGACCTGATTGGTCCGTCCCGCCCCACGGTCTCGCCATAGGTTGCTGCAGTTGCAGCGGCACAGCCAATCAGCACGCAGCTGCTTCCTGCTGAGAGCTGTGCAGCTGCACTGCGTGTACATGGTATTTTTGGATAAAAATTTGCTTCAATATCTCGAGGAAAGGAATTCCCCCATAGCGTTTTAGCAAAACGCAATACGAGAGTACTCTCGTAAGGGAACTAAAAGTGCAAGATTCATATGTGAACAAGCTTTTTTTATTCAAACACTAAAACTGCTTTCTATCCCATATTTGGGGTATAAAAGAATACAAATTCAGTTTTAATTCATCATAAAGTAAATACTTTCTAGCATACTTGTGCATACTATTAATTTTAGAGGTTTCTATTTCCTATTTTTTTCACAAAGTAGTATACATAACGTTTCGGTTACTAACGTAACCTCGGTTCCCTAAGATGAGGGAACGAGTATTGCGTTTTGCTAAAACGCTATGGGGGAATTCCTTTCCTCGAGATATTGAAGCAAATTTTTATCCAAAAATACCATGTACACGCAGTGCAGCTGCACAGCTCTCAGCAGGAAGCAGCTGCGTGCTGATTGGCTGTGCCGCTGCAACTGCAGCAACCTATGGCGAGACCGTGGGGCGGGACGGACCAATCAGGTCCTTCCAAATTCCCGCCACAAGGGGCAACAGAATTTGCATAGCCTAGGGTATATAAGACCCACTCTCGCAAGGTTAGTCAGGTTAATCGACTGAAGCGACTCCTGAGCAAGTGAGCAAGCACGGCAAGCAAAACGCAATACTCGTTCCCTCATCTTAGGGAACCGAGGTTACGTTAGTAACCGAAACGTTCCCTTACGAGAGTACTCTCGTATTGCGTTTTGCTAAAACGCTATGGGGGACCAATGCAAAACGCCGTGCTTGCTTAACGGCTCTAACGCCGACGACACCAAACCCAGGCCAACCTAGGTGGGCCCGTAATATGATATCAAGAAGTCCCAAAATGAGCCAGACCTGAGTCAAGCCTTTAATGAGAATGAACACGATATACGTGTAATATAATATATAGACCGGACATAGTCGGGCCAGGAATAATGAATGGCCAGATAATTCGAGCCGTATAAGGAATGTGCTATGACTTAAACAATACTTAACCCAGACCGGACTTTTCGAGCCTTAAGGGGTTAAAACTGTACACAGCAAGAAGCCCAGCCTATAAGGCCGGGACATCCAAATATAATCTGATAAGTGGACGGGGAGGCCCAGCCTGCCGCCACACAGATATCATTTAGAGAAATGCCAATAGACCAAGCCCACGAAGAGGCCATGCCTCTAGTAGAATGGGCTTTAATGCCTAAAGGGCAGCTGAGATCTTTAGACTCATAAGCCAGCGAGATAGCATCTACTATCCATCGTGACAAGGTCTGCTTTGTAACCGCGCACCCTAAGGTGCAGCCGCCAAAGCATACAAAGAGCTGTTCAGTTGCCTAAGCAGCGGAACGCTCCATGTATATCCTCAGCGCTCTGACAGGACAGAGCAAATTAGCATCTTCTTCATCTATCGGTGATGAAAGTGCTGAGAGTGAAATGACCTGTGCTCTGAACGGAGTTGAAAGCACTTAGGTACATATCCATGTCTTGGTTTGAGGACGACTTGAAGTCGTTTGGCCCAATTCCAGACACGAAGGCGCTCACAGAGAGCGCGTGCAGATCACCCACTCGCTTAACTGACGATCGCCAGCAGAAAAGCGGTCTTTAGTGACAGGAGCTTAAGCTCACCGAATGCAGAGGCTCAAGTGCAGAGCTCTTCATGACATCCAAGACACTGGACAAGTCCCATATAAGGACTGAAGAGGGGGCGAGGTGGGTGAAGCCTTCTAGCCCCTTAAAGGAAGCGAACAATGTTAGTCCGTTCACTTGAATGTGATACGCTGCTATAGCAGCCACATAATTTTGAGCGTGGAGGGGGAACGACCCGCGTCCAGAAGCTCTTGTAAAATGTAAGCACTTCTGACACTTCACAATCCTGTGGGGTCAGACTTCGCGCTTTACACCAGTCCGAAAAGACTGACCATTTGTCTGAATAGAGCCGCCTGGTCGCGGGGGCTCTAGCTTCAGTAATGGTATTCAATAATTTTTCAGAGAGGTTCTCATGTACCCGCTGATGGGCCAGACATGAAGCGCCCATCGATCGGGACGGGGATGCCAGATCTGCCGTCCCGCCTGCATGAGGAGGTCTCTCCTCAGCGGGACCGGCCACGAATCTGTATCCGACATCTGATTCAGTAGTGAGAACCAAGGTTGATTTCTCCAAAGCATGGCTATTAAAGCACAGCGCATCTGCTCTCCCTAATCCTCTCTATGACCTGAGGTAACATTGAGATTGGGGAAAAAGCATAAAGAAGAAGGTTGGGCCATTCGTGGGCCAACGCATCCTTGTGCTTGGAGAATTATATTCGGCATTGAGTATAGCCTTGTGAGGCGAAAAGATCCACTTTTGCCTCTCCAAGAACTGCCCCAATTGTCTGAATTGCACCTGGACAGCATGTCCGGACCCAAATTCAGAATGCCTGGCACATGAGTCGCTCTCAGCGTATTGTGCTCTGCCCATATTAGGACTTCTTACGCCATTGTGTGCAGATCGATTATTTTCAGACCGCCTTGGCAATTTATATAGGCTACCACCGACCTGCTGTCCGTTAGGACCAGGGCATGGTGGTGCTTTATGTACGGAAGGAAAGCTCTTAGCGATAGCGTGACCGCTTTCATCTCTAGACAGTTTATATGAAGGCTCTTCTCCGAGTCTGACCAGAGACCGGAGACTGGCCTGCCCTCGTGAAGGGCTCCCCAACCTAGGTTGGATGCATCTGTCGAGATAACTTTCCACTTCGTAACAGTGCCCAAACTCACGCCCGTCTGGTACCAGACGGGATTTTTCCAAGGAGCCAGAGCCAACACACAGCTGTGGTCTACCTTGATTTGCAATCGGCCCGAGAGCCATGCGTGAGCTGGAACGTGGGGATTCAGCCAGTGCTGTAGGGGGCGCATGTGCAACAGACCCAGTCTGAGAACTAGCGCCGCCGAGGCCATAAGACCCAGCATCCTCTGAAAGTGTTTGAGAGGAATGCGTGCACCGGACCTGAGGGAAACCGCTCGGTTCTGAACAGAGAGCGCGCGCTGTGACGTCAGTCGCACGCTCATCTGCAGTGAGTCCAATACTGTTCCCAGAAACGAAACTTCTGTGTGGGAGACAATAAACTCTTGCCACGTTGATTCTGAGTCCCAAGCATTCTAAATGGTTGAGAAGCCCAGATCTGTGGTTTAATAACTGTATCTCTGACGGAGCTATTATAAGCCAGTCGTCGAGATAATTGAGAATTCTCATTCCCCGAAGCCTCAGCGGGGTTAGCGCCGCTTCCATGCACTTTGTGCGGGGAGTCAGAGATAGACCAAAAAGGTAGCACCTTGTATTGGTAAACTTTTCCCCTCGAAGGCGAATTTCAAGAATGGCCTGTAATGAGGGGCTATTTGTATGTGGAAAAAGGCATCCTTTAGATCCACAGTGAAAACCCAATCACCCGGCGGATGTGCGCGAGGATTTGTTTCATTCTCAACATTCTGAACGGGCGCTTCATAAGGGCTTTGTTCAGATGTCTGAAATCTAGAATGGCCTGAGACCACCACCCTTCTTTTGGCACAAGGAAGTAGCGACTGTAAAAGCCTGACTCGCTCTGTGAGGGGTGCACGGTTTCCACCGCTCCCTTTATTTAACAGTTTGATATTTCGGTTCGAAGCACGTGACTCATGTCACTTCTCACCGCTGTCTCTACCACAGTGCGAAAGCACGGTGGTCTGCGAGCGAACTGTAGCGAGTAACCTTGTTATCAAAGCCAAGGGTTGAATTAATTTGTGGGGCGGGTCACTGAGTAACAGGGACCTGGTAGCCCGGATGCATTGTGCTAGTAGCACTGTGAGAGGCGGCGTGCACTGAATGGTGACGCACGCCTTATTGGGTCGCCTTGGAAGTGGCGCTTACCAAGGGGATTGTGTTTGTGTACAGAAGAGCACGTTGCTCACGGGCTCATAATAGTAAATAGGGAAATAGTGTTCCCAGCCGCCTGAGTGCAGGGGGCCGGAGAACGCAGAATAGTGGCGAACGCTTTGTGTCGCCGGGGAAATGTGTACAGGCGAGCGCGTTTGTTTGCGGGCTCGTCGATTGTAGGAATAATGTTTCCAGCCGCCTGAGTGCAGGGAGCTGGGGAACATAGGAAGTGCTTGAGTGTAGGGGTACAACTTTGATGTTGGCACCTGCCTACAGACGAACTCGTAACACTGTGTTTAGATAGTGTTACTGTAAAGTGGACGCATTCTTGCGGATTAGTCCACGTGCACATTAGCGGCAGGGCTAATGGATAGCGCGTGCTCTGCAGGCGCGGGTCTACCTAGCCACTAGAAAGCTCTGATTCATTGTAAATAATGTGTGGTGGCGCGCACTGTATAATGGGCGCCACTACATTAGTGTATTCGCGGCGTACGCCAGCGAGCGAATTCACAGTGGTAAACGCATAACAGCGTTAATGTGCAACTGAGCATGTTTGGCCACAGGCTAGTTATTGCAATGTTACATCTCCAGTCACCTGAACTAAGGGAACTGGGAGAATATCATGTTTATTGAGTGATTTGTGGCACTGAATTAACAGTGCTTATGCAGGAGTGCACACTATGTAGTGGACACATTGCCTACAGTGTTGAACCACTCCAGCCGCCTGAATAGGGGAACTTGGAGAAGTGATATTTGAGGGAAAAAAGGCGCAAGCTTGGCAGCCATTTTATGACCTCGTTATGCTCAGACGGAGAGCGCGTGTTATGACGCGCTCTAGTCAGCGAACGCGCGCTGTGCAGAGAGCGCGCGCTGCCATATAAGGCTGTTTACCTTTGGCAGCAAGCGCGCGCTGCAGCGAGAACGGCTGTGACGTAAGCGCGTTCTCGGTATATCCAGCAGCCTGAGTTCGCATGTCTCTCCTCAAGCATTCTCTGCCCGCGGCATATCAGGGCGGCGGGGCGAGAGAGAAGGAAGAGTGAGGAGAGCTTATGTTGAGTTCACTCGTGTGTAGAAGTGCACATCTTCCATCCGCGTGGCGGCAGTATCACATTCTCTGTCAGCGGCCATTTCAGGGCGGCGGAGTAAGAGAAGGAGCGAGTGAAAAGCCCCGTATGCACGCGGAGCCATTAGCACAGCGGGAATAACATTCTCTGTCCACGGCCATTTAGAGCGGCGGAGGAGAGAGGGAGGCGCGTGGAGAGCTCCATATATCTGCGGCGTCATCAGCGCAGCGAGGATATAACCTTCTCGGTCCGCGGCGCGTTTCAGCGCGACGGAGTGAGAGAAAGGGAGAGCTCTGTATGTCCGCAGCGGGGATATAATGTTCTCTGTCCACGGCCATTTAAAGCGGTGGGGATGAGAGAGGAAGGAGTGAAACTCTGTATGCCCGCGGTGTCATCAGTGCAGCGGGGAAAACCTTCTCCGTCCGCGGCGCTTCTCAGCGCGACGGAACGAGAGAAAGGGAGAGCTCCGTGGGGTATCACATTCTCTGTCCGCGGCGCCTTAGCGCGACGGAACGAGAGAAGAGGAGCGCTCCGTCTGTCCTCGGCTTTATTTGAAGCGGCGGAGGACCAATGTTCTCTGTTCGCGGCGTAAACACGCGGCGGCACGAGAGAAGAGAGGTGGAGAGCTAGAAGCTCTTAGAAGTGGCGTTGGCAGCAACGCACATATCATAAACACACATACATAGTATAAAGGATATTTTAACGCCGGATGGCGCAGCTGGAAGGCAGGCTGAAGGCGGAGAATCCGACATCCTCAGGCTGCGTGTTCCGCTGGGTGCGTGTCGACGGCGGGCTTCGATCCGGAGCTCAACGATTGCAAGTCGCTGAAGAAGAATTAATCTGACTAACCTTGCGAGAGTGGGTCTTATATACCCTAGGCTATGCAAATTCTGTTGCCCCTTGTGGCGGGAATTTGGAAGGACCTGATTGGTCCGTCCCGCCCCACGGTCTCGCCATAGGTTGCTGCAGTTGCAGCGGCACAGCCAATCAGCACGCAGCTGCTTCCTGCTGAGAGCTGTGCAGCTGCACTGCGTGTACATGGTATTTTTGGATAAAAATTTGCTTCAATATCTCGAGGAAAGGAATTCCCCCATAGCGTTTTAGCAAAACGCAATACGAGAGTACTCTCGTAAGGGAAAGATATTTACATGTATCAGTTATCATCAATATAAAAATGTAATTCATATAGAAATGGATTTTATGCATGCATGTATGTATGTAAGTGTGTGTGTATGTGTGTATGGATGGATGGATGGATGGATGTGCTCAAAAAATTATATTATATATTCTTTTCCCTTTCTACTATTAATAAACTGCAGAAAATGAATGAAATCAAGGAGAAAACAAGTTGTTCCATATCTGTATGAATTTCTTTGTGGAACATAAAAGATCGTCTGAATAATGTTTGTAACCAAACACCTGTTGACTTCTTTTATTCCAACTGTCTGTTACCAAAATTAAAAAAAAATATATATATATATTTTGTCCAACAGAAGAAAAAAAATTCCACTTTATATTAAGTGGGCTTAACTACTATGTACTTACATAAAAAAAAATAAGTACAAGGTACTTATTGTGTCCATATTGTATTGCTGTACACTTTTGCTGATATTGAGGTGGGATATGGGTAGAGTTAGGGACAGTTGTGGTGGTATGGGTAAGTTTAAGGGTAGAGTTCGGTGTAAGGGAAGTGTCAACAGTGTAATTATAAATCTAACTACATATGTGAACTGAACTGCATATGTGAATATTATGTAGACTTACTGTTTATATCAAATTCATGCTTTAATATTAGACTAATCATTGCAGATTTCATCTGTCCAGTCTGTGTCTTGCAACATAAACGTCTGCGTTTAGCTTCAAAGGGTGTCTCAACAACGGAATTCTATAAGAATGAAAACTTTGTAAATTCTGACATACAAAGGCACAACAAAACATTTTTCTCTTATTCGGTGGATTTTGCCCATTTTCCTCCACTCGTTACGCTATTTTCCTGAAGTGTAGTTGCTCGAAATGGGCCTATATTGTGGGTCAAAATTTTCATTCAAGTTCATGAATGTTTGGGTGAATCTGATTCACAGCTACACTTCTAAAGTACCCCAGTACAGTGAGCAAGTACATTTAAATGTGTGATAAAGTGTGTTTGTAAGGGGTCAAAGAAGAGGTCATCTATACACTCCAGAGAAACCCTCTTCTCCTAACCTGTGTTTGACCCTTACCATTAGTCCACACACACACACACACACACACACACATATATATGTTGGGTTTCCATGTTTTATGGGGTCTTTCCGTAGACATAATGGTTTTATACTCTACAAACTGTATATTCTATCCCCTAACCCTACCCAGCAGAGAAAACTTTCTGCTTTTTTACATTTTCAAAAAACATCATCCTGTATGATTTATAAGCTGTTTTGGTTCCCCACAAGGACAAGGATTTCGGATATTGCCATCTTTATGGGGACATTTTTCCCCATAATGTAGCGCACACACACACCAACACATTTACAAACATCCACATCATATTAAAATCCTCGATCAGTACGTCCACCTGAATTCTCAGATTAATCCTTCCTCTTTAGACATGCCTACTTCCTTTTTTCTGCCCTGCATCTCTGTGAAGCTGTATTGACTCTTCACTGAACATATGATGAGCCGGTGATTTACCACACCGGGGAATGGACGGACAGAGAGAGAGAGAGAGAGAGAGAGAGAGAGGGATGGGAAAGAGGAGGGAGAGGCTGTCGTCACTTGACAGCTCACTGAGATACGACTCAATGTGCGGCTCTTAAAAATAGCAGCTCTCTGATAAACAGCATAGTCTCCCTTTAACCTGCAGCAGAGATGCGCATTTGAGCTGGCGGACACAATGTGCCCGAGTCGGCGCTTAAGTTAAGATGTGATAGATTCAAAGCATCCCAGCAATGAGACCCACTCTGACAGCCTGTTAACGGTGAGCGGACGCACATGTCGGGCCGCCGGTGTGTGAGAGAAAACAGACAGAGAGATTCCTTATCTTTGTATACTCACACACACACACACACACACACACACACACACACTCACGGTCTGCTTTACCCATGCTGCCTTAATACACACTCGTATCAGTTTAAGTAAGTTTGATATCTTTTTCCATTCCACCTGTTTCTCAGTCTCACTCCATCCATCTCGGTAAGTGTTGCATTTCATTCTGTCAAAGCGAGTCTTGAATGTTTAAAGTCGACATGAAATCAAAACTGACCTTTTTACTTTTCTGTGATATGATTTATCAGCGCACATTATTCTGAAGAAGAAGAAAAAAGTCTGACTTGCTCTGCCTCAAACAACTTTATTCCTGCTGATATAAGTATTTTTCAACCTCAACTTTTAAACATTATTATATTACATTTAAAATATAATGTATTTTAAAATGTAATCTATTTCTGTGATCAAAGCTGTATTTTCAGCATCATTACCCCAGCCTTCACAGTCACATGATCCTTCAGAAAGCATTCTAATATATGCTGATTTGCTGCTTTTTATTATTATCAATGTTGAAAACAGTTGCGCTGCTTAATATTTTTGTGGAAACCGTGATACATTGTTTTTAGGATTCTTTGATGAATAGAAAGTTTAAAAGAACAGCATTTATTTGACATAGAAACCTTCTGTCAATCCACTCAGAAAGTACAGTTACTGCTACAGTATATCAGCTACTACTTGCCTATATTTATAATATCGGCTTTGACAGAGTTATTAGTCAAATCCATTAATATAAAACTGGGAAAATAGCAGTTGATATATTGATATATTAGATTGTTACTAAAATTAAAGAAAAAAAAACTAAGTTTCAAGTCACACAATCCAACCAAATAAAGTGAATTATACACAAGCAAGAGGAAATGTTTCTCATATCTCTGCTCTCTGATTTCAGGACCACTTTATCATAATTGAGGTTTAAAACACACACACACAAAAGTTTAAGTGCAACAAGTGCAATCTCATGATTGTGTTCAGACAAACTGAATGATTGGGAAAAATGTGTCTCACTATCACTTGATTATGGTCTCTTAGCCGAGGACACGACTTTACATTAACGGTCGACTGAAAGCAAACAATCTAGATAGCAAAACCTGTTGAACCTTGACACATACAAACACATACCGTGACCACAAAACACACACACACTTCTCCTATATTCTCTCTGAAGTATCCAGGTTCAGATCCCACTCAATTAAATTAGATCTGCTTCCCGTAATTCTGCCACTCTCAGCGCCAAAGCTGACAGCAATCGGCTTTCTTCCTAGCCGACGCAACTCGTCCTCTCCACCGCGAGTCTTTGTGGACCCGGCGGGCGGGATGATGTGTGTGTATGTGTGTGTGTGAGGGGGGGAGGGAGTTTGCCTTCAGACAATAGCGAGGGTTGGCACTTAGCTGTATGCGGATTAAATTCTCTGACATTATCAACCCGCCCGCTGAATCCATGCAGGGGGCGGGAGGAACAGGGGTCGGCAAGATGCAGAACAAACCTTCTATCCCTGATGCTCGACGTCTCACTACGGATTACTGTCACTCAGCACCAAGAGAGAGAGAGAGGAGTGAGTGAGAGAGAGAGAGAGAGAGAGAAGTGAGTGTGTGTGTGTGTGTGTGTGTGTGTGTGTGTGTGTGTGTGTGTGTGTGTGTGTGTGTGTGTGTGTGTGTGTGTGTGTGTGTGTGTGTGTGTGTGTGTGTGTGTGTGTGTGTGAGTGAGTGTGAGAGAGAGAGAGAGAGAGAGAGAGAGAGAGAGAGAGAGACAGAGAGACAGAGAGACAGAGAGAGAGAGAGAGAGAGAGAGAGAGAGAGAGAGAGAGAGAGAGAGAGAGAGAGAGAGAGAGAGAGAGAGGGGAGGCGAGGGAGGGTTACTTTCATTTATTTAATAACCCGCACCCTAATCTGTTTCAAAACAGGGGAGGGAGGGAAAATGTCATGGGAAGCTGTAAACACAAGGAGCCGGTGGCTCTTGTACCTACAAACAGAGACTTTTCCAAATTTAACAAGTCTATGTGAGGACTAGGGATGAAAGTTGATGGGCTTCTTTCTCCGGCTGTTTTGGGTTAGGCATTTTATTCTGACCTCTGTACTATTTTCCGCACACATGATTAGTACAGATTAAATATCTCTGAAGTTCTCATGAGAAAATACATTAGATAACAGCTATAATTTTCCATAGAAAGGCCTTAGGAAGTGACAAAAACATCCCTCTTAAATGCACCATGAGGTTGTATACAAACTTTAAGGGATAGTTCACCCAAAAATTACCCCATGATTTACTCACCCTCAAGCCATCCTAGGTGTATATAACATTCTTCTTTCAGATGAATACAATCAGAGTTATATATAAAAAAAATTCTGGCTAATCCAAGTAAATAGCTGTTTCTGTTTTGAAGTCCTTAAAAGTGCATCTATCATCATAAAAGTACTCCACACGGCTCCAGGGGGGTTAATAAAGGCCTTCTAATGCGAAACAATTTGTGTAAGAAAAATATCGTTATTTAAACCTTTACAAACGGCAATCTCTAACTTCCGCTAACTGTTGTACACATGTTCACGAGAGGCTGGCGTTCCAGCGTATGACGTAGGAGTAGCATAAGTTCCAGTGACGAATGCGGAAGCGATGAGGATAGAGCAAAACAAAACTTGGTTCTCGCGAGAACTAGCATATTCTCACCGGAGCGTCCTACGTCATTCACATCGCTTTGCTTCAGAAGGCCTTTATAAACCACCCGGAGCCGTGTGGAGCACTTTTATGATGGTAAGATGCACTTTTATGGACTTCAAAACAGGAACAGCCATTCACTGCCATTATAAAGCTTGGAAGAGCCAGGACAGTTTTTTATATAACTCAGATTGTGTTCGTCTGAAAGAAGAATGTCATATTCACCTAGGATGACTTGAGCGTGAGTAAATCATGGACTAATTTTCATTTTTGGGTGAACTATCCCTTTAACAGGAAATGCATTTGGCAAAAACTTTCATCTGAAACAATTGACAGTGCATGTTCCATGGGAATCAAACCCATAACCTTGACATTGCTAACGTCACACTGAACCTGTTGAGTTACAAAAATACTATCACCAACATGGAATATTAAAGTCAACATGAAATGGCATTGACTACCCTTTTTATTTATATAATTCCTCATATTCCCAACTATATTGTTGAGTGGAACATGAATTGATTGGATTGTGAAAACTGACAGGGTGTTGGAGCAAAAGGGTTGAGAAATGGCATGTTGACGCTGGTAAAACAGTTGGCAAAGCAAGTTACACGAAGACATTTTTGATTGGAATAACATGCAGCACAATAAGGTCAGGAACATGTATTGAGAAAGAAAATAGGGTTTATTTTAATGTAATATTGACCAAGTACGGCATAGGGTGGAACACGTTACTCTGAAGCATGACATCATTAGACATGAACCTATCAGGGTGCAGGGCAAAAAATTACTCTAACTTTGATCTGTCAGATGAAACTTTTTATACCTCAGTCCTGCAGGAAACTCATAAGCTGTTAAATTCAGTCATTAATTACTCACCCTCATGTCGTTCCAAACCAACAAGACCTTCGGTTCATCTTCGGAACACAAATTAAGATATTTTTGATGAAATCCGAGAGTTCTCTGACCTACATAGACAGCAATTTAATGACCACTTTTAAGGTCCAGAAAGGTAGTAAAGACGTTGTTAAAATAGTCCATGCGACTCCAGTGGTTCAACCTTAATTTTATGAAGCGACAAGAATACTTTTTGTGCTCAAAAAACAAACAAAAATAACTAGTTTATTCAACAATTTCTTCACGTCTGTGTCAGTCTCCTACGCAGTTGATGTAGTAAATACAGTACAGCGCTTCCGAGTTACGTCAGAGTAACGTAAGAGCTACGCCAAGACGCCGGCTTACCATTGGGCGATGCTGTTCATGTGAGCACCACAACACATGCGTGTGATTCTGACGCAGGAGCTGACCAACGTAAACTGCGTAGGAGACTGACACAGACGTGAAGAAATTGTTGAATAAACTAGAATTCACTATCTTTCTGGGCCTTGAAAGTGGTAATTAAATAGCTGTCTATGGAGGTCAGAGAACTCTCGGATTTCATCAAAAATATCTTAATTTGTTCTCTGAAGAACGACATGAGGCTTAGTAATTAAAGACAGAATTTTCATTTTTGGGTGAACTAACCCTTTAACCTTTTAATTCACCAGCAACTTCTTTACCCATGGAAACAAACCGTTCCAATGGACTTTTAAATAAAAACCAAAAAAGTAGAGGGGACTCTTTTTGAACTCTTGATTTTGGACAATGAATTGTCCATAATGATTTGACCAGATTACAAGACGCATATTCAACGCACTGAAAGCTTCAGAGTGCAGAGGCAGGCCAAAGGTCAGGATTAGGGACTGTTTACAAGGCCTGGGTGAAAGGTCACAGGTCAGGGGCTTAAGACACACAAGTCTAATTGACACAGTAACCTTATTGAGTTTTTCCAGAGGCAGCTGCCAGGCATCCGATACCGCATGGCGCATTGTTTATACCAAAGAGCGCTGCAGCGAATTGATAAATTGCAAAATTAATCCCTTCACACATTTCGGAATTGCAATGCTTTTCGCTCATTCAGGAGGGTCACCCTGACCCTGCTTTTGTTTTAGGCAGATTGTAGCAGCTTGACTTGATTAAATGCATTTGATCCTTTTAGCAGTGTACAGCTCCATTCATATTGTACTGAGGAGATGGAGGTGAAATATTAAATGATCCGCTCTATGCAAAGTCACACACGGAACTGCATGCACAGTGGACAGTTGCATTTAAAGAGGTGTAGAAAAAAGTAAAATGTTTAGCAAAAACTATAAAAAGATACTATTATAAAATTTGCACTCTCTGAAAATATGTGGGTGAAAATGTCAATCAAAACCAGAAATGATATTGATGTTTTTAGTGCATCTATACTAAAAAAGGAATTTGATAGACATTTGGATGAGCTTCGTTCATAGCAGTACTAGCAGTAAAATACACTTTGCACTGCGCTGTCTAGATGCATTTTTAATTCACCCCTATCAAGTTTAAATATGATATGCCACTAATCTTCATGGTCTAAGAAGTCACCATGGCAATGGCCATCTGATCAATTTCCTGTGCTCGCCTGTGTTTCCTGAGTGACCATAAACGTTCATTAGCATTGCTCTGCGATTGCTAATGTTTGGAGAACACATCTAATGCTGGGTACAGACGTAAGGTTGGGAATGAACAATAAATGTTGTACATGTCACATCTCAAGCTGCTCTTTCAGTTGCAATTACATTATATGCTGAATGCAAACACACACAGACACTCACGGGCACCACTCATTCACTTGAAATCCGACTAGCGACAGATCACACAGTGCCTGAATTTACGAGCATTTCACTTTGCTCTCATGAGCAACACCTACCAGATCCGCTCTAATTTAATGTAGGCTGTGACAGACGTGGAAAATCAATAGTGGGCTATGAGAGTGGATTTTTGTCCTATCAAAAGATGCCACTGAGGGCCGTCACTTTGCTAGAAACATTCCTCTTTTGAAGGCTTTTCCAATTAAACTAATGGTTTCTCCTGTTGAATGACTATTTGCTTTGAGCCAAAATGGAGTAGTGAAGAACATATCACTGTTTAATTAGGAAGTAAATGGATTTTGTCCACATTGCAGAACAGTCTTTTACTTAATATAGTTGGCTTGTAATTAAAGAACAACAGATTAAATTGAAATGCATGAGTGTAAAGTACGACTGCTCAAAGTGCATTATTGCATCAAGGCACAATTACACTGTGTGTCTCACACACTCTTTAGTATTTTGGACCCTTCAGTTTGTCTCCTGTCAGCAGGGCTAACCGCTGACCCTGCGTTTGGCCTGCCTGTCAACTTCCTGCTAAGGTTAAACACACCAGGCCAGCATCCTCTTTTTCACTGCATTAACTAACCAAGCATCCATGGCTACCATGGCTACAGTAGATCACTGCACTTCTACCCTTTACAATTATTTTGGCATATTTTCAAACTCAAATAAGCAAGAAAAAAAATATAGTTTTCATGTTTTTAATTTGATGTTCTTCGTCAGATTTAAAGTGGCTGTATTCACTATGTCTTTATAAGTGTAACAGCATTTTTACTCAAATATACAGTAATACTTTATTTTACAGTGTCCTTGATATATTGTTACCATAATAATAACAGTAAATTATGCATAATTTATAACTCAACCAAACACAATTCCTACCCTTACCCTATAGTTAGTACGTACTGTTAATTAATATTACTACTTATACTACACTGTAACAAATGACACCTTAAAAATTCTTTGATCAATAAAAGAACAGCATTTATTTGAAAAAAAATAATATTTTGTAACTTTCCTTAAATGTACTGTAACTTTTGATCAATTTAATGCATTAATTTATTTTAAAAAAATCTTTTGATGTCCTTAACATTAGTTATTATTCATGTCAAATCAAGGAATAACAACTACAATAATTCATTAATAATACTATTTGTGGGGATTTTCATGGAAGTCTTCTTACATTGTGAAATTGACATGCACATTCTATCACTGCCCTATCTATCACATAGTGAAGCATTTATGCAGATTATTAAAAGCAGCTTTTGCATCCTTATTTACGCACCCCGCAGGTATGTGCTCTGTCTGCACTGTAAATACATGTATGTTCTGATTAGTGCTGCCACATGTGAACAGTTAAGCAGGCCGACGTAATGCGGACCAGACGGTATGGATTCCTGTACAGTCTTAAATGGACACATGTTTAAAATGGATCCTTTTGAAGTTGCCAAACAATGTGCAATATCAGGAAACAAGCTGTGTGCATGGGGCTGGAATGTGGAGCGTGGGGGGAAACGGAGCAGAGAGGGGGACACACTTAGCAAGCCTGTGGGTAAAAGTAACACACAATGAAACATGAAAAAGACTCCAGTCCCCATTAAGCCAGAGATCACAAGACAACGTGTGTGTGTGTGTGTGTGTGTGTGTGTGTGTGTGTGTGTGTGTGTGTGTGTGTGTGTGTGTGTGTGTGTGTGTGTGTGTGTGTGTGTGTGTGTGTGTCGGTGTCTGTCTGTCTGTGTGTCTGTGTGTGTGTGTGTGTGTGTGTGTGTGTGTGTGTGTGTGTGTGTGTGTGTGTGTGTGTGTGTGTGTGTGTGTGTGTGTGTGTATACAGTATAAGTCACAGTGTACGCTATATCCTTGTATGTAACCATTCTCAGAAAAACATAACACTCTGGATGGATTTGGTCTTTCAGTCTCACTGACTTTATCTCATGTAGACAAACACTCACACACACACACACACACGGGATGGCCCTCATGGTGAGAGCAGGTCTATTTTTGTGCAGGTAGCAGAGCACTTGGTGTGCTTTAATCAGGAGTGCATTGTTAGCTATGGCCTGATGGGAGGCAGGAGGCCCATGGTTAGAAAAAAGATGAAATAGAGGAACAGAGGAAGCCGACGTGTCCTATACGCACTCCTTAAATCATATTAAAGAAATAGTTCAATGAAATATTTAACTTCTTTCATATCAGTCCAGATCCTTTTGATTTTCTTTCTTTCGTGAAACATAAAATAAATGTTAAATTCAAATAAATATTAAGGCATAAATGTGAGATTTATGTATTTGAATTGCATACAATTTTCATCCACTTGGATAGCACAATTTTAGCACAAACAAATTAATAAACTTAATCTGATGCATATTGGTCAGTCATACATGTTTCAGTCTCTTACATTCTAACTAATTGGATTTGTTCCACAGCTAGCCATATTTTAAGCATGTTCATATGCATGCATTTTGAAAATATGATTATTTAAACAAAAACAAATAGGTGTAAATAGTCAAGTCAAGTCAAGTCTACTTTATTTATATAGCGCTTTTAACAATGCAGATTGTTTCAAAGCAGCTTTACAGTGTTAAACAGGAAAATAATGCAGCATAATTTTATTCAGCCATATAGCCGCTCCGGAAAAAACGGTTATGTCATCAGTTCATTTCAATTATCATACAGTGAGAATGTGGGCTTTAGATCAGTAATTAGATCAGTAATTTAGTTTATATGGTTAATTTAGTTTAATAATTAGATTTATTTCGATATTTAGTTGAAAAATTTAGTGTCCCCAACTGAGCAAACCAAATAGTTTGTGATGAACAGACTGAAATTTAAGTTGTTATTCAGTGCTTCATAGCTTCAGTCCCCATTCACTTATATGGAAAACAACAGCTTGGACATCCTTTTGTGTTCCACAGAAGAAAGTAAAGTTGGGTTCAAACTGTACGATTGTGGCCATGATTTGGTCGTCTGAGACAAATTTTTGAATCCAAAAAAGATTCCGGATCCTAGGCCAAAATCTGAAGTCTTCGATCGCTAGATTGACATGTTCACCGACATCCGATTACTGACAATTGACAAATTTTGGCAGTGTTAGAAGATTTGACGCAAAGTCCTGTAGTGTGGCTTCTCCTACGACAACAGTCAAATCAAAAACCAATAGAAGCGCCGAACCTGATGAGGCAATTAGTTGGACAACCACAAACCACCACTTGCTCCACATCTTCATTTTTTCCAGTTTTCTTTTCAAGAGAAGCCATGGTCACAATTGACCTATCTGTAAGCCCCGCCCCACTTAGTTACAGTTGCTAACTCGGACAAACAAACGGAGTTGCTGTATCTTACAATGACAGCTGTCAGTGTGAAAACCTTATCCCAAGATTTTTTTGGACACAGAATGTAGTGTATATCCCGTCCGAATGATGGCCAAACTTTACTGATGGTTTATCAAGTTTATTATGTCCTTGTTCACTCCAAAAAAATCATTGTAAGAGCGGAACAAACAAAGCATAAGAAGTGCGCATTAACATCTCATTCCCAGACTATCTCTCTGTTGCATTACCATTAACATACACAGCAAATTACACAAAAACACTCATACAACTAACAGTAAACAAACATACACAGACCGTATGCCTTTTCGGGGGTGCAGTTAATAACTGGTAAACTTTGTATCTGCAAAACAACTCCGATAAACTGCGTGCAAGCTCTTCCTTTCACTACGTTACCCGTAGACTATAATACCCATCAAAATAGGAGTCCTCCTTAGTAGGACAGATAATGTAGACCTTAAACATATCTAAAATTAAATTAATGTACATATAACCAGTTTAATATGGAGTGGCACTGAAATGTAGACCTTCGTGTTTTTGACCTACAGTGTTACATGACGTGAGAACAGTTATGGCGCTGACACCTAAAGATGTCAGAGTTCCGGTCCCAGCCCAACTGATACTCAACTGCTATTGGCTCATCTGCGTTCGAGGGGAGGGGCTTACCGATAGGTCAATTAACACTAGAGATTGTTGTGTTTGCTAGCCACCAATTCCATCACGCATGTAAATGCAGCTCACGTCACAGATTGATGATGTAAAACTCAGTTTTTAACATGTCTTGACTGCCGTACAGTCTGACATTAATGACAACTGACATCCCACAGTGTGACATGGCTTACAGCGGGGATCATGTTTGTAATGTCCAACAAGCAACATTCGTAAAGGACTATTATAAATCATGTGTACCTGGCTTGAGTCAAAAATTACATGAGAGTGGGTAAATGAGGGGAAAAGGGTCATTTTTGGGTTAACTTTCCCCTTAAATATGATCTAACCATTGTTGGTATATATAAGAAAACAACAAAAAAATGTGATATAATAAATATATCAAAATATGATATGCAAAATGTTAAGTTCACTGGATATTTGATTTGTTGGTTCAATGGTATTAATGGCATTGACAGAATTTTCCATCATTTATGAGACAACACTTCCCCTCATCGACTGAATTTTCCGGTTTTCCGTGTTTTCACTGCAACTTCTGAAAGAGTACTGAATCTCTGGATCAAAACACATGCAAACAAGCAGCAGAAACATGCGATGAAAGCATTGCGTTTGAACGTTGTAGTCTTCTGAATTTAGTTTTTTTTGCTGATTTTCTAAGCTTTTTGATCAAAATGTGCGTGCGTGTTTAATAAAAAACAACAACATTTAAGTGTTGATAAAAAAAACAAGAATGCATGAAGCTAGAATAAAAAAAAATTCCTGCTCTGTTCTTTCTTTTGATATATTTCATGTTCAGATATTCATACAACAATATTCTGGGGGCCATGAAAGTTTTGTGAAAATTATCAAAAATGCTGACAGTGACTGGCACCTTCTTTTTAAAAACACTGGCGGAGAAAGAGTAAATGAATGTGAATTTTAGTCTTGCAGCAAAATTATTGACACTTGGTGACAGAGGCATGATTAATTGGTTTGTGTTAAAATGTCACTTGTTGGCTTTATTTAAATATATCCGTGGCTCTTTTTTTGTGGCATTTGAACAGTTTAAATGCACACATATTAATAAGACAGCGGCACATCTTTTGAAGGCCCCACCCTTTACACATCAAAATAAATAAAAACACGTCATAAATAACAAAATCGAACCCCAGAAAGCAGCCACAACACCAACACCAACAGTGTCAATGCCAACTTTTAGAAACATAAATAAATCTTTTTCATTAACGTGCATATGACGGATCTTGTAGGACCGTTTCTCCTCCCTCGTCCTGCAGGCGTGGGCACTTGTCTGCCAAGAGTGTTCTTTAATTTAGTGAGTCTGAACTGTCAAGAGGCATTGTGGGATACAGAGCTGAATCTGGGTGCTTGTTGACAGCCCTGTCCTGTTTTCTTTTATCAAGATAAAATGCTGTACTCTGTCCAGAACAAGTATTAAAAATTATAAGTAACCTTGAAAATCCCATATTTTATTCATGGTCTCTTGCATCTGTTTTGAGCTACTGTACCTTTAAGACTTCTGTTTATCAAAGACTGTCTTAATTGGCTAACCTCTATGCATGAAACCCTACTAGCAGTTCATCACTTTCGGTTGTGATGATGATCCTTAGGTTGTCTCAACCAGTGAAGTTTGGGGCAGGGCTATAATCAACCAGTGGCAGATAGATGGAAACAGTCGTTATTTTTGCAATTCTGTTTGGTGACGGAAATAATCGCGGACAATACACTTTTAAATGTGCCAACAAACTAAAAACGTACTAATCAAATTTGAAATATCTCTTATATGATGGTATTTATCTGTCCTTGAGTTCTGCTCATTTGGCTGATCTCTCTTACTCACATTCACACACTGAAAGCGGGTCGTTATGTTGGTATAACGCAGGCGATCGACACATGTGCAATATAAAAGTTTAATCATTGTCCATTGTTTCCGCTATTTCTATCTAGAATTTATAAGCGTTGAAAATTTCTTTAAACTACAGTTGCGTGTTTTTCTTAACCCACGCAATCTCTTAACTTCACACAAGCACTCTTTTTCACACTTTTCAAACTGGTCAGCTCAGTGTTGCCCCTTGTGGACAAACTAATTAATGCAAAAAAATAAACAACTCGCATACTATGTACCCAGGGTACAATGCGTACAATGCACATGACGTAAATTTTATAATCTGCATAGTATGCGAGTTGTTTATTTTTACATTTACGTAAAAATGTAAGTATACTTTGGGATTAAGTGTTAGTTCTTCTGGTTTTTAGGAAAACCCAATATGCATCACTGACATGTAAATGGGGCCAGTCATTTATATTTGTGATCCGTGCTGGCAAAATGAGTCGGAATGCACACAGGCTAAATATAAGCTAAATTAGTGACAAATTTGAGGTTTTCACAAAAAAAAATTTTTTTTAAGCCCTCGTCTAGTGATCCCAATGCTCCAAATAGCAAGTTAACTAAACTTAATCTAAAAGTATCTTTATTTGTACATTTTCTGAGAGGAGTACTATGGAAGCTTGTTTCCACCACAGAATAAAACAATCTAAAAGATAATTGCGACTTTTTATTAGTGTTCGACCGATATATCGGGCCGATATTTGCTGTATTGATACCGGCATTGGTCGATACACGTAATCTGGAATGTTTTCTTCAAGACAACGATAAGTTTTAAACTTTCAAAGCATCTTTTAACTGTTTGACTTAGTTGAAATATTGCCATACCCTTTGAAAGTGGAAACACGTTGCTCTAAATGTGCTTGCAACTATAGCTAAGCAAGCTTGTGCGTCCAAATGGAAAACGCAAATCCTGAATGCCTTGTCTATAAAACTGCTTGCCAAATGTATTTAGGGAGCTGCAAATAGCGAAGTTGTATGCATACGGTAGCTGTTACGAACACTGGTCATAGGATTAAGTAATGCCGACGTACCGTGGTATTTGTGGGAGTTTTATTCAGTGACCACGCGTGTGTGTGTGTGTGTGTGTGTGTGTGTCTCTCCAATGTTTCCCACACATTGACTAAGTCGCGGTGGTGTGCCACAGAATCAACACCGGCCGCCACATATTGCGTTCTTTGGCGGCTGCCAAAGCGAATTTTTATCCCGCTAAAGCCTTATTTGGTCAGTATGCATACCGCGCACACTCTGACCGTCTACAAACTGTCTTACTCTCTTTCCCTCTTTTTTTCTGAATTACCGCTGGTGTTGCTCTACAAAAGATTAAGTTAAGTACACCTAAGCATTAAATGACTAGGTTGTAAAAAGTTTTAAAATTAAGTATAGTACAGTCAGTGTGCACTTTATTATGCTGCTTGCTTGTTGCTACTGTGTGCAATAGTGTAATTATTTTATTAATGCTTAAATATTTATTTTCACCACTGAACTATTTTTTTTTTGTACCTTTACTATTTGTTAAATATAGTTTTTTTTTAGTTAAATTATTATTTTTTTTTTTTTTTATTGAGACTAAATTGTTATCATCATGATCATTGTGTCATTTTTATGATGTAAATTGAAGGTGATTAAAGCTGATTAAAGGGGCTATATGCGTTTTTCTGAAATTTAAACTCGCGACTGACACCTGTGGCCAAAAAACAGAACTGCTCTTATTTTCTGCTCGCTCTCGCAGCGGTGGTGACGTCACATCCGCAGACAGCGCGGGAAAAAACGACCCGCCAGAAAATAGGAAAAATAGGATACAGGCTTATAGGTGCACCCACTGTGAGCGGACAAGGTGTCAGTATGCTCATCAGGAGATGTTTGAGTCATAAATGGTAAAATAAAAAGGCTATTGTTACGTTTATTTGGGGGAAAAAGTTGCATATAGCCCCTTTAAAAAAAAATCGATATCGGCACTAAATACATCCATATCGGTCGATCCCTACTTTTTATCTCACAATTGTGAGTTTACATCTCGAAATTCTGACTTTTTTTCAGAATTGCGAGATATATAAACACGCACTTGCAAGTTATAAAATCAGAATTGCGTGAAAATAGTCAGAATTGCATGATAAAAAGTCGCAATTGCGAGTGTATATCACGCAATTCTAACTTTTTTGCAAGAAAAAACGTCTGAATTTTGAGATAAAAAGTCGCAATTACCTTTTTTATTTGTTTTATTCTGTGGCGGAAACGACCTTCCATAGAGTACCTTTCCCTTGTCCATGAAGATTGCTGTTTTTCTCTGCTCGCTCTTCGACAACTGACGCTTTCCCTCAGCACAAGTTTGATACCATTTTAAAGTGCAGCATTCCAACTTTGTGAATATTCATAGTGGATTTTCGACGGCATGAGTCTGAACCAATTAAATGTGATTTTCGAACTCATGCTGTTGTAAACAAAACAATCTTAATCATGCTGAATGTCACATTCGAAGAGTGCACACAAAGACGCCTCTCACAGCGCGTGATCACGATATACACATAAACACAGAATTACACCTGATGTGTAACATTATATTAGATCCGTGCGGTACAGTTTCATTAATGTTAATCAAACAATTGCGGTATCATGGGGAAAAAGTTGAATATTTTTCCAATAGATTCTTGGTTTTGACTTGGTGTGTGTGCCGAATTTGGTGTTATTACCAGGGATTTTAAGGTATGGTTGCTAGGTGATTTTGTTTTGGAACCTACAGAAAACTTAAACTCGATTTATGAGCGATGAAAATTTATTTAAACTTAAAATTTATTCAAACACAGTTTGAAAATGTATTCAAACACAGCTGTTTGACTCTATCGACTTCAAACAGCTCAGTCATTTTTGCCTGATTCCAAAAAAATGTTCAAGGTTTTTTTAATAGAGAATGTGAAAATAATAACACATTTTTGAAACTTTGCTCATTGTGACTCATTTTACCAGCACGTTTCACATTTAATCATTTAGCAGATGCTTTTATCCAAAGCGACTTACAAATGAGGAGAGCAATAGAAGCTATCAAACTAACAACAGGGCAACAATATGTAAGTGCTGATACTAGTCCCAGTTAGTCTAGCACTAGTAAGTGTTAGTATTAATGGGTCAAGTCTTTACGAAAAAGATGCGTCTTCAGCAGTCATGTTAATTTCCGACATCAGAACGCCAACGTATAACTGGCTTTAAGTCATCTATCCAGATCAGCTCCTTCTCCTCCCTTTCTGCTCTCGTTCCTCTCCACCTAGCTTAGTAAAGTGCATTTTAGCACATGGGATCGATGCTCAGATCTGTAGTTAACCGTGCACTGTAATGCAAATGCAGAGCTGCATTGATCGACAGGATCTCGCCCGCACCGCTGCCGCTGTCCCCGCAAGGGCACTCCCTCGCAATCCGATAAACGTCCCGGCTACAACGACTGCTGTGTGCACTGGGTTTTCAAAGTGCCGCTTCAGCACTACGGCCAGCTGCATGAACGTGGCTGCGGGAGAGAGAGATGTCAGACTTTCAGTGGCGTACGGGGAGGTGAGGAGACGCAGATGAAGGAGGTTGAGTGGGCGAGAGGTGTAAACTGGAGAGGAATATAAAGTAAGTTTGAAGTAATTACAGCTTAGATGGCAAAGTCTAATTTCATAGCAATTAGCGGAATGACTTATCAGCGCAATCTTCACAGTGGATCGCTAAAAAGAAGAAGCGCCCATCTCTTAAAACACAAGGTTTAGAATGGCATCAATCAACGACAGAGATTTTATCACGACGCTGAAAAACAGGGCAGATCTTCTGCGCCTCAAAAGCTTCAGATCTCAAGACGTCAACTTAACACGCTGAGCATAACTAGATAAGAGCGCGAGGAACTTAGTTGACGTTTTAGCTTAAAATACACACAAGGCCGGCGTGAGAGATGTTCGGCCGAGTTCACATATCCAGTCGATTCAATGTAGCATTTACGCTGTCGATTCGGTTTAGAGCTGCTGTTGAGAAAGCAGATGTGCGGGAGAATGAGGGGGCGTACACACAGGGCAGTGAGACAGAGCGCAACATAATGAAACAGACTTCAGCATGTTGTCTTTAAAATGCTGCACTTATGATGCGGAGTGATACGCTGAAAAACAACAAGGCACGATGAAGCGGTGAAGACATCATTATGTCTAAAGTGTTTAAGATAGACCAGCAGCTTAAAAATGTGCTGACAGCCCTCAACTTTGTCATTGACATGAAAACCAGCATTTTGCTTTACTATACGCTGAGTGTTATTTAAGTATCGTTAAAATACTATTATAGCTTTTATTAATAGTGTGAATTAGTTTTCATTTTAGTTAAAGGGTTAGTTCACCCAAAAAGTTTTATTTTGTCATTAATTATTCATGTCATTCCAATTCCCTAAGACCTTTATTCATCTTTTTAATGAAATCTGAGCGCTTTCTGTCCCTCCAGTGCCAGCTACGCAACTACCAGTTTCTAGGCCCAGAAAGGTAGTAAAGACATCATTAAAGTAATCCTGAATTTTATGAAGCGACGAGTGCCTTTTGCCCCAAAAAAAACATAATTTACCACTTTATTTACAAAATATTAATCTCCAATGCTTGTTCACTCAACAACTTCTGCTCTCGCGTCAACACGCATGCATTGTCTTGCTCTTGTGAACACGCGTTGATTAATATTTTTGAAATAAATTGAAAAATTATGTTTCTTTCACAAACAAAGCACTCACGTCACTTCATAAAATTGAGGTTAAACCACTCGCATGGATTACTTTTATGATGACTTTACTACCTTTCTGGGGTTTGAAAGCATCAGTTGAGTAGCTGTCAATGGAGAGCTCTCAGATTTAATCAAAAATATATTTTTTTAAAGGTTTTACGGGGTTGGAACGACATGAGGGTGAGTAATTAAAGACAGAATTTTCATTTTTGGGTGAACTAGCAATTTAAGTTTTAGCAATTTTGTTGCGTTTTCAATTTTTTTGGTATATTTTTTAAAATGTCTATATATCTTCTTTTTTTCAAAATTGCAATATTAATTTCAAGTGCAACTATAACTTCTGCTAAAAATGTATCTATGCTGCTTCATTCCTCTGTAAAAAGTTCTGTTTAAATGTACCTTTTAAACTAAAAAAAATGTAATTACTTAACTTATTTATTTTTAATTAAGTCCCCAGTTGTAAAAACGCCAGAGCAACCTTGGATCATGTGTTCATGAGCTTGAACCTTTCAAATGCCCTTTATTTATTTACATTATAGCTCTTTATTACAAGACTTTTTGGAACACTTCATTACTTATTTCATTTTGTGGTCAAATATTTTTGCATAATGGACACTGAACTGTACATCTGACTGCTGTCCCTGGCAGCCAGTCTTCTACACTGTCTCTCACAGAGCTTTTTCCTCTCACTTAATCAAATAATTTCAGCTCAAATCAATATTTCATGTCAATTTATTTGGTAAGTCGATGTAAAATAAGTGAGATCATGTACAGTCATTATTGCAAACATGACCTGCTGACTGTACATTATTCCTTACATAATTTACAGATACTACTGAAAATGATATATATAATTATACATTTATAATATAATTAAAATTATGACAATTATAATATAACTGAAATTTAATTAATTTCAATTGAAATGTATTAGAAGTTCAATATAAGTTTATCTTAATTTTTCAAATGAAGGTGGGGTCATAATTGTTCAGTGAATTTAAGCAGGTGAAATTCAGTAATTTTAGAACATTTCATTGAGAAATTCATATGGTGAAAAAGATTTCACAACGAATTGAGAGGTCACACAGCAAAAACAAGTCAAATATTTTTTTAGAGAGCGTTTTATTTTTTGTCGTTTGTAACAATTTTTAAGATTTAATTAATTCTCAGCTTTCCATCAATTTACCAAACCCCAATTTAATGCACTTCACGTTGTTGATAAAGAGTGGAATAAGTTTTCTCTTTGCATTTCTATATCAGTATGTTACAAGATTATTCTATTCATATCATTGTGATGAATCAGATTACATTACATAAAATGTGTAATATAATAGATTACGGTACAAATACAAATTTTAATCATGTAATTTGTATTCAGAAATGGATGTGAAATGTGAAAAAGCAAAAGAAATTACTACCAGGCTGACAAAAACTCATGTAAAACCGCAAACAGCGGCAAGCTTTTGTCTCATAAGTGATGACACGTGAGGCCCCATTTTGTCACTTCCTCTAACCCCAGAATTCTTTAATGCATTTAAACATATTTGGTCCAATTCAAAACTATCAATCATTGAGGAAGGGCATAAACTGAAAGCAGAGCAAGACTCTTACACGCACCAGAGTGGTTCCACATGTGGCCAACAACTGGAAAGCTCTGCATCAAGACTGCCCTAAAAAACCTCAGGCTGTTCCTAATTCATCCCCGCTGGTTACTCGCCAGTTAGCAGTGGGATATCCCAGCCTGATCAAGCAATATTATATCAGTGTCGATTTTAAACTTGACCGTAAAGCTTTATCATTGCTGTCCTGGAGGATGAAGCTGAGAATATAACCTGTTCTTTAACTTTACAGTAGAGTTATACAAGCGCTTCCATGCAAACAGCACCGTTAAAACCTTCGGATCAGAGCTCTATGGCCAGTAAAAAGGGCAGCACACATAGTAAAAGCCTTACTAGAGACCAAGTTCAAATGGCTGAGAATGGACTCAAACACATTGTAAAATGACATACAGTGTAATGCAATGTGATATTGTGTCAAACAGACAAATTCATAAAAATCTAAGTGAAGTTTAATCCCACAATCTCAATTTCACTTTATTTCGGTTTATGATACAATATCACATTGAAATACTGCATGTAATTTGTATGTTTGTAAAACATACAATTTAAAAAAACCTGTACACATACACGCACACACAAACCCTGAGATGGTTGAACGTATTGCCACAGAGTCATCTTTGCCCTCACGCTCCTGTCCTCTACCTCGGCTCAATTCAATTACCATTCCCCACACAAACGAGTACACGTTTTCTTCTTTTCATTCTTTCATCCCTCTTTTCTTTTTTAGCATAGACAGGGCTTATGCAAATGAGCTCTTCTCTGCCACTGAGGGTTGCCAAGCCATGTGCCCCAGTGTAATGTCATCCCACTTAAAGACTATGTAAACAGCATTATCGGCACGTTTGCACGACGCTCGCCGCAAGGTCATGGTGGGCAGGCAGGGGTACGGGGGGGGGGGGGGGGGGCAGAAAGAGACGATGGGGGGGCATGCAGAGAGGGACAAGTGCAGTGCATGTTCTGCAACTGAAGACGGATGTTGAGAGTGTGTTCAAGGTGTGCGCTAGACGGCCTCCTGTGACTTCCGTCAAATGTCAAAATGTATTCACAATGTATTTATTGTGTTCATGTTGAATTATTAAACACTTTTTCTGCTTTTGAGATGGGTTACGGGTAAGGTTAGGGACAGGTTTGGTGGTCTGGTTAGAATTAAGGGCGGGTTAAAGGGTAAGTCAAACAGTATAGAAATGCATTACAGATGTAACTGCATGCAAGCATTTTTTTTAAATAAAAGTAAAAACATGTATGTACACAAGTGCAATGTATCAGATGATTAATTAAGCTGTAGTGCACAGTAGTTAAAGACACTTAATATCAAGTGGGTCATTAAAAAATACATAACTACATAGTAGTTAAAGACTACTTGAAAAGTGGGGCTAAAATAAAATAAAATAAAATAAAATATCACTTAATTCTCATAATTTATCAGTAGAGACGATCTGGGGTTGGTTGAATAAGAATGAATATTCTTAGACTAGCCTTATAAGTTGACTGTCTTATTTTTTTTTCTTCAAGACGGATCATAACTTTTTAAAATCAGTTACATAAAAAGGTAGATTGGTCTAATTGGATCCATTTTATTTCTCTCAAGTAGAAACAACTGAGCCAGCTTATGAAACACAACCAAAAAACAAGACTCATGAGCTATGAAAGAGCAATAACTCCCGAGCAATAAAACGTTCCTTTGGGTATCGGCCTGTCGTCCGATTCAATCGTATTTCTCTTTTACCCTCTTCAATTCACAACATATCGCTAATACCACTTCTATCCTTCATTCTTCCCCTCCAGAATAAAAAGGGAAAATGCCTCCCCGTTTCATCCGTGTCCAGGAGCACTTGTGTGACACAATGAAAGTATTTGAGACCCTGGAAGCCCCTACCTCGGCCCCTGACTGCCTGAATGGCTGTTGTGCTCATTAGCTGCCATGGCGACACCCAGGCCGGCGAATAGCATTTGAGCTGCGGACCGGCACAAAAGCACCTCCAATTAAATGTCAATAATTTAACAAATCCTTTGAACTCCTCGCAGCTCCATGTTTACAGGGGCTTACAAGAACACTGGAGCGCCATTGTCTCATTATCTGCACAAGCCACAGGAGAGATAGAGGGAGGGAAAGAGAGATAGATAGAAGGAAAAATGTTAAGAGGGGTGGTTGAAAGGACACACGGGGAGAGGGATGGAGGAGAGCACTCTCTCATGTTTGGGCTGGGGGTATCTGGGAAATGAAGTCCATTCATGTTCTCTCCCTACAATGCGATATCTTGTTGACTCCGTTAACTTCCTTGAGCCTGTGAAGAATCAAACCGTAGTGGTGTGAGGCTGTTAATGAAATCCACAGCTTCGGTCCTGCCGGAGAGAACGAGGCTCTCGACGTGGCTTCTTTCGCAAGTTTTAGCTTGTGAAATTTCATTATAAATAGTACTTGACATCTGCCATAAATAGAAAATCAATTAACATTCATACACCTTTGTTCTAAATTACAGTGACAGCCGCCGAGCATATGAGAGACGTTTCTGAGGTGTCTTTTCAAGTCAACGACCTGGTAATTTGACATGTTCTGCACTGGCACCCTTTCAGGTATTTTTTCGTCAAATAGGACTATAGTAACAACAATATCTACTTTGGAATTAAGTTTGAAGTGTGCCGTTTCTGCGCCACTAGCACCACCAAACGAATTGTAAAATGAATGAATCTTTTCAAACTCACTCTGACTGCCATTGTTCGGACAAACAGATACGTCCGCCTCATATGCCTCTACATGTAAAACTAAAAGTATTTTAACACATTTTCTAAGAACAAAAATCACATACTTCTCCTTTAAAATTGTGGGTAACTAACTGAACTTTTTCTTCTGATCTTGTGCTCTGCTGATGACCTTACAATGAGCATGTGGTTCGATTCACTTTGAAACTCAGCATGTCAAAAACACAAAGATGGTTTTCACTCCAAACACTTCCAAAGGAATGGGACAAATGGATTAGGAAAACAACACCCCTCCTTTTCCTCCATGCCTCCCATCCCTCTGCTAACCCTCGTCCCGCTAGCAAGAAAACTCCAAGAACTCAAAAGCCTTGAGATTTCCTGACTCCCTTTCGTGGCCAAACTTTTACATCTCTGTTTACTGGGATTTTTTTCCTTATTACAAAATGATTTCGGTCTGCAAACATGCATGGATTACTCAGCGAGCACGACCCGAGGTCATCCCTGAACACGAGGCCAAGGAGGAAAAGAAAAACAATGATGCGATATGAAAAGAAAATAGATGTAATGATTGTTGTCCGACTGTATTGCGCTTTTGTTTAAAGCAATTAAGGCTGTAAGCTTTTTGTATTGCATTTATTAAACAAATATTTTAAAAAAGTATTAAGAAAAGAACAACCTGAACATGTAGGAACAGAGCCGAAGAAAAGAAAGATGCAGTGGCTGCACAATCTAAACATTGACCGGCCCATGTTTTTCTAGCAAAGCCTGCTTTCAGAGAGATTTGAATTTAATTGATTCCTTTTTACACAAATACATTGTTGGAATGCCAGTAATGAAAAGGGCCACAGAGGGGTCAGCGGGACACAGCGGTACGGAGAAGAAAGAGACCAGACAGAACAGGACAGGACAGACGGACAAGCAGGCAGGGGATGTTGATATAGATCAACTGTACACCTGCTACATCAATGCCCGAGACTGCATCTCTCTTGTAATTTTGTATCTTTTTTTATATTAAAAATATACATTGTGATAGGGCTTTAAAATTTAGTTTCATGAGATTAATTGTATTTTTTTTTAAAATGCAATCATTGTAATGTCTTTAAAATATCTACATTTGGAGGCTGTGGTAAGCAGGGCGGGGCCGAGAGCCGTGGGAACAGAGCAAGCCTGTATGCCACACCGGTTTCGAGTCTCACGGAGGAGATCAGGGAGGATAAAAGAAGGACTGACTACAGTGCAAGATGAGAGAGGACCAAGCCTTGACCATATGTTGTGTTTTGTTTCGTTTTGTGTTTGTTGGTTTTATGATTAAAGTATTGTGTAAAACGTTCCCACTGCCTTATTCCTTTATCAACGAACCTTACTACATTGGTGCCAAAGACCGGGAGGAAGGAGGAACGTGCTGTCAAAGAGTCCTAGCCGCTCTAGGTAATCTGCGGTGCCATCTAACTAAGCGAAGTCTGCAAACAAAGAGACAGATTTACTAACAGCTTGCATCAGTGATTTTTGGCATTAAAAAACTACTATCAGGATTTAATAAAGACACGCAGTGAAAAATGAGCGCTGAAAAGGCATGGACAGAGTTATTTTCGCGGCTGACCTTATCGTATATGCATTTGTAGTTTCCCTTTCAGACGCAAAATTTATGGAAGGAGAGTATTTAAATGAATCATGCGAGGTGATTTACTAAGGTTTGCGCTCGTCAATTTACCGGTATTTGCGGCAAAATTTACCACCCCCCAAAAAAAGGCATGCTGTCGTCCGCCTTGAGGTGGAGAAGCAAGGAATGGGGGACTCGCTGCCGGCTGCCGAACACGGAGGAGCCGCCTCCATCCACCAGGTGTCGGAGGAACTAGAGTGCCATCAACCAAGGGATATCCAGCGCCACCACCAGGCATCGCGGAGGAGTTTACCCAGCTGGTGGAGGACCGGAACCAGACCAAGATTTTTTTCATCTCTCCTCATCCTTCTGTCTCCTTTTCTCTCGCCTCATCTGTACTCATCCCCAGGTGCTGCAGCCGTCATTACTAGACAAAGCCCCCACCCCCGGAGGCGAGGGGATGATCAGAGCGCAGGCCTGTGAGGGGCAGGGTGGGGCGGAGAGCCGTGAGAACGGAGCGAGACCGGTGGCACAATTGCTAATGAGCGCCACCTGCGCCACACCGGTCTCGAGTCTCACGGAAGGAGATCCGGGAGGATAAAAGTGCAAGACAAGAGAGGACCAGGCCTTGACTTTACATTGTGTTTTGTTTATGTTTGTGCGGCAGTCGTCTGTGAGTGGCTGCAGCTTTACTTTCATTTTGTATTTGTTTATTTTATAATTAAAGTATGTTGATTGTTTACTGCTTCTTCCCTTATTAACGTACCTTGCTACAGGGGTTTTTAAGCAAATTAATCAGCATATCTTATAATTTAACACAATTTGGTAACTCTTTAAAATAAGGTTCCATTAGTTAACATTAGTTCATTCATTAGTTAGCATGAAGCTACAATGAAAAATACTTCTAAAGCATTTAATAATTTAACAAAGCATGTCATAATTAACAATAACAATATTGGCGGGTCTATGAAAAGAGCGACAACAACAGAGCGGATGTTGTCATTATGCACCTGATTTTTTTTTGCCTCATAGGCATTTTCCAATGCTCCAAGTAGCTTGAAAACATCCACCTGTGTGCCTCGTATCAATGACAATTGCCCTGTCCTCTGGGGCACGTCACTGTTTTGTATGTGTCCCACCCTATTATAGCTCAAGGACATCAGCACGGCCCCTCTGTAACTTAACACCTATGTAAAATAATACTACATGTATTATTCATACTAACATGATGGAGCAGTTGAAAACAGCCCAGAAGACAGGCACCTATGAAAATGATGACCAAACACAGAAAGAGTCGTGAATTATTGAGGCGGCCATCAGCTGCGTTTTAGCAGCGCAAAGGGATGCTGAATAAGGCGCTGACTGGAAACTCACAATGCCTTGTGATGTTCTTAAAAGGTTAGGGCCAAACTGTGGGGTATTTGCTTTATCATTGTCGGGAAAGCTACTTTGAAATTGTTTGCTATGCCACAGGCTACTCATAAAGTTAAACAACAGCACAATTATCTTTTTGGAAAAGTAGATAGCTACACGTAAAAGTTACTGCAGTGAATGTAAGAATGATATATCCTTAATTACATAACCAGTAAATGATTTATTATACTGTATTAGTTTCATGCTAAATACAGATAACACAACTAAAACGTTTATTCGTATATAATTAAAAGGAAAACAGTAATAAACGGCAGCAAAATAAATATAAATCAATAAATATTTTTTTTGTCATAAATTTTGAGTGATGACTTCTCTTTGATGAATCTTCTAAAAAGACTATTTTTAAAAATCTATTTTTTTATAATTATTCTTTTGTGGAAACAATTGAGATGAGCCATCTGAACAAGTCTTCAACCTCTTCAAACTCAGCGATGGGCAGTGTCTCAGATACATGCATTTAAAATATGCATACTATTTTGTATTTTAACACCTTTCAAATGTAATCAAATGTAATTTGTATATACATACATTGAAGTTTAGTATTTTTGTATTTTCAAAATACATAAAATACCAGTCAAGCTCTTTATTGGGCTGCTGATTTCCTTTATCAAAGTTCATTCACTCCATCCCCAACTTTCATGCACGCGAGTTGCAGCTATACGACTCCATCTAGCATTGGGTGAGCAAATTTTCTGCATTAATAAGGAATAAGATAACTAGATAAGGTGAGGGTGACATGGTCGATTCTAACTTGTTGATTAAGGTTAAATCAGAACATCATTCAGATTTGCCTTCAGTTACATGAAGAAATATAAAGAGCAGTCAGTCTTGATAGTCAATCAGTTATTGCTTTTATCAACTAGCTAGTTAAATATGTGTAAGCATTATTGTTTTCTAGGAATATGTGATTTAATAATATATATTGTGGTGATAATATAAAGTGTAAATCAATTTAACTTTTTCTATATTGTTTATATATCACGGTATGCAAATATATCAGGAATTATTGACAGATTAGAGTGATAAAGGAACATGGATGAATGCAATATGCTGCAAAAAAATATTCAGTAATTGCACACTGATTCGCACACTAAACATCAAATACACACAAACATGTCAAAATCAGAGTATTCACGTAAACACAGTTGGACTTGAGTAAAAGAAAACAATTAGGAGAAATGGATGTGTATCAATAAATTGGGTCAGTGATTAGCTTTTAAAGTGTGTCATTAATATTAAATCAAAACAAAAGACAAAGAGAAAATAATTTACTGCTCTTGACTGAATAACTTTTGTAGCTTTATTAAAGGAACACTCCACTTTTAAAAAAAAAATAGGCTCATTTTACAAGTCCCCTAGAGTTAAATAGTTGAGTTTTACCGTTTTTGAATCCATTCAGCCGATCTTTGTATCTGGCGGTAGCACTTTTAGCATAGCTTAGCTGACATCATTGATTCTAATCAGTCCATTAGCATCTCATTCAAAAAATGACCAAAGACACTTTCAATATTTTTCCTATTTAAAACTTGACTCTTCTACAGTTACATCGTGTGCTAAGACAAACTGAAAATTAAAAGTTGCTATTTTCTACACCTATATGGCTAGGAACTACTTTCTCATTCCTGCGTAATAGTCGCAGATCTTCACGGCAGTACCATGGCTGCAGCAGCACAATGATATTACAGCGCCTGAAAGTAGCCCCCTGCTAGGTAACTTTCAATGTGACCGGCACAAAGTTTGTGTAGTTGCAGAGAGAGTTTCAGGCTTGCAGCCGACAAATTGTGTTGTGGATTTACCTGTGTGATTAGCCATGGTTCTGTGTGTTGTAAAGGGCTGTGATAGTAAGTCGAAGGTGTATACTACCACCATGTTTCACAGAATATCAACGAATCATTGCGCCGCTGCAGCCATGGTACGGCCGTGAAGATCCGCGCAGGAAGGAGAACGTAGTTCCTAGCCATATGTGTAGAAAATCGCAAATTTTCATTTTCAGTTTGTCTTAGCACACGATGTAACTGTAGAAGAGACACTTTTTAAATAGGAAAAATATTGAAAGTGTCTTTGGTCATTTTTTGAATGAGATGCTAATGGACTGTTTAGAATCAATGATGTAAGCTAAGCTATGCCAAAAGTGCTACCGCCAGATACAAAGATCGGCTGAATGGATTCAAAAACGGTAAAACTCAACTATTTAACTCTAGGGGACTTTTACCTAAATAGTTACTAAATAAATAGCCTAGTATTAGTTGTTGCTGTGGTATCAGAACTGGTATCTAAAATGTTGGTATCGTAACAACCTTAGAAAAAAAAAGACTATATCATGATATATATTGTTATACTGTGAAAATTGCTCATATCATGATAAGCGATTTTGGTCATATCTCCCATCCCTACTCTTTGCTAGATAGCTGGAAAAGTTCCCACTGTTTTACATGTAATTTATTTAGTAGTGTTCACCACAAGTAATAAGGTGCAGTGTAACCTGGACAGAAATACAATAAGTATACAAATGGTGGACAGACAACACCTTAAAGGGATAGTTCACCCAAAAATTTTAATTAGCCCATGATTTACTCACCCTCAAGCCATCCTAGGAGTTATATTAAAAAATGTCCTGGCTCTTCCAAGCTTTATAATGGCAGTGAATGGCAGCCCAAAATTTGAAGGCCAAAAAAGAGTATCCATCCATATTTAACACTTTATAAAGTAAAATATCTAGCTTCCGGCGGACCGCCTTCAGTATTCAACTTACGAAAAAAAAGCTTTTTAAAGTTTTAAATATGGATATTTTTCTTACACAAACCCATCGATTCGCTTCAGAAGGCCTTTATTAACCCCCCGGAGCCATGTGGATTAGTTTTATAATGGATGGATGCACTTTTTTGGTCTTCATATTTTGGGCTGCCATTATAAAGCTAGGAAGATCCAGGACATTTTCAATATAACTCCGATTGTATTTGTCTGAAAGAAGAATGTCATATACACCTAGGATGGCTTGAGAGTAAATCATGGGGTAATTATCATTTTTGGGTGAACTATCCCTTTAAACCCAGTCTTTTTGAAAAGCTTGTGGTAAAAGTAGGTGAAATGAAAAGCAGTTGTACACACCAAGTAGTTTGTCACGCTTCTCAAATAACTTATTGCTGGAAAAGCAACACTATTTTGAAAACAGCTGAGCTACTATGTATAACAAAAAAAGTTAAAAGTGAAGTATATAATTCCTGTGTACACTAGTGTCGACAAAAGGACCTTAATAAATTGTAAAAAGAAGGCAAAAAATTATAATACCCAACAATAATATTGATTTGACTGCACTGACACTATTGGATGAGAACTGAACTGAACTGAGCTGGACAATGACATCGCTGTTTTCTACAGAACTAATTTAATTGATCTTTTCAATGAAACTGAATCAACATTGAACTGACGTCCGCCTCAACAATGACACTATTCTCTTTTAGAGCTGCTGTACAGCCAAAATAACTTTGTTTGTGTCATTGAATCACTGTAAAGCTGGTTTACTAAGCTTTTTTCAGGTCAATCACCCAACATAATACTTAGTTGTCTCTGCACATTAATATAGGATAGGAGAAAGTATTTTAACATTATACAAAATCATACATCACCTACATTTAGCACATTCAACAAAAATAATGTATTCTGTGCAGAAATCTAGTCTGTTCCTAACGCAGTGCAGAAATGGCTCCATAAGATGGGCAAATTCCATTATTTTAATCTAATATCAACAGGGCCAGCCATATAAACATCCTTTTGTAACTATACTGCCACTGCTGGGATAACAGACTTTTTTCCAGCCCATTTCCCCCAGCTCTGAGTGATCCGAACACAAGGGTGGACCTCTGGGTGGAATTTACGGCTCTATGGCTATGGCGAGCACCACAAAAGCTACTGATGTCACTCCTTCCTACGCAACCCCTCAAAAATGACGCCAAAACTAAATGGCTTGTTCACAAACTGAGAGCATTATATGTAATACTAATGGGAATGGAAGTTAGAAAGAATCTTTTTTTGTGTATGCTAATAGACTAGGCAGATGGTCATAGAGCCGAGGATGACTAAACGAATAAATAAACAAATACAAGACTGTATTGTTTTTGCTGAAAGTTTATCCAGCGTGGCCGGAATTAATGCCGTCCACAAAAGAGTCCCGACAGGCAGAGCATGAAATGGGAATGGTGGGGTGTGGGAAAAGAGACGAGCGAAAGAGAGGCTCCCATCTATTGTTTTCATTGTCTGGGATCAGAAGCTGGAATGAGAGCCGAGAATAGGGGGGTAGAGCGAGAGAGAAAGGAGAAACACTCAGAATCCACATAAACGCTCTTGACACAAAGTGCAAAGATGAATTACAGGTATCCATTTAGACTAAACAGCTGGGGTGAAGGTGGGGGAAAGTTAGCAGGAGAGGAGAGACAGAAGGATAAAACATCAGTTCCTTTAATATAACCTCTCATCCCTCTGTATGACGCCTCCCTGCCTTGAACAACTCAGCGAGAATCAGTTTATGGGCCTGGAAAGAGGATCTGAATCCCACTAGCAAACAAACAAGAGCCCATACGCTCAGAAGGAACCATTCAAAGAGACATCAACTATATATCACAAGCCAGATATCCCACTGTCAGATTAGACCATAACTGCTCTGCTTGGTCCCAAGCAACAGGATCAAACAAAAAAAGGCTGTGCAAATCAAACTCACAAATGAAAAGCCTCTGTACACATGCAAGTCAACATACATCCACAAGCCTCGATTATCTAAGGCCATCAATGTCCAGTTTACAACTACTAACAACTAATTTCCCCTGAAGTTCCATTGGTGCAAGTCAGTGATCAAACCTTACTTTGGAAAGGTTCCGGTGCTGGGGTATCACCAGGTAACATTTTTGAAAAACAACAAGGCCTGGTTTCACAGACAGGGCTTAGTTTAGGGTTAGGTCTTAGTTTAATTAGGACATTTACGTAGCTTTAAAACATGCCTTAGAAAAAACATGAAAACAATGGCATTGACGTATTTGTCAGAGATGTCAGTGCAAGTTGCTTTCAGTTAAAACAGCTCAAGCATGCATTTAGTCTGAAACTACTCGACTAGACTTGAGCCTTGTCTGGGAAACTGGGGGCGAGAGTTTGGCTTGGCTTTTGCATTAACATCTGCTTTAAGCAGTAGTTCTTAACTGCACAACAAACCACGGAAACATCCGATAACAAAAGCGGCCAGCAGAGAAAACATTGTGAGAAAACATCTACTTGCGATATGGTCTTCTAAGGAGATCCAAGAGAAGTTAGAAAGCTCGCAAACGGGAGAAAAAAAAAGCCTATCCAGTTTGTAACCTAAAACAGTTTGCATTTCCCATCAATTGGCATTGGTGCAGGTTTAAGACTTGTACCCACAAACTTCTCCGATCAAACCTTACTCGGGATTAACTCCAGACAAGGAGGAAAAAGTGAATTATTAAATTTTACAGCTCATTACTTGGGCAAAGGAGGAATCAACTCTGGAGGGGAAGAGGATTAGTGGTGAAATGAAGCCAGTGATATGTAGTGGGGGCCATTATCTTGCCCAGTTATCTGGATGGCGCGATAAGTAAATAACCATTGCGGGAGTAACCTCCGGGGACGTAGAATCAAAAAGCGCTCTGATTAGCATAATCTCTCTTGTCTTTCACAGAAGTCTCGCTCTCCCCCTCGCACGCGTTCGGGGAAACTATGTTCTTTTGTAGGAAACTCTGTCAGGCAGAGATAGAAGTCGGGGAACTGTTTTTTTTTTGCGAGCTTATGCAAGCAGAACTAACTGATATCTGCAAATATCAAAGGGGTATCTCTCGTATCGCTTTCAATTTGCACCACTTGTGTTTTTAATTAGTGGATTAAGCCGTATCTTCGGCGAAGAGAACTTTGTAGAGTTTGACGATAATGTGGAGTAGCCCTTATGGTTTCTAAAAAGATGACGAGTGGAAAGGGATGATTTGCGTAGGAAGCAACAGGTCGGCCTACAGTAAAATGCACCTTTGCTTCACATAGCTGGAGGTTCTCTGCTAAGGGATCACAAGTGCTGAGGAAAACACAATGACCTCAGACTTTCACAACTGCCTTCGCTCTATATATAAATTTCAAAACGGAGTGCTGGAAAGGAGAAAAGGTTAGACAGGAAAAGGGTGAACACGTTGCGTTTCCTGCACCGGGCCTCAATCAGAGAGAATGGACAGATTAGTGAATTGATTCTGCAGCCGTGTTTACCCAAGAGCGCAGAAATTTCCCTTCCCTCGCACCATGCTCTTATCTATATTATTCCAGTTTGTTTTTAACAAACAGCAGTCTCGTAATAACCGTAGGGTGCCACTGCTTGCTTTACATTTGTGAATAAATGGCCATAAAGCATTTAATTTCAGACTTTTTAACAGTGCGTAATAAATATTTTCAGATAATAACTGAAGGTGAAGTTGGCTTTATGGCACTGTAAATTAGCTCCCAGTTTTATCAGCATATTCGCAAGCTGTTTAACTAGCACACAGATGTCATAATAACGTCCTGAAGAATAACCTTGTTGTTCCAGCGATTGCGCCGTAGTCCTATTACCCAGGGAGCTGTTACGCACACACGCGCTCACCTTCCTCTCGTGAATCTTTAACTGTTTAGTGAGCGGCATGCACAGAGGACAGACGAATTGCCCCAGGCGTGACTGTCACACCAGCCATTATTCTCCCCTTGACTTCCATTCTCTCTCAGGCCTTCAGCTGCAGAGGTTTTCCCTCGTAATTCACCCACATTAGCCCTTCTAACTACAGCCCCCCCTCCCTCGGCTCCTGCGTCCAAATAAAAGAAGAATGAATGCACACCAATGGGGCAGCTATTCGGACAGACAATATTCTCATGCATACCGCCCCGCCGTTTTTTGTGTCGCATACTTGGGTCCAGTCAGTGAGAATGCCAATAGTCCGCCAGCATCGGGGGGGCTTAGTTAAGACTTCACATGTCTATGATTAATGAAAATAAAATGCAATGGGGAGCGAGTCGCCACCCCCATTCGCCCCCAGAAGGCTTAGGTTTGTGTGGAAGCAGCGGCGTGATAATTACTGATAAATCCGAGGTCTCAATGAAGCGCACTTTCCCTAATCTCACTGGAAACATCACAAAAGGTCCGGCTCTCTCGCTCTGACACTTGACAGTGCTGGTCTTTGCTCTAATTTCTGTTGGCCTGCGGCAGGCAGACAGCATCCATTGTCAGAAGCCACTCAGTGGCGAAAAGAATCAGGACGCATTTTTGGCCTGGCTAATTCCTATTGTGTGACTAGCACACGATGACCTATGTCCATCTCCTTTTCAGAATATGTAGTCTAACATTGCCTCTTTTATCTTGAGATGTTGCTGCTTTCAAAACCAGCTAAAAAGCTGCATATGCTTGGTTTTGGATGCTGGGATAGGAAGCTGGTAAGTTGGTGTCCACACCGTTAACTACAATAATCAGCAAGACTACCCTGGTTGACCAGTTTTAAGTTTTGCTGGTGGCGTGCATGGCTAGGGACACATTTTTTTTTATGAATGGTGCTCCAAAATCTTGAAAATTTGGTTGCATCCCTATATATCTTTCTCTTTTTTCCCCTCATGAGATAAAGATACGATGATGACTACAAACACACTATTTTCCCCTCATATAATATAGAGTCCTTCTTTAGGAAAGGTGTGACTGTGAAAAATAGGTGGCATAAATCAGTGGTATTTTTTTAGACCAAGCCTGCTGTTTACACTTGCGCACACACACTGAGACTCTTAAATCCCCAGGTTGTGTATATGCATGGGGAAGGTGGGGAGTGTCGCGCTGGTCAACATTTCTGGAGGATTATTTGATTAATGCTGAGGGCTGCAGTGTGTTTAGACAGGGTCATGACCCCTGGGCATCCATTTAATCAAATCTCTCTTTTTCTCAGCTCACCCAGAGGAGGTCAAAACTAATACAGCCTCCCCAGTCTCCCTTTTTTCTCCCTTTCTCTCCTTCTCTTTAATACGTGCAGCCGGCTTCGAATGAATGAATGAGAGGTGTGCATGCGTCTGCGGGTCTGACGAGAGACCAGGAGCGTAAGGACATTTGTGGTTGAGGGTTTGGAGCGTGCGTATTTGCTTATCTATGCTGTAGGGACAAAACTGACCCCAAAATGTATCTATTTTTGACAAAACCGTCCTCAAAGACAAAAATTATCCATAAATAAAAAACTGCAAAAATAGCTTTGAAAAGTCTACAGTATGTTCTCGTTTATATCCTATATATTACAGTATATATTTATATCCTGATTTTCTTGATCTGTATTTTTCCATCTATATAACATGGCTAAAAACGAGATAAATGTACTTAAGATAAATCTAGCAAGATTAAGTTTATGCTTAAAACAGGGAAAATAGTTGTAAACAAGGTTGTAATAAAAGGGTAAACAAAATACTTCAAGAGAGATAGATCGAGATTTATCTCCCGAAATTGCGCTCTCAAATATATTCATCTTGTTTTGATATTTAAATATTTTATGGGAAAATAACAAGCAAAGAATACTGATCAAGAAAATGACTTTTGCAATGTAGCTAGGGAAATGTTCAGATATATTTGAACAGTGTCGCTGCCAGTGTAAGCGCTGTTTTTTGTGCAAGTACAAAGTTTGTGTGTGTTTGTGTATGAGCCTCTCTTTGTTTATCCAGTGTTAACTAATTATTTTGTGGCACGGCCCGCTACCACACCCCCCCCACTCGTACCCGGCCACCAGGGAGGCCCTGACCTCCGGAGAGAGCAGAAGCCCTTATTCAGCGCGATATTACTTAGTCCTTTATTCCTCCACTCCAATAGTGACACTTCAGCGCAAAACTGCCTTTCTTCCTCCACTCCGCTCACCTCTTTGAATACATTAGCCCCTGAGAAAAAATACACGCTAACAATCCTTTGTTAATGATATGCTTATTTACCTGCTGCTGTCTGAAGTCGACACTCCATCCACTCTCACCTTACCTCGGCTTGCTGCTGAAGTCATCATAATTTTTAAGCAATAGTGCAATATTAACATTTCCCCTGACTTTCTCCTCTATGGGTTCCGCTTTCTTTTTTTCCCCCACTTTGAACAAGCCAATTACCCTGTTGGCCCGAGCCAATTACACAGTATTTGTTCAGGACTTTTCAATAATACTCTCTCTGTCTCTCTCTCTCTCTCAGTGTCTCTCTCACTCGAAAGGTTTTCAAAAGGTTTGAGCTGTAATTGCCAACCATTGATCAGCATAAACTACAGGCTAAATGGAGTGTAGTCGTGTACAGGGGGGGGGGGGGGTCTGACATGACGCGGGTCTCTATGGTAATGGCGTCAGCATAAAACTGAAATAATTGCCTTGTTTGAATTACATGCATCTTGTAGTCTTTGCTTTTTAATTAAATCTTTACACCGACGTTATGAACATAAAGCTGCAATTTTATGGCACCTGCACAATGCTACAAGATTTTTTTTTTTTTTAAATAGCACACATCTCAGCATTTAAGTGCTTATATAAAAACATTTATACAATCATCATCTTAAATTTCGGTTTGGTCGCAAAAGCTATCATATAAATTAAGAACACTTGGAATATAGCACACTATTTACTGGTATTTTATTGTGCTATTTTGTAATTTTTGCAGCTTGACAGCCCCATTCACTTCCATTGTATGGAAAAGAGCAGTGTGAACATTCTTTAAAATTTCTCCTTTTGTGTTCTACGGAAGAGAAACATCCGGGACAGAAACTAAACTAGGGTGAATATATGATAAAAGAGTAATTCCCCCAAAAGTGAAAATTTTTTCAACTATTAACGTGTCCTTTCTGATATAATGGCTGTTATAGTGGGAGGCCAGTAAAAAAAAAATCATCAAATGTGTGTTTGTGTGCGCAACACACACACACACACACAGGGGGAATAAGAGAGATGTCCAGGCTGCTTGACTACATTTATTAAGGGTGCAGGTGCAAGTCTGTCTCACTTTCAATCTCACACACACACACACGGCTCCATTCACACCGACCCGCACAGCCCTGGGGTACGGTGGGTCACGGCTATGAGTGACATGGCTGAGACTGAGGGACGCACACACACACACACATACACACACTTGTGTCTTGACTCCAGATTAAATTCCTTTAAACGTGGGAGGTGGACTATACACATGACCCTTATTTAATTAAAAATCACAGGAGTGGCCCAAAAGAGAGAATCCTTCATTTTGTGCACACAGTACAGCAACAAGAAACAATAGAGAAATTCACCATGAGGGAGCGAGAAAAAAAAAACTCCCTCTCCTATTTGAGAAACAGATTTAAACTTACAAAGAGAAGTTCAATATGAATGGGGAACAGTTAAGCATGTTATTTGTTAAATATTTATTCCTCTTTTACGGTGTCAATGTAATTGACATACCAAAATGATTCAAATCATCCGTAGACAGGTTTGAAACTAAATGAGGGTGAATATATCCTAGTAACATTGAAAACTTTTTTAAGGACATATAATTACATTACAAGTACTGTAAGATATGCAAATATGCAAAACAATTTTTTTCTGGGTATTGGGAAAATGTGTCAGTGTATTTGGTCAATTCAATTTCATAGAAACCCAATTGTGTCCAACAGTGTATGTGAAGTTCAATACATGCGACCAAACAAAAGTTAACACCAAAAAACTTAAATTATCATTGAATTATCATTACTAAATAACTAAATTAATGCAGTGAACAGGCGAATTTAATGACTCAAATTTTATTTTGTTATAAGCCAACTGTCACAGTCACAGCCATAACATATTTATGGATGTAGATGTTTAAATGAACAAGTTGTTGCAACAAGACAATAAGAACAGTATGGCCATTTAGGTTTCACATTAGATTTATGAAACTGATGATGCTAAATGGATATTATATAACAAGCCACAAAAGTCTTATTTTATGATTTAAGGTATAAGGTAATAAAATGATATAAATTAGGCATGGTTTATTTATACAACAGGCAACACTTAAATGAAGGTCTTCACTCGACTTGACTCCGAGATGAATACTTTGAATCTGACTTGCCAAACAAAGACTTTGATTACTTCTTATTTAATTGAATTATTTCCTCCATCGCTGTCGTGCGCCATCACCAAAGCCGCCGCACCAAGAGCTGAACCTCAAATGACAGATAGCTGTTTGTTTTTCATGCTGTTCTGCAGCACTTTAATCACCTTTTCCGAGTCCTGCATTTTGTACCTCCCAAGCAGACAGGATGGGACAATTAATTAACTTTTATAACATTGAAACGAATAACAGGATGTTTTCAAACGCAGCACCGTTGGAGCAAAGAAAGGCTATTGTTTAAGAGCGCGATTGTTCAGCCACCGAACACAGATGACAAGAAAAAGGTATATTTAAGCCAGAAGGAACGAATGCATCTAGCGAGTTCTTCTTTTTCCTGAGATCGATCCGAGACAAAGCTATGGGAAGGAACTGGGCTAATTTAGATCCCTTAAGACAATTAAACTTTTGGCTACATCTCTAATCAATTGTGCTAATGCTACTTTAGAAAGACGAAAAGTGCATTTAAACCTAAAGCAAGGGGCATGATTACTGAAATAAAAAAACATTGAAATGCACAGACAATCAAAAAGGAGAGCTAGAGAGCTTCAAAACAAACCACGTGCCCAGTTAAACGCTTTTTAACCTCTGAACCCACACTTGACAAGCAAAAAGACTCGCTCTCACACCCCATCGACAGTGGGTGATATTTCCACATTCGTACTTCAAACACGATGCATTAATTCCCTAATTGAGTCGCCCTCGCCATCCAACCATCGCCGCTTCTTCTCCACGCTTCACTCTCTCCTTCGTTTTCCTGCTTCGTTTTAATAAACTTCTTGTTGGGGCTGCCACGGCACACACAGATAGACAGTGTGATTTGGTGGCGTTGTTTAATTTGATTTGCTGTAATTAATTTGCCCCGTGCGCCGAGACACTCGGAGGCGTGCGTGTTTGTGGCTGCGCTTATGCGTGCTTGCGCGCGACCCGATAGCGGAGTGCATGAAATAAATCATTTCTGTCAGAGCCTACCACTCACTTTAATTAAAAGCATGCCGCTCTATAGAAGACAATTACGCCGGCGATTGTGACAAAGAGGTGTATTAAGCCGGACCAAATGTCATAGCGTGCATTATCTGCTGCAGGAGGCCTGAGGGAAGAAATGCGATGCAGCACCTGTTTCTAAAAAAAGGAGCGCTGTTTGCGGCCCTCTCAGGAACGAGAGTGTGTGTGAAGTGGACATTTCTCTTAACCCCTATCAATGGCACATTTTTCAGGCTGTGACATCATGACCTTGCCTGCGTCACTTTCAGCATTCCTTACTGCGAGTCGCTCTGGCCGTGTGTTTCTAACACTCTCGAATCAGATCCGATGTCTGTGGGACGTATGATTGTGGTACTGTAGCGATTGTGTCAGGGAGACGGCGTTTGCACTTACCTGACGTGAGGAACCCGGGAACACACAGGGACACGGATCGCCACATGAGAAAAGAGAGAAACGGCGAGATGAGAAAGCATACAATTTTAATGCATTATTATACTGTGTAAAATCAAAGTTGAAATGTTAGCATACTTCACAGCACTGGCATTGACTTCAGTCCCAGAGGAGGGACTGTACACCATTCATGATCAATTGTGGTTTGATAATGTCTGTAATCGGTTTAACATCACACAATTCCACATCAGAAACATGTTATTTTAAATGTACTGCACAAGCAGTCAATTAAATGTTCAACAGTGACATATACACTTTAAAGTCAGCACAAAACACCCATTTAACTTCAGTAATCTGATGGATATTCAGGATATTAAATGAGAAAATGCAATTGATTTTCATTTGCATGTATTTATTCATTCATTTGGCAGATGCTTTTATCCTTTGGATAACTGACTGGATTGTGAGAGTTTTCGGTAACACTTTATTTTAAGGTTTCATTGTTACAGTGCAATTATATATTTAAGTACTAACAATGTACTTGATATAGGTTTAGGGTGTGGTTGAGGGTTAGTTGCATGTAATTATGCTGTTATTACAATGGTAAGTACATGTAACATACATAACGGACACTAATAAAAAAATAAAATCAGTAACACTTTAGAATAATGGTCATTAGTTAACAGTAGTTAATGTATTAACTAACATGAACTAACCATGAGCAGTTCATTTGTTACTGTATTTGTTCATCTTTGTTAACGTTAGTTAATATAAATCCAGCTGTTCATGGTTTGTTCATGTTAGTTCACAGTGCATTAACTAATGTTAATAAGATTTTAATAATGCATTAGTAAACGTTGAAATTAACATTAACAAAGATAAATAAATGCTTTATAAGTGCAGTTATTTATTAGTTCATGTTAACTAATGTAGTTAACTAATGTTAACTAATGACCATTATTCTAAAGTGTTACCATAAAATGTACCGAGTTTTCAAAAAAAAAAAAAAAAAGGCTATTTGGATATTGGATAACATTAAGTGATCAGTTGAAAAATCACTTCAGCGGGAGAGAAAGTTGTATTATATTTTCATAATTCAATTTTTTTCTTTGGAATTATGAATTATGAGCACCCAAAAGACAGGAGCATGCATTAATAGGGCTCATTTGGATTTTGACATGAAAATGATGCTGAAAACCAAAAGTAAACCTTAAGACATGAGAGAACTGAGAATAATTAATGAATAATTATATAAAAAAGGGCCCTGCATACACTATCGCTCATAACCTCAGAATCAAACACCTTAGGAGTTTGAGGGATTTTGCTCAGGCAAGCACCAATCATTTTTCCTTTGGAAAATGTAAAAATCTAGTTTTTTATTGCGGTTATTATTAATGAATGCAATTAATTACTGGTGCACTTTATCTTACTGTCACTTTAACCATGGTAAAAATCTACATCCTTTCATGGCTTACTGATTTAAATTGTACTTAAGTTTATGCCTTTTTACAGTGTGAAGCTGGACTGGTAATTACATTTTAAGCTTGTGACAATGTACTGACTTTATAATGACATCATTTCACTTTAATATTTAAACGTGGCATTGTGGTAAACATTCTTGAAACCTTATAATAATCAAATTGCCGAGCGCAAACTGTAATCTGCTTGGCAACTGCCCTCACCGAGCGACTTTATTTGAAAGCCGAATCTTTCTGAACTCGTCTCGAGGTGACGTGAAAACTTTCTGCGTGCCCCTAAAATAATTCATGAGCACTTTGTGAGTGACAAGCTCACAATGCTCTATAGGAAATTAATCTCATAACTTGTTCAGCGTTTTGACAACGCTGTTGCCTAACAGCTCAGATTAAGGGAGACACCATCCAATTATGTGTCAGTGTTAGCAGGCAAATAATAGCACTCATCATTTTGAGAACTATTGTTGAGGAAGAAATGCCGAACAATGCTAAGGACTACATTTTGGACGGAAACGGCACTGAAGCGAGAGGCTCTTGACAGGAGAGGCGTGAAACTGCTACATCTGTGACAGGAATTTTGCCGAAGTTCTTTTAACGGTAGCGTTCGCATTTTGCTTCGTCGAGAACAATTGTTGCCCACGGACCGTAGAGGTACGGTAATCAAACAGTACCGACTTTCTCTTTTTCTTCCCAGTCTCGGAACGGCGGGCGGAGCGACTACCTGCCAGTCAGTCGACGGAGAATGCGTATCGCGGCCTGACGTTATAATTAAACTATCCTGTAAGACATTCACAGACCTGCTGACAAGCACGTTCGCATTTTGACAAAGTGGTCAGATGTTTGAGACTTATTCGTAAAGCTGCTATTAGGGAGGACCTGACAAGTCGAGTGAGGAACACACACGCACACACACACAAAAGCACTTTGTGGGCGTACTGGGCGGCATGAGCTTGCTGTGGCAGGAAATATTTCAATGCGGTGTTAAAAAGTTGAAAACAAGCTTCACATTTTTTGACTGTTATTGTCTGTTAAATATGTTCAAATTACAGGGACTGCATTGGTTTAAAATTGTCATTTTAATAGACATAAAAATGAAGAACGAGTTTTTTGACTCGTCGTGTGCAGTTGCATTCTGTTAAATTCTCATTATTAACTCTTACGATCCATCATCCTATGTCCAACTTTATCATCCATCAAAAGCTACATTTGCATTTCAGTACTCTGGGCCCCTGGCTACAGAGTCCATCTCTTATACACTGTCCCCCTGAGGGCCCCTCGGGCCTCTCCGGCCTGGCGACAGCAGAAGGAATGAGGGAAAAGAAGATTCTATTACAGATGACAAAAGAGCAAAGAGCCGACCTCCGGTGAGCTCTATTATTTAACATACATTATAACCAAGATCCTGATTTGTCAAAAAAGACGGATATTTGCAACTGCTTGGAGCGATGACCTGAAAAATATACATATGGACATGCTGAAAACTTTTGCCATTTACTCACTTTGAGTTCTGCCACAAAAAGTTGAGCCTGGAAAAAAATACAGCTCAAGTTCTACACTATGATACATAGAAACAAATGGGTTGACAAATTAAAATAACATGATTAAAATAGCTTTGACAGCTCGACATGCCAACTGCAATGGTTGCATTCTGCTTTCTATTTACAAAAAAGAAGCATGAAATGGTCAATTTCCTGCATGTGCCCTCTATTTATGGTCTAAATTGGTATGAGGTCATTAAAACTACAATGCGTGATGATAATTATAAACAATTAGCAAATACTGTTTAAAAAGTGTTGCATGTCTTAATGCAGGTCACATGCCTATTACAGAAATGCATGTTGAACTTATCTTCTAGACTAGAGAGCGCAAAGCGTCTCACAAAACATAACAGCAACTTTCAAATAACCGTTCAAGACCACACACCGCACATGCATGCCATGCGCAGACACAGTCACATTCTGCTTTAAAAAAGGAAGCATTAAATGGTCCATTTCCTGTACATGTGCTCCATGGGCCCTATCATACACCCGGCGCAATGCAGCGCCAGGCGCGGCGCAAGTGTTTTTTGCTAGTTTCAGCCAGACACAGTTTTCATTTTCACGTCCTGCGCCACGTTGTTTAAATAGCAAATGCATTTGCGCCCATCTGTTTGCCCATGGCCGTGCTTGTCTGAAAACGAGGTGTGTTCAGGCGCATTGTTGGCACGTTGTTTTAACTGAAAACGACCGCGTCATTGACCAACAAAAATCTAGTCTATCGAGTCAATGACTCAATATTTTATTGTTATTTAAAGGGCGCATTAGTAATATGTGCCTATAGGTGGATCCACAACGCCACGTACACTCTGCTTATTACACACACAGGGACGCGCAGCGGCACACAAACATTTTTAAATATTAAAAATAAAAGGAATCCTTTCTAAAGAAGCTTTCAGTCTTTCCGCTTGCAAATTTCAATAGTGCATCCGCCATGGTGAAAGCACAACTGGCTTTTAAAGGGAATGGAAGATGAGACTCTGATTGGTTTATTGCATGTTACGCCCAAAACACACCCATGGCTCATTAAGAGATTATACATTATTAGTAGGGATGCACAATATATCGGCTACCATCAGTATCAGCCAATATATGTTCATTTTTTTATTGTTATCGTTATCGGCCCGATAAGAAAATTTGACCGATATCTTAAAGCAGATAAATAATGGATTATTTCCTTCAGCTGAGACACTTCATTGCTTGAAAGATGATTGGAATCACTTCAAAAAAGGAAAATACAGTTAAGTGCAGCGCAAGTCTATCATATAGGCTACATACAATTATAATGAGAACATCATAATTGTGTGCTTGGGACATGGCTTTAAATGAAAAGACTTTTTGTAATCAGGCTCTCAAAAATTATATACAAATTTGGATTTAGATTTATCTGCCAATATATCGGTATCGGCCGGTGCATCCCTAATTATTAGCACAATGCTATATTAAAACTGCTTTAGGTAGAGTATTTTATGGTCACACTGCAGGTTGTCTTCAACTGTGCAAATGCAGTTTGAACTCTACTTTTCATTTCAACCAGATGATCCAATGGTAGCTGCACGGATCTCAGACTGCCTGGTGGACAGTTCGGCATGGATGAAAGAACATCAGCTACAGCTCAACCTAGCAAAGACAGAGCTTCTCGTCTTCCGTGCCACTCAGACTGTCCAGCACGATTTCCATCCAGATTCATCCCATCAGAAATCTTGAGGTAATCTTTGATGACCAGCTGACCTTCAAAGACCACATTGCAAGGACGGTACTATTATTCAGGTTTAAACTGCACAACATCAGGAAAATTAGGCCCTTCCTAATAGAGCATGCATCACAAATTCTCGTCCAGACCCTTGTCATATCTAGGCTGGGACTATTGCAATGCTCTTCTGCCTGGACTTCCATCATGTGCCATCAAACCTCTAGAACGCAGCAGCACAACTGGTTTTCAATGAGCCCAAGTCAACCCTCCGTTTATCTCTCTGCACTGGCTACCAGTTACGGCTCGCATCAAGTCCAAGACATTGGATTTTGCATATAGAGAACAGCCACGAGCTCTGCACCCTCCAACCCGCTCTTACGAGTCCACATCCCCTCCAGAAACCTGAAACGCCTTGAGGTACCTTCACAGAAAGGCACAAAATCCTTTTTCCAGAATATTTTCCTTCTCTGTTCCTGGATGGTGGAAAGATCTTCCCAACCCTATTTTTGAATGTTGCCAAATGACAACATTCAAGAAACAGCTGAAAACCCATTCTCTTCCATCAATTGCATCCTGAAAAAAATGAATAGCATTGCTTGTTGTATTCCTCATTTGTAATTCGCTTTGGATACAAGCAACAGCAAAAAAAGAAAACTCACAAAAGCTACTAAGTAACTTTCAAATAACAGTTCAAGACCACACACACCACACATGCATTCCATGTGCGGGCACAGTCGCATTCTGCTTTTGGTTTTACAAAAAGGAAGCATTAAATGGTCAATTTCCTGTACGTGACCGTCTCCCCTTCTACCTTCACATATCTGACCACTCCCTGAACTGTGACCATAGGGCAGAGAGGAAAAGAGAAAGGAGATAGATAGCACACCAGCGAGAAAGAGAGAGAGTTACTGCAGCTCTTTCAAAGGTGAACTCTATCTGCGCTGCTGCTATAGTGAGCAGAGGCGGGTAATAAAGAATGCCGGGCCTGACAAGGAAGGTCTGGGCGCAGGTGTTAAATCAGGCAGTGCGGAGGGCAGCCGTATGCGCAGGCTGATTTATGGGCCCTTCCAACCCGTGTGTTTTAAACGTGACCTTGCGTATACACTAACCCTGACCCGCTTCTTCACCGGCCCATTTTACCATGCGCTTCTGCTCAAATACACACGCTTTCATTCCCGTACATAGGGATGTGTCAGCGCGTGATACCACGTATGTATATGTTTATGATTCTGGTGTCCTTCAAATGCTGAGCATGTGTGTGCTGGAGTTGGTCGAGAAGGTGTGAGTTGAATAGAATGTGCATGCATTTATATGCCCTATATGTATTAGTTACGAAGATTGATTCATATATTGCTTGATGCATCTCAGGGTGTTTGCGAACAACATGTATGTGCAAGACATTTGAAACTGATTCACATGGCTTTATGCATCACTGGATCTTTGTGACATGCAGTAAAAAAATGTGTGTGTATGCATGCAAGAGATTTCAGATGAGTCACATTACTTGATGCATCTCAATGTATCATCATTCAATGTACTGAAAAACTTGTGTCTATGATAAAGATATTTCGATTCACTGTACTTGACGAATGAGTGAGTGTCTGTGACATGCTGATAAATGCATTGGTGGAAAACATTTCAGACCGTTTCACGTTACTTTAAGCATCACTGAATGTTTGCTATGCAGTAAAATATGTGTGTGGATGGATGCAAGAGATTTCAGACCATTCACATTGTTTGTTGCATTTCAAAGTGTTTGTCATGTACTGAAAATCTTACTTGATGCATTGTGTGTATCACCTTGGGTGATTGTGAAAACGGGACAATTCAGAGCCATTAATGTTACTTGATGCATATCTGGGTGTTTGCGATATGCTGAAAGATATGAGTGTATCTGTAAGACATTTCAGGCAGATTTAACATTAGTTGAGGCATCTCTGGCCGCTTGTGACGTGCTGACAAATGTGTGTTTGTCTAAGATATTTCAAAGCGATTCACATTAGTTGATGCTTTTTTTGGTGTTGGTGACATGCTGAAATATGCTGGTATGCCTTTGACATTTCAGACCAATTCATTAGTGAATACCTCTCTGGCTTAAAAAAAAATGCAGATGCATCTCTGAAAGTTTGTGACGCAGTGAAAATGCATGAATGTAGGAGAGTGTTTATGCAGCAAGCTTGAGCAGTCTAGTGTCTCCCACATTGCTGACTAGGACAGTGAGATAAACGAGTGTACGCCAGATCAGATAAAGTTAACACCAGATAACACCACTTCATATGTTTCGCTGTTCAGCTGTACCAGACACATCAGTCCTCTTTCAGAGTTATTCAACTCTGAGCTATGTCTATTCAGAGAGCTCTCCTCATCCAAACGGCTCGACACACACTGAATATCAAAGAGGCACCGTGCACCCTGCGCAGGGGCGACTGAAGGAAACTTTGAGGGGAAAATTAATGAGCTGAAATGGTTACGAGAGATATTAGCACGTTCGCGTGAGCATCCCCGGGATGCACATTTGCCAAAAATGCATGCACTTGCACGCACACACTTACACTTTCCCATGTGTAGCCGGTGTGCGTTATGAGCTTCGCGAGGCTCGTAAAAGGTGGGTCGTGTCTGCGGTTGGGTTTTTGGGCTGGGTTTTACGGCAGGTGAGGGTGTCCAAACAGCTCTCTTCTGACTCACAGTCTGCGCCCATGTCAGCATGCCTGGTGCCAGTCTGGCAAATCACTGGTGTTGAGGGTACTTCTTTCTGCAGAGTGGTCAATTTACAAAACATACACTCACAGCATGCACTCATATATTGTAATCCACAAACAAAATCCAAATATGCGGATTTCAAATCACTGCACATAATTCCAAGGGTCTTCAGACTCTTTCACCAAAATAAAATAACTTGCTTCACTTCTGAAATGACATTCCTTTTCCACCAAGTCACTTCAAACAATGTTCAATGAACAGCCGATTAGCTATTCAGATATTGTTTTAGCAAATTTACAAGTATCCCGTTTGACCCTGAAATGCATCAAGTACAAGGGTCTGTTCCATGTTGAAAGTAAAATGTGCATCACAAGCGTATGTTTATTACCTGCCCCCAATAGACCCATGGTTCCCATCACAAACTCCTGCCATTGGTTGAACCAGAAGTTCACACTCATGTCATCAAGTCACAAACAGAGGAGTGTTTTAAAAGGGCTGCAGAGTTTATAATTTTAGGGAAGTCAACCTAAATTTGACCTCAATAATTAGCTACAGTTATGACTCAAAATAATGTTTTTGTTGCTCCTGTGTTTTTATGAATTCTTATCTGAAGAAAAACATTTCACATTGATACTGCATAGTGACAGCAGCGAGTTTTGCGTAATGTATGAAATGTATTGCGCAATGAATTTGCTGATACTGGCTTTGCAAAGGTTAACTACGAAGTGGCAGACAAAGCAAATAAAGTTATTTATTATAAACAGAGCTTTACCTTTTAAGTGATCAGACCTGATTATCACAGAGGAGGTGAGCATCCACCAATATCACCCTAGCAACGCCCTAGAAACTAGAGATGTGCCAGTCGACCAGCCATAAATCGGAACTGGCCTTTTTTGTCTTTTTTCTTTTGTTTTATTTTAGCCGATCTCTATTCCGGACTTGCTCAGTAATTTCCCAAAATATGATTTGTGTGGAACTATTACAAATTCAGTCTGTCTGCTGCTTTTTTTTTTTGCAGGTGTGTCTTATGTATCATAATTTAACAACTCTAAAGTCAGACTAGGGCTGCGCAATATATCGAAATTATCGAAATATCGCAAATGTACATATCGCAATATGCATTTCGGAAGGGTGCGCAATATCTGAATGATTTTAATAGGCTACTTCAACATTGTGAAAAGTGTACGTTTTAGGTCGACGCATATAGCATAGAATAGACAGGGCACACGACTGTTACTTATGTGACTTGCTTGACGTCAAAAAGAGTTATTTAACACAATAACTTGCAAAAAACAACTCCTTGCAGTCTCGGGCTGTCTGCTGTCTGAGACACACACCGAAACGTGCGCACAAGCGGTTTCTTTTTTTCATGTCTTGTTACACACTCGAACTGTCAAATACTCAAACAGTTATGTCAAAATGGCTGTCTTGATGAGTGTTCATGTAAACGCAGTCGGTTATGCTTTAAGTGAAAGATATCAGTTGGGGAAAGAAATAGATTTTACACACTTAAAGCAATATCGTATCGCATATCAAATATCGCATTTTTAACAAGGATATCGCATTTTTCTTCAATACCGCACAGCCCAGTCAGACCATTCAGTTTTTGCTTTAAATCTTGAAATTGTACAATCTTTAAATAACTCTTTGTTTGGATCGATACAAAAATATTATTATTATTATTATAATTATTCGCCAACGGGTATCAGAATCGGCCAATTTGCTTTTAAAAAAATGAAATCGCAATGAAAAATTATCGGTGCATCCCTACTAGAAAGTTAAACCATCCACAACACCCTAGCATCATGGCAGCAACATTTACATTGGGCAAACACTGGTCAAATGTAAAAAAAAATTTAAAAATAAATAATAATCAGGGTTTGACATTAACTTTTTTGCTCACCAGCCATTGTGGCTAGTGGTTTTCTAAAGTTACCTGCCACTCAGTATTTTCACTGGCCACAATTTTGTCAGCGATACCATGGGGAAAAACTGCCATATTGATATTTTTAATATCTTCTCATAATTTGGCAGCAGGTATATTAGGCTGCTGTCACTTTAAGGCCCTGACGCACAGATCGTTATACTGTTACACATGCATGTTTGCGTTCACTTAAAACATAACTGACTGTGTTTATGTGAATACTCGCCAGGACTGACATTTTATCATTATTTTGTGTGTATTTGACTGTTTAAGCACAATAAGCAGCGAAATAGAAATCAATTTAGTACAAGGAGGCTTTATGTACGCGCACTTTGTGTGTGAGCACAAAATCAGCAGGAATGAGTAAAATTATGCGCAATATGTGCAATCTCATGCTGAAATTCAAGCCCTGTAACACCAACAATATTAATATGGAGCAAATGAAACAAGTGAGTGAGGGGAGGCGGGTTTGTGTGCAACTCACTGTTGGACAGATCAAAGAGCAGCTGGCATCTTTTCTGCGGAAAATGAGTATTGGAAGTGTTATTTCAATATCGATAAAATCTATATTTTTGACAACACTACATTGCACATAGTTTATAGTTTCAGCTGTCTTTTTAAAAGACTACATTTGAAAAATGTATAGCCAATATTATATATAAAATTCAACCCGCCAAAGTGGCTAGTAGGAGTGACCGCGTTACAAACCACTGCTGAAATCCACTCGCATTTGGTGAGTTGACGTGCGTTAATGTCAAGCCCTTATAATAATAATAATACATTTAAGTTAATCAAAAAGGGGCTGATTGCAGTTACATAAAACTTAAAGATCCAGTGATAAAAAAAGTAGGACTGATTACCACTAACTAACAGCAAGTTGGTCACACAAGTTATTAAGACAGTAATGGCTATGTTTATGCAACTAGCCCCAGATGATGGCATACTTCCAAAATCAAGTTAAAGCAAGCGAAATGCATGCAATAGATTTTGGCCTATCCCATGATGTCACAACTGAATACGTCCATTTCCAGCGTTTTTGTTCAGGGTAAATGAGGAGAGATGGTGTGTCATAAACACTAATGATGATGCAATTCAATCATGAGTCATTTATTGATTGAACTGATGGATTTATATGTGGCTGATGGCCGTCCAATCAATGGACCTGGGGCTCTTCTTAAATGGATGGAGGTTAACACAGCCCTATTACCTGCCGCTTGATTCCAGTGTGTTTTTATTACATGCAAAGCCATCATTCACACACATACGCATATAGAGATACATTCCCTCGATGCTCTCTCTCTCTCTCTCCCTCACACACACACACACACACACACACACACACACAAACACCATTATCACCTTTAACATTCCTAACCACACGTCACACCAGCTGCGTCGTCCCAATGACAGTATCAGCCCGAGCTTTCAACAGCTCCGCCAGCAAATAATTAAAGACCATTATTTACCTTCCTCGAGATGAACAGCTATCTCGCGCCTTTCCGTATTCCACCTTTCCTCCCCCACTCGTTCTCTTTCTCTCTTATTCCGGTCTCCCCCCGTAGTGACACATCCATGTCAGCTCCAATAAATCATCCCAATTTGTCCCTTCTCAGCCAACATGAGCTTTAATCTTCATTTACGACTCAGGAAAAAAGGTCTGTTTGTCTGAATCCTCTGATAAAACACTTAAGTAACATGTTTTTTTCCCCCTAGTGATTGTCATTTGGATGTACAGCACATATTTTTCAGCCAAATGTAGCATATGATAAGAGAATAACGTGTGAACGGTATGCAGGGGAAAACATGGGACAAATGGTGTTATTGTAACACAGTCTAGTATGATGACTTCAAAATGCTTAAAAGTATGTCTAAAGAATATACAGGCCATCAACAGCTAGATTTGAACTGAAAAGTGTACGCTTCTGGTCGACTACAGAATTCTATATCGGTTGGCGATTCTAAGACAACTTTTATTGGTACCCAGTGCCTGACATGCATATCACATATTACCGAAGCTGAAGCCTTTGTGATTTCTTATCCTATTAGTTTAGCATATGGCTAACTGGTTAAAAAGCTCTTTTGATTAGCTAGAACATATCACGATAACATGCTAGCTACATACATGTAGAATCCAAGATCATAAAAAGTAGCTTTTCCACAAGCTGAGGTAAATATTATTTATAAAGAAGGTGCACCATCATGTTAACACTAAAATAACGCAATACACATTAAGTTAACAACATAACTTAATGTAAATAACTGATAACAAAATAATAATATGAAACATAATTATTAAAAAGAAAAACATCAAATGTGAGTTGGGAACGTCAAGTTATGTTTTCTCACAGTGAATTATAAAATATTTGTTCTTTTTCACTTCCAAAAACTGAACTGTAAATTTTACAGTAAAATTTCCCGTTAGATTTATTACAGTTTTTCACCATTCAGCTTATAGTAAGGGAATGTACCCTTAACCAATTAACAGGTTTTTACCACAGCATTTTTACCATTAAACATTTTTTTACAGTGCACGACATGTGACCGAATGTTAGGATAACAGGCTAATTGTTTAGTATGATAACTAGTGAAACATTTAGCTATATCGTTTGTTTTTCGGTTGTATCATGTGATATGTCATATATAATATAAATTACACTTTCATGGGTAAGACAACATAAATTATTAAATGTTATTAAATGATATAGTTGAGATTTCCAATCAGGCACAGATTAGAACACCCAAAACAACTTCTTTCAGCCAATGGAAGTGGACTGATGTCTAAAGGGGACTGGATTCTGCAGAGGGATTGAACTTTACATGACACTTACACCTATAGTGACTTTAGTACAATAATACGATGTACAAGCCCACCCTCAATGAGGTAAAATGAGCACTACAATTTGAATTGAACAAATTGGCTATTGCTAGATTTGGGAAATTACCAAATATCATACAGGCAATTGGTGTGGGCGATCTGTCAGTCACCAGTGATCACAGAGCCAGAGGCAAAATGTCAAGTGAACTGGTGCTCATTCGGGCGACATAAATTTGAATCTGCCTAACAAAATTTCTCATTCCCTCCACATCCTTTACGGAACTCTGTTAACTATTATGATATTATAATTTTGTTTAGATTTTTTTTAAATGACAAAAAAGATAAAAGTTAAATTCAACTTTGGAAAATTTGATTATAGTATAAAACATCTACAGGGAAAAAAGCAATGTTTCCATCCTATGTGTTTAAGAGCACACCATCATCACATTCTGGGAAATTGGCACAAAATATCTGTAATAAAAATTAGGGATGCGCAATATATCGGCCACCATATCGGTATCGGCTGATATATGCTTTCTTTTTTAATGTTATCGTTATCAGCATGATAAGAACATATGGCCGATACTCACTGCTGGTTTTGAATTGCTTGAAATATGATTGAAATCACTTCAAAAAGGAAAATACAGTTAAGTACAGCGCAAGCCTGTCCTATAGGCTACATAAAATTATAATAAAAACATTATAATTGTGTACTTGGGACATGGCTTTTAATGGTGAGATTTTGTAATCAGGCTCAGTCTCAACAATGATATAACATTTTTTATTTATATTTATCAGCCAATATATCGGTTATCGGCTTTCAATCATAAAGAATTATCGGTTATCGTATCGGCCAAAATTTTCATATCGGTGCATCCCAAATAAAAATGGAAGTTGCTGCAAACAGGGAAGCCACTGCGGCTGTTCTTTCATACATCATAAATGACTTTAACGTTTTACGTTTGGAGATGGATGCCTGGTGTTTGGGAACGCAATCGTGTGAGACACACGTCCGTGTGGCTCAGGCATTTCAGAATGACCAAACAAACATTTAAGATGCTGTGCAATGGAATTGGTCCATTGGTTAGTCCAGTTATCCAATCACATTCTCGTGAGGTTATTTTTGCACATCGGTTGATTCATTCGGTAAATGTGTTTCAACCATAGTTTATGTCTTCTTATCGTAAATGTATCTGCCTCAATTAAGTACATTCGTTTTTATCCACATTTCTAGAATTTATGAGCATTTTGGCATTTCCATCCAGCATTTTTATGTTATACTACCCCAGAATTCACATATAAATAGGTGGATGGAAACATAGCTAATGTCAAAAAAAGCCTATAGTGGTTTATCCGAAACCACTTCACCATCCTACTTGCAAACTTGCTTCAAAGTTTTGTATACATACTGTATTTAAGTAGAATTGTCTGAAACTTTAGCCTTGCTTGGTGCCTTTAGCGTTCAGCTCTCCAGCATTCCCACTGGTCCCACGGTAGTGTGCGGCAGAGGGGAGCGTATGTGTCTCAATCATGGCTCAATTACAGCCTTCTTGCCTCAGTATGAGAGATCTGTTATGAATACACAACCGCCGCCACCAATCACCATAACCACTGCTCTCATTACCATCCCTTTAACCGGAGCGATTATTACCCTTTTATTAATGGAGAGAGAGAGAGAGAGAGCTCGCAGAGAGACAGAGACGGTGAAAGAGAGAGAGAAAGGAGATACAGCGGCGCGCAGTAAACGAGTGTCAGGTTCGGTGCACGCACTGAAAAATTAAACCAATTAGGAGTGCCGTTTGGAGCCCCTCCGTTCGCATTCCTCTCCGAGCCACTGAACAGCTCAGAGGAAAGAGAGACAGAGGGAGAGAGAGATAGAGGGAGGAAAAGAAAGAGCTCGGCACTCTATTCTGTCATGCTCGGCGAAGAGCGGAGAAGAGCGGGAGCGAGAGAGCAAGCGTTGCCGCTGAGAGGCGGATTAAAAGCAATCTATATCCACATAAATCATTGATTAAATGAATCATGAAATTAATATGTAAATTGTGTGTTTAACCTCTATTTATATACCACTGTCTGTCATCGTAGCGTAAATCTAAAACTAATTGCGATTTCTCGGAGAGCCTGGGAAACTGCAAGAGAGAGACAAGGAGTGGAAGGAGGGAGGGAGAGAGAGGTAAAAGTCTGACATATTTATTAACTAAACGTTCAACTACATCAACTTACTCATTAACAGAGATATTAAGGGAGAGTGGTGAGAAAACCAAACCGTTTGTGCTGCATCAGCACTCGAAGCATAACAAACCTAAGAGATTCTTTCAGCACAGAAAGATGAGGAGAAAAAAAGCTCTGACAAGTACAAGAGCCAGTTATATCAGTGCTGTAAAAGTCATATCATTTGTATATCCTTAATAAAGGCTGCACCTAACAACTGTTTTGATAATCAGGTTAAGCTGATTTTTGTTCGATTAATCGATTTTATATCTGGTCCAGTGTCATCCTTAAAACATTATGGATCTAGTCCTGCAATTAAAAACGTTAATTAACTTTAATAATCACTCAACGTCCTGTTAACTTGTTTGAATAATCGATTAAAAAGCATAATTTCATAAATTGAATAAAAGGAATGTATTTTTCTACATCTGGTCCAATGTTTTTTTTTAACAAGTGCTACAACTAAAAACTCTGATTATTGATTAAGCTGTCGATTATTTGTAATCTGCTGATTCTTTACCGTTCTAAAAAAAAACATAAAAAACATTTTATATTCTTCACTATTAGAAAAAGAATATTGCTATTTGAAAGAGATGCATTTAATATAACTTTTATAATCTTGAATTTACATTAATGTAATTGATCAATTAACCCTTAAACGCATACCTCGGGTCTTTAGTGACCCGGGACGTCATTCACTACCCTCCTCCGCATTTAAGTTAGACTTCAAATTTCTTAGTATTCATCAATCAATTCATTATAAACAATATAACTAGAAGAAAATAATACATTTATAAAAGAATGCCTGTTTTCCCATTCATTGTTTGTAAAAATTGTAGAGGGTCGCTAATGACCCGAGGTGTGTAACAGTGTAAGTATATTTTTTTCTGCACAACAATAATTGAATCTTTGATGACTGAATAAGTCCTTTAACCTTTAATCCACAAGGTGGCGATGTCTGGTACACAATGATGAAGTGACGTTTCACTCATAGTTACCGCAGGCAGAAAACAAAACAATAGGAAGTATCATCAGCAAAACTTGAAATGGCTCAGCGATTTATAGCAGGGCAAGTACTGAACGCAATCAAATATTACTGTCAATAGCTTCCATCCACCTATTTTTATGCGCATTTTGGGATATCGCATCAAAAAAAGCTGAATGGAAACGGCAAGATGCGCATAAAGAAAACGTATGTGCTCATTTGAGTCGGATACATTTTCTATCCGATTCGAAAACATGCGCATTAACTACGATGGAAATGCATTTACCGAATAAATTCCTCGATGCACATAAAAAAAAATCATGTGACTTTCACGATGTAACACCATAACTGTTCTAACCAGCGGAAAAATCTTGTTTGCAAGGCATCTGAAATGCTGTTTTGGTCATTCAGAAGTCTGTTGTCAAAGATGCTCTGTATATTTCCCTCCTGGAACTGTCTTACATGACTGCGTTCCCAAACAGTAGCATCTGCCTCTGAAAGCAAGACAACAAGTTTATTGAGACGCACAAGTTTCTCTGAGATGCAAATCATTTATTATATACGAAAATGATTATATATGGTGGCTTCTCCTATGTTTCTTAGTGATTTTTTAGCGGTAGTTTATCAGGAAGTGACGATTATGTTCTCTTCGACTCGCTGGATGGAAACTGTGCTTTATTCGCAAATGTTTTATGCGATATTGCAATTTTGCGCATAAGTTACATTCGCAACTTTGGATGGAAACATAGCTACTGTCACTTGAAGGTGGATCTGGTGAAGAAGCTGTCAGCGATCAAAATATTGATTTTGAAGATGTTGAAAATGATAGTTTTGAGAATATGTTTGAGATTCTGCATAGTGATGATGGTATAAAACTGAACCCTTCAAGCTCCAAAAGCTAATATGCTTTATTTTATTCTTCTTTAATTGTTACTCTAATATCAGGAGAGTTTTATATTATCGTGACAGGTAGAGATCCATCCGTGTTAGATATAGATCCGGGTCGCTAAAGACCCCAATATGTAATAATGATAGGCGAAACATTCATGCATTTAAGTGTTAATATGAATTGCTGAATATGTTTTAATGAATCCATTACTCGAATTAAAAATCCAAACATTTAGTTGTTCTTTAAATAATCTTAATTGAGTGCAACAAATTTTGTTGGATTAAAAAAATATTTTTGTATTTAAACAAGTCTTGTTCTCTGTCAAAGAACAAGTGCAAGTTGAAGACTATAAAACAAAAAAGTATGTATAAAGTGTGTGCGAAATCAGGTTCAACATATAAAGACCACAGACCCAACTAATCAATAACATTCTTGTCCTCTATTATTTTCATCATCGATTTCTATTGATCTGATTGATTGGCTGTTGCAGTTTGATGTACATCTGTATATCTATGAACAGTCAGTATCCTAAACATACAAATCAGCTGCCAAAACAATACCAAAGCTGAAAACTCAAAAATACTGTAAACATGCTACCTTGATATATTGTATATCAGGCAAGCATCAAAGCCGACTGATCCATGCATATGCGTGTATGTCTGACAGACATTGTTTAGGGGTCCCACTGGCTGTTCAAGAGGCGGTGAGGTTGTTTGTGTGTGTGTGTGTGTGTGTGTGTGTGTGTGGGTCTGTGGGTGATATAGGTGAGGAGGAGTGATGGGATCGGAGGCCCTTCCTGCCCCGGCTGACATAAACCACACTCTGGACAGTCCAGCCGGCCACAGAGGACCCTGATTTATAGTCAGGCGAAAGCCAGGACAGCCGTGGTGATCTTTCAATAAAACATCAAAAAAAGCTCTGACCCATCCATTACCCATAAGCCCCTGTGGAACAGACGGGTCAGGTGTGCCTGCCATCCCTCACACTGCAATCTCACACTGAGGCACCATGGGAAAAGCCAGGAAGAGTGTGTGTACTGTTGAAGTACAGCACAGTGAAAAAGATAAGAAAGAAAAAAAGGTGTGAACTACTAGATTCTGCTCAATTACAGTTAATCTGATCGCAAGCTCAAAATCAAAACATTAGCACCATGTTAACTCTACTTGATAAAACTGTTAAAACTGCTAATAAACTTCAAAGCAAATGTTGTTACAAGTTGGGTCTGTGCTTATATATTGTAAAGTTACATTTCCTACAATTTTTCTTCACACATTGGACATAGCAGAATAAATTATATATTAATTATATTAATTACATTTTGTCCCATTAGATTAAATGCAAATTAAATGCAAAAATTGCAAGCATTTTTAAAGCGATAACTCAAATATAACAAAAAATATTGACAGATGAATCGATTATTAAAATTGCATGAAACTGTTCATTAAAAGTATTAATATAAGATTCACACTTAGTTATATAATAAAACATATTTCCATTGTTGACTTCCATTTATTATAATATTAATTAATTAAACCAGGAGGTTTTAAAATGGGGTCCCTCAGGGAGCTCGGGAAAAAAACATGAAAATTACAAAATGTATTTTGTAAATTATTTAAAAAAAAAATAATTCAGCCATTGTTTTCTCAGTAGTTCAGTACAGTGACAAAATAGCAGCAGATTATGTAATGTTATATAAAATTAAGAACAACCACTTCTCACAAAGTTTAAGCTGCCTTTATATTTTAGGAAGGAGGTCCCTTTTTAGGGGTCCTTGGCATCAAACTGTTTGAAAACCCCTCAACACATGACAAATGTCTAGCATCTAATTTTTCAAATATGGGCCAAAAGTCAGAAAGAACTGAAAATGAGTTTAACACACACCTGTGTCCAGAGACACAGAGACAGGAAGGTGAAAGGCAATGTATCCTTCACTTGACAAGAATGCAGCACAAGAAAAGCACCATACTTTACCTTTACACACACACACACACACACACACACACTCTCTCTCTCAGAGCTAGTTTTTGATATGTTATCTGATACATGCACTAAACTGAAGGCAGATCATTGTCAGTGTGTCTTCAAAAGAAAGCAATAAAGCGTTGTGCATGCTCTCCCCCTTGTTTCCCTAATTCACTTCATTTCATTTTAACTATCCGTAACAATCTGGCGAGACATTACCCTGTAATGAAACCACACAGGGCCTGATTGTTTTCATCAGAGAACACCCCCCCCCCCCAATCTACACATACTCACACACACAAATGACACCCATTGCTACTGACAAACACAATATTTACACTGTTTCAGACATACACAGATGCACAACATAAACCCACCCATCCATACATACAAACACACAGACTGACCGCATTGCTTTGTGGGAGAAGAACCATCCGGGTTAATGCAAGCTACTTATGAAATACAAAAAAGTATGTAACTTAAATCAATCTGTTTTGCGTGCTACAATTGTAAAAAAAGGTTGCAACATACATGGTTTTACTAATCTACAGGATTGTAAAAGTTGTTATTATTAGGGTGGGGGTGGGCGTGGTCTTTAGCCATCTCTCTGATTGGATAAGGCATCTCCGTGAGTCATTTTTAAGACACGGACATCATAACAGTGAATAAACAAGCACACAACCTGCATCGTAGTGTGGTTCCAATTTACAGTCTGTACACATGCTTAACATGTTTCCAATCAGGCCCAGGGCCGCTATTAACAGAAACTATCTTCATACTTATGAGGGCACGGGAGAAAAAAACATGAGAATGGAAAACACATAAACGCAACTGTTATTGAGCATGTCCATGATTCTCATTCAGGGCCGTTTGAATCTCTTTCAAATTAAGAGACAAATGAAGTGCAATGCAACCCGAAGCAGACGGAATATTTTCTGCCGTCTTTGACGAGGTGACGGTTGCTCATCTGCTTTAGCTCAAGATAAATTGTGAATATTAAACATATTTTCCAAATCTCAATTCTGATTGGATGAGTCACACTCGATCCAAGCCATATATACAGACCTGGTGGTATGACTGAAATCTTACATTACATTGAAGAGTAATTTTATATTGCGATAATATATCACCATAGATATTTTTGCTGTAAATTTGCTGTTATTTTTGTAAATAAAAATATTGCATAATTACATTGTAAACAATTATATGATCAATTAGTTATGACGACATATGTTTTTACATTGCTTTAACGCGTCAAAATAAGTTACATTTTCAACTTTATTTTATAAGTTATACAGGATTCAACTCATTTTTTAAGTCAGTTTAATGTAATTTAAGTTGAAATGACTTAAACATCCAACTTGATTGTACTTAAAAACTGCAGCAACGGCAAAACTTTTTTTAAAAAGTGTATGTACTAATGTTTTTTTCCTGATAATCGAGTGACTGAAATATGAAAAATAATAATAATCATTTTTATTTGTTATTTGTATTAAAATATATATTATAATAATTGAATATATAAATAATAAATGTATATATACGTTCCAGACATGTTTGAACTTAATCATCTAAATAAGTCAATATTTCATCATAAACACACACATATATATTTATATTATATACATTTAAGATGATTTATGATTATGATTTATTTGACAAATACAGTATATTTACAGTAGGCCAAAGGAAAATCATGGACCGGTTAAAGCACAGTGCAGAGAATCATGTTGCATGTTACAGGTGGAGGTCACATGATACTTATAAAACATTTGGCAACTACCTTCCATCATAAGTTACCCATATCCCCTGCTTTTGTCTAAAATAATTGAATTTTTTTTGGTAATATGATCTACATTTCTATGTGTATGATGTGAAGAGAGCATCGCTCCTGGTGGATTTTAAAAGTTTTATAGGCTTATTCTGCAGACTTCCGGATGGTGGTACACAGAAGGGTGTGTGGGGGGTGGTAATTGGAGCTGGGCCGCCCGGGGCAGATAGAGACAGAATGAATCCCTTACAGATCTGACGAGAGCACCAAACCGGCCATGATGTCACCACATACCCAGGGCTTTTCTTGATTTAACCCAGACACAGAAAGAGACTCTTTCGCATACACACAAACAATCACCCACACCCACACCCTCCCTGAGCCGATCTCTCTTTGCATTCCACCTTGCTTTCATCTTTATTTCTTCTTTTAATAATCCAGAGCAAACAGATGTTTCTATGTTTGACTGCCGCTTGACATTAGTATGCCTTCGGTCTGTCAAAGCCTCTTCGCATCGTGAAATCATTGGTGATTTACTGATATCAGCATTGACAGAGACCACCATTTAGTGTTTACAATTCATACTTTAATAATTATATGCATGGCCTCTTGTGTGTTTTTATACCCCAATAAATCAATCAACATCAATAAAATTATTATTTTTATAATTTTTTCAAACAACATTTTAAATGTATTATTTATATTAAATATTTAATAATTACATTATTTATATAATTATAATTATATTACATTTATATTCCATAAGATTTCCACAAAATACAAATGTCTGGCCTCTTGTGTGTTCTATTACCACAATAAATAAATAAACAAATAAGTACATAAGTATAACTATTATTTTATACATTTAGCATCACATTTTAATTTATTATTTTATATATTAAATATTTAATAATTATATTCATTACATGATTATATTCATTATCATTATGTTACATTTATATTCCACAAAATTCATTTGCCTGGCCTCTTGAGTATATGTATCCACAATAAATAAACATAAATAAATATGAATGAATGAATGAATGAATGAATGAATGAATGAACGAATTAATACATTTAAACCACAAACCCAGTCATAAGTCACACGGGTATATTACAGCAATACATTGTATGAGTCAAAATCATTGGGATATTAAGTAAAAATCATGTTCCATGAAGAATTTTGTAAATTTCCTACCGTAAATGTATCAAAACTGTATTATTAGTAGTAATATGCATTGCTAATGACTTAATTTGGACAACTTTAAAGACGATTTTCTCAATATTTCGCTTTTTTTGGCACCCTCAGATTCCAAATTTTCAGCTTTCAGATGATGTATAAATTTCAGAAAATGAACCCTTATGACTGGTTTTGTGGTCCAGGGTCACAAATATACTAATATACTAATATTTTTCACATTGTTGAGTTTTCACAACAGAAAAATATAATTTCATGTATAATTATATATTAAATATGCTATATATAATTAAATATTCAATATTTGTCATATAATGTTGAGTTTTCTTCACATACATTTTTGTTCAAAAATATTTTTCAGCAATGTAGTTACATTGGTTTTTCCATTTAAAACAATGGAAAATACAACTATGAATTAATAGACACTTTTGTTGATGAATGGTGGCGTGCGGTGCAAAACCGGTGCAGACTTGTTTGATGCTTCACTGTCATTGTCGCAATTTCGACCAAAACATTTTAAACTATGCAAGCAAGTTAGACAGTGGTACCCGTTTAAATCACTCGAATTCAACAACATCAATATTCAATTCAGTCACACTAAACCTAATGTTAAAGTTTGCAAGGCACGCAAGCACATAAAACACTGCACTGGGTCCTTGGGCTGCTATTCATTTCATTTCAAATCAAGGGTCATTTTAAGACTGAGCTGTTCATTTCCAAGCAAGACACCCTTGAGGTAACTAACACGGTGTTGTGCTCTTCAGGTGAACCCATCTGCCCAAGCTAGATAGAAGGGGGGTTAACGCGGCGAATTATGGCCTCCAGATGTGGGAGACAACTGTAAACACTCTTCTAAGCAAGGAAAAGCACGACTTTGTCATTTCCTCAGATCTCCACATCTTTCAAGTCCTCCGAAACAAGATTCCAAGAGTCAGAGCGCAGAGTGTCAAATGCTCACTTGAGCTCGCCTGTCATTACCATAACCTCTCTGTTCTGGCGCGCAAAACGCTTTGTGCAAACGGATCAACAGCTGCTAGCTCGCAGGAACGGGGAGGTGCAGCAGAACATGTCATGAAATATTAATCGGCATAATTGGGATGCTAGTTAGCGCTTCTTTGACCAGCTTTAGTCCCCTCCAGCGCAGCTCGGCGCGGCTCCCGCCCTCCACACAAGCTAGCGCTTAGTGTCAAACTAAACTATTAAAGTGGCAGAAAAAATGATGAACTCTTGAAAATGGATTAGATGGGGCTTATGTTTAAAATACTTATTAAAACCGCTCTAATCGTCTTCTCACCGCCACGTCAGACAATAGAGGGGCGGCGGGGGGGGAGAAAACACCAGCTCTTCCGGTACAAACTACTTTGCCGATTTCAGTGTCACATTCAATTTTCTGCTTCCTGCTTCTCCCCGGATCCCCATCCAAAAACAAGCATTTAAAACATCAGTCCTAATTAGATGATTAGTGCTTGGAAGGGCAGGAGATAAGTCATTTGCATAATTCAATCATAAGAGTTAGAGATACATATTTCGATGTTCGTTTGTACAATTATCTCCGCTGTCCTGGGGGCTGTGATACTAATGTGATTAAACAATACTCTTGCACGGGGCCTAGTGTCCTCCATTAAAGCACTGCTAGAGGCAAAGCAAAAATTTATTTTAGGAGACAATCAATTTTATTCTACATGACTGTAATAAATATAGCCCGGCTGCAGATGTGTCATTAAGCTCAGGAGGAGACTTTCCCAAAGTCAAAATGACACTATTCTCTTTCTCTCCTCCTGCCGTAACTGCGGGTCTGCGGACGGTGAGCGGAAAGTGTCATTTTTCCTCTTGTGAGATTCTTGACAGGCCATATCCATCTGTCTGTTTTAACCTCTTATATCTCTCTCCCACGTCGCTGCACATCAGTGAACACCTGCTATTCCTCATCCCTATCGAGACTGTATATTAAGAGCTAACTTCGTAATTGCGGCTTCTAAATGCTCCTCAAACATTGTTTAATGAATGTGGATGTAAATATGTAATTTGTGCGGATTCACATACGTAGCAGCCTTCTTAATTTGTTTTCGTGATTTCAGCGCCCAAAAGATTCTAGTAGCGCCTTTCCATCACTAATTGACCACATGTGTCTTTGCTTTGCCTCTAATTCATTGGTTACGCATGGGACTAGTTATTAAAGCGCTGTGGCTTGGAACAGGCACCCGCCAACATTAATGAGAACTCACATGGCCACAAGTTGTTTTATAAGAGCCCGTCAGCAGTTAAGCGCTCTCACGTCTCAAACATGCTCGCAATAAGACATAGACGGACAGAAGAGTCAGTCTGGAAGACCAGCTGCCTGCTTGTCTTTACAAAATATGTTCAGCTACCTATATATAAAACTAGATCTATCCACCCATCTTACATGGTGGCCCCAAAACTATTTGGACTCTTAATTCACAAAAAGAAATGAATAAATGAATAAATAAGAATGTAGCAGTCCACAAGTTATTACTAAGTGGTATTTATTTTAAATATATATATATATATATATATATATATATATATATATATATATATATATATATATATAAAATAAAGAAATATAATTTTATGTGTGTATATACATGTATGTGTATAAAGTATTAGTACTGTCAAATCGATTAATCGCGATTAATCGCATCTAAGCAAAAGTTTTTTTATACATTATATTTTTTATATATATTGTTTATATAAAATATATAATTTTATATATTGTCTGTGTGTGTATAGAGTGCTGTCAAATCGATTAATCGCGATTAATCACATCTAAACAAAAGTTTTTTATACATTATATATTTAAAATATATTGTTTATTTACAATATATAATTTAATATATTGTCTGTGTGTGTGTACACAGTATTAGTGCTGTCAAATAGATTAATCGTGATTAATCACATAAAACATAAAAGTTATATATATATATATATATATATATATAAAAAATCAATTATATGTATGAACATATTCATAAACACATACACATATATATATATAAACATATAATCGCTACCAATCGATTTGACAGCACTAATTATATATATATATATATATATATATATATATATATATATATATATATATATATATATATATATATATGTATGTGTATGTGTATGTGTTTATGAATATGTTCATACATATAATTGATTTTATATATATATATATATATATATATATATATATATATATATAAATTGTTATATACAGTGCTATTTGCTTGTTTTTATCTTTGTTTGTAGATGTTATGTTGGTTTGTTTCATTTAAAAATCAATAAAAACCAAGAGAAGGCTGCTAGGTTTCAAATCATGACATGTTGTTTAAAAACTGTATATGAGATATGACAGCCGTTCACATAGGGCAGGCTACCAGGATAAAGCCTTGCTGTTTCAAAGTGTCTTAATTCATAATTTACTGTGCAGAAAAGGGTAAAGGAAAGAGTGAATCTGCAACAACAACCCCCAAAAAGGTGGATGTATAATTAATGGCTGACATTAAGGTGTGCCGAAGGAAGAGCGACAATCTGAGGAGATATGATGAGACAGCGGGGTGTCTCGGGTGCCCGGGCCGAGCTGAGCATCGCAGCCTCGGGCGAAGCCACAGGCGCTGAGCTGCCGTCCATATGGACCGGGCGCGCACACGTGCGCGCGCTACGAAACTGGAGGCTCGCGGTCATGCACTGGAGCGCGCACTCCTGACAGGGGATGTGAAGGTAATTGTGTGTATTAGCAGCAGTACGTGTGTCAGCCACTGTCTTTGTTTGAAACTTTCCAGATTTATTTAGTGTTCAAACTTTATACGCGATTCAGAATCAGACCAAATCAATCAAAAGATTCGATAAGATACTAATTCAAATTAATCTACAGAACATGCTGCTTAAAAGGTGTCAAATTGTGCATTTTAGGGAATCTTTGAAACGCGGCACTTTGACGCGCAGTGTGATGGTAGCTCGCGCCTGGGGCAAAGATGGGAATTAGACACATTTTAAATTAATGACTAAAAAAAGCAAATCGCTTCAAGAGACGAAAAAAAAACATGACAGGCTTTCGAACAAGTAATGCGTTTTATGATTTAACCTGACAATTCCTGCAACTCCTGCTAAAGTGCGATTGGCATGAATGCAAGCAGAGATGTTTCTCTCCTTTTTATGATGTTATTCGCATGAAGAAACTCTCTGGTCAGCGGTGCAATAAATATTAGTGGACAAGAGCTTTCTACACCTTTTTTTATTTTGGGATGTTCTTGCACTCGATGGAGAGAGAGAAAAAAAACAGTTAAACTAATCTAATCCACCTTTGGAGAGCAAGCACAGATGTTCATCTCTAATGTAATTCCCATTCAATTTCCTAAGTGCAGTCCCCAAGTGCAAACTAGTTTAGTGTTATGTTTAGCTTGCAAATTTCGTTTTAATAAATAATGAATGCATTAAAAACCTGGAGATCAATTGCGAGCTGAGAACTCATAAAAAGCGGGCCGTAAGTGCCGCGTGCGTTTGCTGATTTGGACACTTTCTGTGTTTCCGTCCAGTTTTACAGATCCCGTTGCATATTTTTAGGCTCTATCCGAAAACCTAGTGAGCTCCCTACCTAGACAGCACATTGAGCTGGTGACTTGCTGGACGTGCATGCATACAGAACGCGTTCTTGGGTTCCGGTACCTCAGAACCGACTCATTTTCAAAACCGGCTCGCTTTTTTTTAATAGGCTACGAAATGATTTGTATGACTTTGTGTTCCCTTAAAATGTGGACGAAACAAGCATTATAGGTCTCTGACAGTGTAGTCCGATTCCTGATCAATTGATTCTGATGAGCCGGTTCTTTTTAGTGAATCAAGAGCGCAATCAGCGTTCCCTCCTGAACAAATGACTCTATGAATCGGTTCTTTATAGTATGGCTTTAAAAAGGCTATTAAGTGACACTTATGAGTCAGTCCCAGCAGAAAGAACTGATAGATTAAAGTTACTTAAATTAAGTCAAAATTAAATTACTTAAAGATAGACAATCTATGCGTTCTGTTGTAATCAGGGATTTTTAATTTATTTAAAAAAATCAATAATAAGGATTCGTTTTTGTTTGTTAATACTTTTACTTAAAAGATGCTTCAGCTATTCAAAACATCTACTTTCTCACATTTATGTCACCTTTAAAAAGTCTGAAGACTTTTTAAAATTGTCTTTGTAAACACATTTTGCAATAAATAATCTCAAATGTATTATCTGTTCTGTTGAGCTGTGATATGATCTCATTATTTGTCTGCTGAATGCAATAAGAGTTAGATTGCTTTACTAAAAGAATCGTGGACTAATTGAACTGTTAAGGAATCATTAAGATGAAACAGAATCAGTATCGTACAATTCCTTGAGATTCCTATTCATAACCGTTTTGTTGGTCTATTTCCACATGCATGAGAAGAATGCCTTTGGCCACTGCGTCGCATCTTGTGCTATAAGTGTTTGTCCTGTGACCCGTTTAATTTCGTTGCACTCCGTCTGGCTGTTTTGAATGCTAAAATGCGTCCTGTCTGAACACCCCTCTAAATAGGAAGCCCACTGGTTTTGAGACACAGCCGTCCCCTGGCTGGTGATCATCCTCGCTTGTTTTGCCGTGGCTGTCCCGTACAAACGGATGCAAAAGACACCCATTTGTCCCAGCTTAGCCCTTCTCCCAGATGAGCCTGTGCTGAAGGAGGAGAGGAGAGAGAGAGAGAGAGAGAGAGAGAGGGGAGGCGAGGGGCCAGCACGCACATTAGTTTCAGCCATCTGGTAGCGGGACGGTGGATGATGTTTAAATCTGACTATAAAAGCGACGCTTGCGAAGGTGAACTGTAAAGCAACGATGCCGAGGAGCAAATTCAATTTCAGGGGGGCCCATTGCTCGGGCAATTTCATTATCCGACCGTATGCTGCAATCTGACAAGCAGAGTGAAAAGCGCAGCGTTCCGCACCTCGTTCTCTTATTGTCCATTTTGCCCGGACTCAAAATTAAACAAAATAATGTTGTAAAACGGTCTCTCCCCCGCTCACTTTCTCCTCGCTCTCATTTCTAATTAGATGTGCACGGCAGATTGATTCAGAACTGCGCAAAGCCCAATAAAGTGACGGGGGATTCTTCTGGAGGTTGTGCTGGGGATGTTAAAAGGTTAATTACCGAACCTTGCCCAGAATGGCCATCTGGATGTGCGCTCTCTCTCTCTCTTTCCCTCTCCCTTAAACACACATGTGCATCTCCACACACACACATTCACTGTGCAAAAGTGCAATTTAAGACCACGTTCCTGTAACTACTCCCTCCAACCAATTTTCAATACCTGACCTTTTACCTGTGAGGAAGTAAGAAATGGAAATAGAAAATTGAAAATACTAGAGCCGATGCGAAGCACTTGATGGAGAAGAATGCATATAGTTACTGAAGTTGCAGATAAGCCTTACTAGGTTGTGAACTTTAAGACTTGAATTTATATTACACAATATTAAATATAATGTAATTATCATTGTATTATATTAAATCAAATTAAGGCAAGTGTATTTCTAAACAGTTGTGACTGAAGATGCTGCACTTTTCATACTAACATATAATTAGAGACGTTCTCCTTTGGACACGCTCATGGGAAAAAAAAAAAAAAAAGGTACAAAAGCTGTCACTTAGGGGGGTGCACTTTCAAAAGGTACCTACAGAGTGCATATTAATACCTCAAAGTTATATATTGGTACCAAAAGTGTACATATTAGCACCTAAATGGTACATATTAGAAGGTTTTTAAAGGGTACCGTCCCAGTGACAGCTTTTGTACCATTTTTTCTGAGAGCGGATGATAAAGGTGTACTGCTCCCTTGAGTCCCACCACACCAATCACACACACACACACACACACAGCTGATATTGCTAGAGGAGCCTGCGAACACTAATGCATCTGTCATGATAACAAGCTAAGAATAACATCTCCACACCAAACAGAGCCACAGATCCAGGAGAGGTGATTCATTGATTTATGCAACATAGCACCTTATCCCAAATGGGACGTGGGACATCATCCAGACAAATGGGAGTATCAAACAAGAATTCCAGATATGGCCCTGGATGTGACATTGGTCAAAAGCGCATTAAATGATATTGACGTCTACGTGAGCCTGGCTCTGCGGAGCAAATAACAGAAGAAAGTGAAGTGTAACCCGAAGTATGACCCCTAGTCCAAAGAGCTGTCATTGTATAAGGGAGAATAAAAGACAAAAACGTTTAAAATTGAGTTAAAACTTGTTAAAATCAAGTTTTAACAAAATGTCCCAATGAAGACTAAATCCAGCAGCTCCAGGAAAAGTTAACTTATAAATATTATTAAGACAAAAAGTAAAAATGCATGCTGTTTTTTTGTATTAATCTTTGCCTAACTTAAATCCTTGCAAGTTCAATTAGTGTAATAATTTATTAAAATGTGCCTCCAACCAAAAGCAGATGAAAAATTATTAACTATTAAAATGTGTTATTCATTTATATAGGCCTATATACTTGCAAGTTCATATAAGAATCATGTTATCGTTTTATTGTATTTAAATTATTTTTAGGTAACAAAATTGCATGTTTGTATAAGAGAGCGGATCGAGTGGTCAGCGAGGAAAATGAATCAAAAAGATTTGAGAGAAAGATTCTTGCTCGATTCTGAAAGCTGATCATTTTACGATTGTATCATTACTGTATTCTCCTCAGGACAGTTATTTGTTTTGAAACGAACAAGAGGTCAAAACTGCAGGTGGTTTGGCAGAAAGAAAAACTGGAACCAATTTTAGACGTAGGCTCAGTTTGATTTAGATTGTTTTTTTTAAATGCGTTTGAAAAGTACCTACACAAGTAGCACTTTGTAATAACTTTTAAATATTATTAATTGATATTAAATGTACATCAAATGTATTAACGTAGCCTATTGACAATAAAAATGTCATAAACGTAATTGATGCATTTCCACATGTAGCTATTCAAATTGAAATGTGCATGAAATCATTTTTGTTAATAATGAAAGTTATCATAAGTGTTACCAACTTTGCAAAGTACGACAACTCCGCACGCGCCGAATGAACTTGAAAAGAGCATCAGATTCCACAGCTCAGTGTAAATGTGAGATGTATGTGTGATATAAGTCTTGCCTGGCATTGGTGCAGTCGTTATAAAGCGCCTCGAAGTCTTTTCGGGTGATGAGTTTGCACCGGTTCACGCCCGGCTGAATGGCCCCGAGTCCGCGCAGGATCCGCACCTGCTCCACCGTGCACACCACCGGGCATATATCCAGCCGCTTCAGCTTGGTGTAGACGGTGTGCAGTCCGCCGACCAGGTGCTTCAGGAACAGGTCGAACACCTGCGGGAGACAGATGAGCTCCTGACCGTCCACGGTGAACGAGGCCACTTTCACCCCGTGCACCTCCACCATCTTACACTCGTTATTGTGGACACCGCCGGGTCCGTTCCCGTTAGTGCTGCCGCCGCCACCGGTGCCGGTGATGAAAGAGTTGATCATGCTGCTGGTCAGTCGCGGGGACTCGGCCGGGCTGGAGTACAGAGAGTCGGGACGGAACAGGCTGCTCGCGCCCCCGGGAGTGGAGGTCGGTGAAAGCACCGGAGGAGTTGCTGATACGGCCATAGTTTATGCGAAGTTTCCTCCTTTCCGTACTTTTGAGTCAAGCACACCTTTGCTGGCTCCTCGCACTGTTTCGCGGCTTTCACTCGGTGTTTCTCATGCGTCTCCGGTAGCCACTGCTGATAGTCGGTAATGTGCAACTACCTTCCTCGCGAGTGAGATGGATAGAAGTGTATCGCGCTCAGCGATTCAATTAGCCAGCCCACTACAGGCCGGAGTGACAGCTCTCTCAGCCAATAAGGAGCGCGATGTCACACGCCTTCTAATATCATTGGCCATCTGCCAGTTATGGGCGGGGCCTTGTATTCTCACCTAAAAGCGAATACAACTTTTTAGTTTGCTGTCAGACAGATGGTAGGCTTATATATTTCATCTGAGTCTTTAGCTTTCAATGATAAAGTAATGTAAATGTACATCCGTTACACTTTATTAAATGTTTCTTAATAATGACTTTATAGAAGTTATTGAAAGTTACCTTAAAACACTTCCATTATTAAGGCATTATAGGCCTGAATATCAACAATGTACTTACACCTTCATAATATTAGACGGTTGCTCTTTATTTTAATGTAACATAATGCACTTCATACTACATGTACTTACTATAGGGTTAGGATTAAGTTTTGGTTTGGTTTAGTTGCATGTAATTATGCATAATTCATAGTCTAGTTATTGCTATAGTAACTACATGTAACATATGCAACAATGACACTGTAAAATAAATTGTTAGGCCTACCCATTAGACTTATTCGACTAATTTATTCAACTGTTATTAACAAATGTTAAATATGACAGCTGTCTGTGGTTTGTCCTTGTGGCTACCCATTCCTTTTAATTGGACTCTCCATTTCAGTTCTAAAATTACAGTAGGCCTACATAAGGTAAACTAAAGTGAAATAACTTTACTGCCTATAAGCTTTGAATAAGCACTTCTGCGGTTATATAACATTGCTTTTTAGGGAACTTATAAAAGATAGAGTTATGCATTTTAAACATTTGGCCTAATTTGAAGCGACACGGCTTGCTTAGAAATTCAGGTAGGTTATTATGGTGCTAGTATAATTGATATTTATTATCATTTGAGTTCTTGAATATGTTAAAAATCTACGTTCTGCATTAAATTCTCTATATTAAAAAATCTACAACGTGGTAAAACTGTCAGTCTCTCTAATACAATTTTTTAAAAATTGTAACACATCTGATTCAAACAACACATTTGATTCACATTTGTTTTTCTTTCAATACTTTATCTTTGCTCTCGTTATGAACCACTTATTGAAGCAAATGAGGACCTTTGTTAATGAGAATCTTTATACAGGTCAAAAAAAGTCGTTGTAAAATTAATGTAGGAATCATGCTTAACCTTTGAGCCCTTGCAACTTTTGTGGGAAGATTAATATTGTAATGAGTGCCTAAATGCCATGCAAATTTCTGGCAAGTACCTGCTGAAATTAAAAAGCTAGGTGGCAATCTAGAAAATTAGATACATATTTTACCTAGCTTTCAATCGCACCTCAACCCTTCGTCTTATATTTAATCTTAATGAATACCTGATTAACATACCTGGCCCTGCAGGCACACACACATGCACCGCCCCCTTCACCCACCCCTCCAGCACCGCCCCAATGCTCAGTATGCATATTCAACATTTATACACACATGTTATACATGTGTAATACATCTCTATATATATAAACACATATGCTAGACTATGCAGTATTCGATTTAAACTTTATCATCGGAGAAATCCACATTTTAACAAAATATATAATATCTCATAGGAATAATTAGCTAAGTAATTAATAGTATAAAATAATACAAATACTTACTAAAAGAGCTGACATCTGTCAATATAAATGTCAAGCAATCTTTCTAAGTACCAGTAATATTATCAATAAAATGAAGAGAAGAGAAGAGGCAAGACAAGAGTGAACAAAAGAGCATAGAAAAGATGAGGCAAGAAGAAACAAGCTGAGCGCAGAAGAGACAAGAAGAGACAATTTGAGCATTGATAAGAGGCGATGAAATGATGACACGAGACATGAATTACATAACAAGTAGCAATGAGACAAAGTGAGAGGGAAAGAGTCATACAATAAGAGAAGATATACATTTGACAAAATAAGAGGAGACAAGCAAAGAAGAGGAGAAACGAGACAAAACAAGTTGAGCATAGAAGAGACAAGACGCAAGATAAGGACAGGTGAGGCAAATCGAGAGGAGAGGAGACAAAAAGAGACAAGTTGAGCATAGAAGACACAAGAAGAGACAAGAAGAGACAAGTTGAGCATAGAAGAGAGGAGACACAATAATGACAAGACATGTGAAGCGATAATGGATAGTAATGAGACAAAGTGAGAGGGAAGGAGTCATACAATAAGAGAACATATACTTGAAGAGAAGAGACGAAACAATCAGAGACGAGAAGAGAGAAGTTGAGCATAGAAGACATGAGAAGAGGCAAGATAAGGGCAGGTGAGACAAATCGAGAAGAGAGGAGACAAGAAGAGACAAGTTGAGCATAAAAGAGATGAGGAGACAAGTTGAGCATAGAAGACACAAGTTGAGCATAGAAGACACGAGAATAGACAAGAAGAGGACAGATAAGGACACGTGAGATATATTGAGATGAGAGGAGACAAGAAGTGACAAGTTGAGCATAGAAGACACGAGAAGAGACAAGTTGAGGACAGATAAAGACATGTGAGACAAATCGAGACGAGAGGAGACAAGAAATTACAAGTTAAGCATAGAAGACATAAGATAAGAGACAAGAAGAGGACAGATAAGGACACGTGAGACAAATCGAGACGAGAGGAGACAAGAAGAGACAAGTTGAGCATAGAAGACACAAGTTAAGCATAGAAGACATAAGATAAGAGACAAGAAGAGGACAGATAAGGACACGTGAGACAAATCGAGACGAGAGGAGACAAGAAGAGACAAGTTGAGCATAGAAGACACAAGTTGAGCATAGAAGAGACAAGAAGAGGACAGATAAGGACACGTGAGACAAATCGAGACGAGAGGAAACAAGAAGTGACAAGTTGAGCATAGAAGACATAAGAAGAGACAAGAAGAGGACAGGTAAGGACACGTGAGACAAATTGAGACGAGAGGAGACAAGAAGTGACAAGTTGAGCATAAAATAGATGAGAAGAGACAAGTTGAGCATAGAAGACACGAGAAGTGACAAGTTGAGCATAAAATAGATGAGAAGAGACAAGTTGAGCATAGAAGACACGAGAAGTGACAAGTTGAGCATAGAAGACACGAGAAGTGACAAGTTGAGCATAGAAGACAATAAAGAGACAAGTTGAGCATAGACGACATAAGAAGAGGACAGATAAGGACACGTGAGACAAATTGAGATGAGGAGACAAGAAGTGACAAGTTGAGCATAGACGAGATGAGAAGAAAAGTTGAGCATAGAAGACACAAAAGAGACAAGTTGAGCATAGAAGACACTAAAGAGACAAGTTGAACATAGAAGACATAAGAAGAGACAAGAAGAGGACAGATAAGGACACGTGAGACAAATCGAGACGAGAGGAGACAAGAAGTGACAAGTTGAGCATAAAAGAGATGAAAAGAGACAAGTTGAGCATAGAAGACATAAGAAGAGACAAGAAGAGGACAGATAAGGACACGTGAGACAAATTGAGATGAGAGGAGACAAGAAGAGATAAATTGAGCATAGACGAGATGAGAAGAGACAAGTTGAGCATAAAATACACTAAATAGACAAGTTGAGCATAGATGACATGAGAAGAGATAAGTTGAGCATAGACGAGATGAGAAGAGACAAGTTGAGCATAGAAGACACAAGATGAGACAAGTTGAGCATAGAAGACACGAGAAGAGAAAAGAGGAGGACAGATAAAGACACGTGAGACAAATCGAGATGAGAGGAGACAAGAAGTGACGAGTTGAGCATAGACGAGATGAAAAGAGACAAGTTGAGCATAGAAGACACAGGAAGAGACAAGTTGCGCATAGACGAGATGCGAAGAGACAAGTTGAGCATAGAAGACACTAAAGAGACAAGTTGAGCATAGACGACATAAGAAGAGGACAGATAAGGACACGTGAGACAAATTGAGATGAGAGGAGACAAGAAGTGACAAGTTGAGCATAGAAGACACTAAAGAGACAAGTTGAGCATAGAAGACATAAGAAGAGACAAGAAGAGGACAGATAAGGACACATGAGACAAATCGAGACGAGAGGAGACAAGAAGTGACAAGTTGAGCATAAAAGAGATGAAAAGAGACAAGTTGAGCATAGAAGACATAAGAAGAGACAAGAAGAGGACAGATAAGGACACGTGAGACAAATTGAGATGAGAGGAGACAAGAAGTGACGAGTTGAACATAGACGAGATGAGAAGAGACAAGTTGAGTATAAAAGACACTAAATAGACAAGTTGAGCATAGAAGACATGAGAAGAGATAAATTGAGCATAGACGAGATGAGAAGAGACAAGTTGAGCATAGAAGACATGAGAAGAGATAAATTGAGCATAAAAGACACTAAATAGACAAGTTGAGCATAGAAGACATGAGAAGAGATAAATTGAGCATAGACGAGATGAGAAGAGACAAGTTGAGCATAAAAGACACTAAATAGACAAGTTGAGCATAGAAGACATGAGAAGAGATAAATTGAGCATAGACGAGATGAGAAGAGACAAGTTGAGCATAAAAGACACTAAATAGACAAGTTGAGCATAGAAGACATGAGAAGAGATAAATTGAGCATAGACGAGATGAGAAGAGACAAGTTGAGCATAAAAGACACTAAATAGACAAGTTGAGCATAGAAGACATGAGAAGAGATAAGTTGAGCATAGACGAGATGAGAAGAGACAAGTTGAGCATAGAAGACACTAAATAGACAAGTTGAGCATAGAAGACATGAGAAGAGATAAGTTGAGCATAGAAGACACTAAATAGACAAGTTGAGCATAGACGAGATGAGAAGAGACAAGTTGAGCATAGAAGACACTAAATAGACAAGTTGAGCATAGACGAGATGAGAAGAGACAAGTTGAGCATAGAAGACAGGAGAAGAGACAAGAAGAGGACAGATAAGGACACGTGAGACAAATTGAGATGAGAGGAGACAAGAAGCGACAAGTTGAGCATAGAAGACACAAGAAGAGACAAGAAGAGGACAGATAAGGGCAGGTGAGACAAAACGAGAAGAAAGGAGACAAGAAGTGAAAAGTTGTACATAGACGAGACGAGAAGAGAAAAGTTGAGCATCGAAAACATGAGAAGAGACAAGTTGAGCATAGAAGAGAGGAGACACAATAATGACATAAGAAATGTGAAGCAATAACAATGGATAGCAATGAGACAAAGTGAGGGGGAAGGAGTCATACAATAAGAGAACATATACTTGAAGAGAAGAGATGGAACTTGAGACAAGAAGAGGCAAGATAAGGACACGTGAGACAAATCGAGACAAGAGGAGACAAGAAGTGACAAGTTGAGCATAGAAGACACAAGAAGAGACAAGTTTAGATTAAAGACATGAGAAGAGACAAGTTGAGCATAGAAGAGAGGAGACCCAATAATGATACTGTATAGCGATGAGACAAAGTGAGAGGGAAGAAGTCATACAATGAGAGATACGGTCATACACTTGAAGAGAAGAGACGAAACAAGAAGAGAAGAGAAAAGACAAGATGAGACAAGACAAGAAGATACAAGCTTATATTGAAGAGACAGGTCGAAAATATTTGAGACAAGATGAGAATAGAAGAGACAAATTTGAGCATAGAAGAGAAGAGGCAAAATGATGAGACAAGAGATGCGAAGCGATAACAATGGATAGCGATGAGACAAAGTGAGAGGGAAGGAGTCATACGATGAGAGAAGGTACTTGAATAAAAGAGACGAACGAACCATGGAGAGTGGTAAAGAGAATAGATGAGACAAGACAAGAAAAGCTAGAAGAGACAACATGAGGCAAGATGGAATGAGGCCGGTGAGACAAATTGAGAAGAAATGAGAAAAGAAGAGACAAGATGAGCATATAGACAAGAGGAGACAAGAAAAGAGAAGTCCAGCATAAAAGAGATTAGATGAGGACAAGATGAGACAACACAAGAAGAGATGGGACAACGGTGAGCTTAGAAGAGGTGAGTCAAGTCCAGAAGAGACAAATTGATCAAAAAAAGAGAAAAGAATGGAAAAATTGGACATTTGGAGAGATAAAGATGAGACAAAGTGGATAATACAATGAGATACAATAAAAGAAGGAGATATAGAAGAGAAAAGATTAAACAAACGACAAGCAGAGAAGACGACAGACTAGGTAATAATAGATTAATGGATGAGACGAAGGAATGGATGAGACAAAGTGAGACAGAGCGGAAGAGAGTTCATGTTTCAGACAGAGGCTGTGTTTTAATAGCATCAGTCTTTCTCTCTCATGTAAAATATTACACTGAGGCCAAAAGCAGTTCAGCAGCCCCTCTCGGTGTAATGAAATGTTTCTGCATTCATTTCCACCTTACGCAAATCAATAACAACAATAAATTACAACTGATTTTAATTGAATGTTGTTTCTAATTTTACTGTCACTCGTGATAAATATTTATGTCTATTACAGCATTTTAAATTCATTACACTCCCACATCTTTTTCACTCAACGGATTGCTACATACATCAGCAGTTCAGTAATCCATTTGGGCGGTGACACGTGCCAAAAAGTTGCCTGACTCTTAATTTAGGGTAAAATATCACCCTTTAATACTACTTAAGAATAGACAAGCTGTCACTTGAGTATGCTCGACGTACTTAATTTCTCAGAGAAAGCCACCACAGATGATTTAAGGACACTCTTCTCACACTTGCTGCCAAATCACGGGTGACTGGACCTTTTTGTGAGAGCCTCGTGTTTTCGAAGACACACCGCCTGTGTGTACGGCACTGTCCATCAACAAAAATTACTCTGGGAGAAAAGTGGCCAAAGGAGGTTAACTGTTTCGGTCACGTCAGACTGAAATGTGTTATTTCATTTTTCAACTCTAGGCTAGTGCTGCCTTCAGCGCTTTGAATGAGTGATGTGGACTTACGATAATGGGGAACGTTACGTAGAAGGGTCCTGGTGTCCAGTAAAGTGCCTGTTGGAATCTCAAGGTGACCTGATTCATTTAATAAAATGCTTATTGTATGTTTTACATCAACAACAACAATTTTTTTTTTTTTAAATAAAATAAAATAAAAAAATCTGCATAAAGAGAGTAAAGGATATTTTTTATTCAATTTTATATATATATATAATTTATAATAATTGTATTTATTTATTTTAAATATGCCGTGATGATTTTCATTAGATTCTAATTACATTCATACAGTTTTGGTTACTGTTGACTTCCACTGTTACTGCTCCGGGTGTGTGTCACTTTCACTTTCACTTTCACTTTCATTGTATGGGGCGGGGGGCACAAAAAAAAACATAGAAATTGCTCAAAATATGTATTTTATGTTCCATAGAAGAAAGTCATACAGCTTTGGAAAGACACAAGGGTGAATAAATGTCACAGTAATGTTCAGTTTGTCTTAGTTATCATGGACTTTTAGTTTGTTTTCATTCATTCTCATGTGTTCCTTTGTTTGATTGTTACCCTCCACTCCATTGTTACTCCAGTGTTCTATTAATCATCTTGTTTGAGCTCCTATTTAAAGCTACACTGTGTAACTTTTTTAGTTAATACTTAGCTAAAAACATTTAGTTCTTTCAAAAATATATGTGCTCATTAATGTATATTTACTTCTTTCAAGTAATAAAGTATTCTCGTAAGTTTATAATATGCCATTGAAAATACATACGGTAATGGGTTCGAATGCCGGTCGCCATGTTGCCCCTCCATCTTGAAAGTACATTAGCCAAAGAGGGACATACCCGTAAATTCAAGCTTCGCCTTTCGCGTTTTAACACTCGATGGCACCGTGTCGAATGTGGACGAGGTCGAACTGGAAGCCATATTAATCTTGGACTAAATCGGCCACCGTAGGAGTTAAAACGAAATCGGAATTGAGAGGAAGAGAAACTGATATTCACTGGATGGTCATATACCTTTTCACCGCTAGATGGGGGAAAATATCACACAGTGTAGCTTTAAAGGTCCCGTTTTTCCTGTTTTTTGAAGCTTTGATTGTGTTTACAGTGTGCAATATAACATGTGTTCTATTTCGCGTGTAAAAAAACACAGTATTTTTCACACAATTTACTTATCTGTATACCGCTGTTTCCACTGTCCTAAAAACGTCTTCAGGATTTCCTTGTTCTATGAAGTCCCTCCTTCAGAAATACGTAACGAGTTCTGATTGTGCCAGCGGTTCCCGTGTTGTGATTCGACAGCAGCTTAGCGCACGTTGCCCGGAAAGGTCACGCCTCTCACCATAACAGGGAGATGCATGCGCTCAATGTTATTGTAAACATGTCTATATTATAAAATAACAGCGTCTCGACGACATGGCGACAAACACACTCTACAAACGCAACACTTCCTCTTCTCCACGTGGGAGAGCAACAAGACCACGCCCCCTTTTTTGCATATTCTTGTGGGCGGAGGTTAGTCAACAAACTGTTCTACTGACGTCATTAAAGCAGGATGTACAGGGATGTAGTGCAAACCGGCCGTTCGCTGTAGGCTTTGAAAGGGAACTTCTGTTAAATAAAATATCTCGCTTGGCATTGAACTTTGTGCTTTATAATTTTACAGGTATTATTTATGCTCTAACGGCAACATTACACACTAACTAAAGTTTGAAAAATGGGATCACGAAGAACAGGACCTTTAAGTTGTACCCTCACATTCATTCTCTGTCCGGTCACGTTAACTTTACAGTGTGTTTGTCTTCTTTGTATGGATTGCTACCTATTGGATTGTTATAAGTAAAGTTACCTGTTTGAATCTTCATATTCTGTGTCTACGTCTTCCTACCTGCACGCACCTGTTACAGATGACCGGACCTCCAATAATGCCCCCCCACAGACGTTGAGGGACCATCCACCACGACAAGTGAGCCAGAGCCTGAGGACCAAAGGACAGAGTTCACCATTGGGCTGGAAGTGGAGCCCTCGAGCGAGCCCATGGGGTGTGAGCCTATGACATCAGTGGACGAGGGAACGGGAACCTACCCCACCCGGTATTTGAACCTTCATCACTGTTTAAAGACAGCAAAATGGACTGTGATGCATCAGAGAAGACCGTGTTGTCGCTATGTCAAAGAGATGCTGTTTTTCCGAACACATATCCAAAACTCATTTGTTTGACCTTCCTAAGGTTTAAATTTACTGTTCCTGATTATTCTAACCCCAATGAGAACAGCTTCCAGAAACTAATGGCGAGTTCACATTGCACGATTTTACCCCCGATTTTCACTCGCCGACAGATTTTCGCGAAATCGGAGGCAAATCGGAGTTTGACAATCACGCCATCTGAGAGAATGTGAAATCTGAAAATGACATCGCCGATGACCTACAACCAATGAGATGTAACCCCTCCTGTTCGAACCGGGTCCACCGGCATGAGAGTCGGACGCTCTAACAAGGAGGCTAAAGGCTGCGACCTCTAGTGTCAGTCCCTAGAGAATCCCTTGAGATCAGAGGAGTGAGGTTTACTCGCACAACAACTACTAGCTGACCTCCGTTACAGAGAGAGCAAGATACAGAGCAGTGGGAAGTTTGGGGAGGAGTTATAGACCGGAATATCAGCAAGCTCGGGTTTAGTTCCGAAAAAGCCTCCTTCTCTATTTGGACCCAAGAAATGGAGGAAGGTTTACTTGAACTTTAGCAGCTTATTGCGGGCTACCATTTTTAATGACAATTCCGATCTCAAACGTGATCTTCACGTTATTTCCCTATCACTTCTCGCATGTGTTTAGTTTTGAAACATATGCTGTGTTCGAAATCACGCTATACCCGATATACGATTCCCTACATTACTCCACTAATATAGTCTACTTGAGCTAGTGAATGAAAACGAGTGAGTGAATTATGACACTGAGTAAACAGGAAGGGTTGCCGCTTTTGCATACCCATTAAGAATGGGACGTTCTCGCGACCTTTCGCGACGTTCCCTTCTCTAAAGGTGACAAAAATCCTGAACCTTTATAGAACGTTAGGGACGTTCCTAAAACTTCCTCTTTTGGTTATGAAAGTGCAGCAGTTCAAGGTTCCTGATATGACTTCAGGGGGATGTCCCATATTGGTTATTCTATGGTCACAGAGCAACGTTACAAGGAGGACATTTGGGACATTAACAGAACATTCCCACATGGTCCTCTGTTGTTCATATAATAACATTCCCAATATTACTTTAGGTGGACGTCCCATATTGGTTATTCTGTGGTCACACGGCAACGTTACAAAGAGGATATTTGGGACATGAACAGAACATTCCCACATGGTCCTCTCTTGGTCATATAATAACGTTCCCAATATGACTTTAGGTAGACGTCCCATATTGGTTATTCTATGGTCACACAGCAACGTTACAAACAGAACATTCACACATGGTCCTCTGTTGTTCATATAATAACGTTCCCAATATGACTTTAAAAAGACGTCCCATATTGGTTATTCTATGGTCACACAGCAACGTTACAAAGAGGACATTTGGGACATTAACAGAATGTTCCCACGTGGTCCTCTGTTGTTCATATAATAACGTTCCCAATATAACTTTAGGTGGACGTCCCATATTGGCTATTCTATGGTCACACGGCAACGTTACAAAAAGGATATTTGGGACATTAACAGAATGTTCCCACGTGGTCCTCTGTTGTTCATATAATAACATTCCCAATATTACTTTAGGTGGACGTCCCATATTGGTTATTCTGTGGTCACACGGCAACGTTACAAAGAGGATATTTGGGACATGAACAGAACATTCCCACATGGTCCTCTCTTGGTCATATAATAACGTTCCCAATATGACTTTAGGTAGACGTCCCATATTGGTTATTCTATGGTCACACAGCAACGTTACAAACAGAACATTCCCACATGGTCCTCTGTTGTTCATATAATAACGTTCCCAATATGACTTTAAAAAGACGTCCCATATTGGTTATTCTATGGTCACACGGCAACGTTACAAAGAGGACATTTGGGACATTAACAGAATGTTCCCACGTGGTCCTCTGTTGGTCATATAATAACGTTCCCAATATAACTTTAGGTGGACGTCCCATATTGGTTATTCTGTGGTCACACGGCAACGTTACAAAGAGGATATTTGGGACATGAACAGAACATTCCCACATGGTCCTCTCTTGGTCATATAATAACGTTCCCAATATGACTTTAGGTAGACGTCCCATATTGGTTATTCTATGGTCACACAGCAACGTTACAAACAGAACATTCCCACATGGTCCTCTGTTGTTCATATAATAACGTTCCCAATATGACTTTAAAAAGACGTCCCATATTGGTTATTCTATGGTCACACGGCAACGTTACAAAGAGGACATTTGGGACATTAACAGAATGTTCCCACGTGGTCCTCTGTTGGTCATATAATAACGTTCCCAATATAACTTTAGGTGGACGTCCCATATTGGTTATTCTATGGTCACACGGCAACGTTACAAAAAGGACATTTGGGACATTAACAGAATGTTCCCACGTGGTCCTCTGTTGGTCATATAATAACATTCCCAATATGACTTTAGGTGGACGTCCCAAATTGGTTATTCTATGGTCACACGGCAACGTTACAAAAAGGACATTTGGGACATTAACAGAATGTTCCCACGTGGTCCTCTGTTGGTCATATTATAACATTCCCAATATGACTTTAGGTGGACGTCCCAAATTGGTTATTCTATGGTCACACGGCAACGTTACAAAAAGGACATTTGGGACATTAACAGAATGTTCCCACATGGTCCTCTGTTGTTCATATAATAACGTTCCCAATATGACTTTAGGGGGACATCCCACATTGGTTATTCTATGGTCACAGAGCAACGTTACAAGGAGGACATTTGGGACATTAACAGAACATTCCCACATGGTCCTCTGTTGTTCATATAATAACATTCCCAATATTACTTTAGGTGGACGTCCCATATTGGTTATTCTGTGGTCACACGGCAACGTTACAAAGAGGATATTTGGGACATGAACAGAACATTCCCACATGGTCCTCTCTTGGTCATATAATAACGTTCCCAATATGACTTTAGGTAGACGTCCCATATTGGTTATTCTATGGTCACACAGCAACGTTACAAACAGAACATTCCCACATGGTCCTCTGTTGTTCATATAATAACGTTCCCAATATGACTTTAAAAAGACGTCCCATATTGGTTATTCTATGGTCACACGGCAACGTTACAAAGAGGACATTTGGGACATTAACAGAATGTTCCCACGTGGTCCTCTGTTGGTCATATAATAACGTTCCCAATATAACTTTAGGTGGACGTCCCATATTGGTTATTCTATGGTCACACGGCAACGTTACAAAAAGGACATTTGGGACATTAACAGAATGTTCCCACGTGGTCCTCTGTTGGTCATATAATAACATTCCCAATATGACTTTAGGTGGACGTCCCAAATTGGTTATTCTATGGTCACACGGCAACGTTACAAAAAGGACATTTGGGACATTAACAGAATGTTCCCACGTGGTCCTCTGTTGGTCATATTATAACATTCCCAATATGACTTTAGGTGGACGTCCCAAATTGGTTATTCTATGGTCACATGGCAACGTTACAAAAAGGACATTTGGGACATTAACAGAATGTTCCCACATGGTCCTCTGTTGTTCATATAATAACGTTCCCAATATGACTTTAGGGGGACATCCCACATTGGTTATTCTATGGTCACACGGCAACGTTACAAAAAAGAAACATTTGGGACATTAACAGAATGTTCCCACATGGTCCTCTGTTGTTCATATAATAACGTTCCCAATATGACTTTAGGGGGACATCCCACATTGGTTATTCTATGGTCACACGGCAACGTTACAAAAAGGACATTTGGGACATTAACAGAATGTTCCCACATGGTCCTCTGTTGTTCATATAATAACGTTCCCAATATGACTTTAGGGGGACATCCCATATTGGTTATTCTATGGTCACACGGCAACGTTACAAAAAGGACATTAACAGAATGTTCCCACATGGTCCTCTGTTGTTCATATAATAACGTTCCCAATATAACTTTAGGTGGACGTCCCATATTGGTTATTCTATGGTCACACGGCAACGTTACAAAAAGGACATTTGGGACATTAACAGAATGTTCCCACGTGGTCCTCTGTTGGTCATATTATAACATTCCCAATATGACTTTAGGTGGACGTCCCAAATTGTTTATTCTATGGTCACACGGCAACGTTACAAAAAGGACATTTGGGACATTAACAGAATGTTCCCACATGGTCCTCTGTTGTTCATATAATAACGTTCCCAATATGACTTTAGGGGGACATCCCACATTGGTTATTCTATGGTCACACGGCAACGTTACAAAAAGGACATTTGGGACATTAACAGAATGTTCCCACGTGGTCCTCTGTTGGTCATATAATAACATTCCCAATATGACTTTAGGGGGACGTCCCATATTGGTTATTCTATGGTCACATAAGAACGTTACAAAGAGGATGTTTAGGATGTTCACAGAATGTTCCCACATGGTCCTCTGGTCATATTATAACATTCCTGACATGACTTTCGGGGGACGTTCCATTTTTGGTTATTCTATGATCACAGAGCAACGTTACAAAGAGGATATTTGAGATGTTAACCGAACATTCCCCCATGGTCCTCTGTTGGTCATACTCTAATGTTCCTGATATGACTTTAGGGAGATGTTCCATTTTGGTTATTCTATGGTCACAGAGCAATGTTACAAAGAGGATATTTGGGACGTTAAAAGGACATTCTCGTACGGTTCCCTGTAAGTCAAATGGGGATGTTTAATTCGGGACTGCGCTGCAACATATCTTGTTAAGTGCACTGGTCTCTAGTCTACACTGCATTCCCATAACGTTTGCAGGACCTTGAGGGGACCAACCTAGAGTTTTATTTGTTGGTCCTATTTAGGTCCTTCCATCACATTTACTGAATGTTTTCAGAACTTGTTTGTGTGAATCATTGTACACTGGGCTGCTTTGCAAATGAGGGTCAGTAAAACACAGTATTTGGAAGTTGCTTCGCAAAGATGAATCAATACCAACTGTTTGTCCAATTTCATAATCAGAACATGTAAGTACTGCAAGTTATATTTTGTGAATGTATGCAAATCGCCTTTGTGAATGTGCTTGTTAGCACACAGCTTGTCAGCTGACGGCTAATGTGGCTAAAGTTACCATTGCCTCTGACTGTATTCACAGAGATCAGAGCTATGTCATAAGTTTTATTTTTAAGAAGCAATAAATGTGTGCTTCTGAATTGTACAGGCGGTGAGCATTTTTTGGGCTAAAAATAAGCTCAGGTGTCTGTGAACACGGTACGTTAAGAGACAATGGTAACTTTAGCCACATTAGCACATTCAGAAAAGCAATTTGCAAACATACACATTATGGATCACAAAGGGTTGGTATTGAATTGATCCATCTTTTGAGAAGCAACTTTTGTGCAAAACCTGTGTTTTACTGACCCTCATTTGCAAAGCAGCCCAGTGAACATTGATTCACACAAATATGTTCAGAAAACATTCAGTAAACGTAATGGAAGGACCTAAATAGGACCAAAAAAAAACATTCTAGGTTGGTCCCCTAAAGGTCCTGCAAACATATGAAAATGTAGTGTAGAGGGAACGTCCTATAGTAATGGTTCCCTAAATATTCCCAGAACATCCTGAATGTTCCCTGAAGGTCCGCCAAATAACGTCCCCCAACCCTTTAAAGAACTCCACATCATGACCGTCTCAGAACATTCTAGGAACGTTACCAGGCGACTTCCTTGACACCAGCGGGACTTTCTGAGAATGTTCTGGGAACATCAAATTTCCAAATAAAATATCATCCCCTAAACATGCTGTGAACGTCCTGAATGTTCCATGAAGGTCCTCCAAATAACTTCCCCGAACCCTTTAAAGAACTCTACCAGGAACTTTACCAGGCGACGTCCTTGACACCAGTGGAGACGTTCTGAGAATGTTCTGGGAACATAAAATGTCCAAATAAAATATGGTCTCCTAAACATTCTGAGAACGTTCTAGGAACGAACGTAACATTTTTAGCGGGGTAGTTTCTGCTTGATATTTAGTAATAATTTGAAACTTAGCAAACTGGCAACTCCAGTAAATGAAAATATTTATCTTTAACTCTGCCATGTAAACTAGCAAGTATAAACCGTAATTAAACAATTTAATAATCAATTACAAAGGAATTTGTATGATATTATGCTGGACCAGCTCGGTTTGGAAAATGGATGGATGATTGATTCAGCTGTGGGCGCCATCTTCTGGCGAGACACGGGAATTCATTCAGCGCGCAACTCCACACATGGCTGTCCCCTCAAATAGTGCCATATTTAAAGGTGAACTATGTAGGATTTTTGCAGTAAAATATCCAAAAACCACTAGGCCAGTGTTATATGTTTTGTTCAGTTGAGTACTTTGAATATCCCAAATGTTTCCAACTATTTGTAAATTGTGAGAAATTGCTATTTTAACCAAGGAACTGGGACGTGTGAGCTATCCGTTTGAGGGAGTCGCCTGTCGATTGATGGAGTCGCCAGCCGCCGAGCGAACGTCATAACTTCCTTTTCAACACACTCAGATATATCTAATACGATAAACAGAGTTGCGTTACCTCATACTCATGACTTGAAAAGAGGAAGTGGCGCCGGCGACCGTGTCATAATAAAAGTCCCGCCGGCAACTATGCCATAATAACAGTCCCGCTCTTCAATCGCTCCTGCGGCCTTGCTCGGCTCCACAACACTGGGTCCTGCTCTGCTTCAGACTACAGTAATGTTAATAATCGCATCCATGAACATGATTTCTGCCCGAGTCCTATCCTGATTCTTTCCCACCGGCTGTGAGGTGAAGACCACATGTCCCAAGATTCTGGGCTCAAACGTGGTGTCATCAAACTACGCCTTTGTTTTGAACAGGCGACCTCTAGCGGACGGAAAAGTTACATAGTGTAGCTTTAAGGGTATAGGGGGCGATTTCGGACAGAGTTGTGATGATTCTTCCACTTGTACAGTCATGCGTGTGACAGTCGTCAATGATTTGTTTTTCCTATTCCGTACTGGGGTGGCGCTGTGGAGCGTATATGCAGGGAACCAGGTAGGAAGTTAAAGGGTTAGTTCACCCAAAAATGAAAATTCTGTCATTAATTACTCACCCTCATGTCGTTGGACACCCGTAAGACCTCCGTTCATATTCGGAACACAAATGAAGATATTTTAGTTGAAAGCTGATGCTGAGAAAGGCTTCACACAGGCCTCCATTGGCATTCAGTACATTGACACTTCCAAGATCCATGAAAGGCACTTAAAACATCGTTACAAAGTCTATCTCACCACAGTGGCTCTACAATAATCATACAATGCGACGACAATAGTTTTTGTGCGCAAAAAAAAAATCAAAATAACACCTTTATCCAACTTGTTCTCGACTTCCGTGTGTGCCTCCACGACGCATGCGCGAGAATATGACGTAGCGCCGGTGTTCGGGAATCCATGAAATACATACTTAAGCCCCATTTTGAGCACTACGCCGAGACCTAAAGCACGATCAATGTAGAATCCAACAGCTTAGACACGCGCGTCTTCCTCTGCTCGTAAACAAATCGCTTCTGGGTCATATGTCCGAACGCCGGATCTGCGTCATATTCTCGCGCATGCGTCGTGGAGGCATACACGGAAGTCGAGAACAAGTTGGATAAAGGTGTTATTTTGATTTTTTTTTGCGCACAAAAACTATTGTCGTCGCATCGTAAGATTATTGTAGAGCCACTGTGGTGAGATAGACTTTGTAACGACGTTTTAAGTGCCTTTCATGGATCTTGGAAGTGTCAATGTACTGAATGCCAATGGAGGCCTGATTGAAGCCTCTCTCAGCATCAGCTTTCAACTAAAATATATCCATTTGTGTTCCGAATATGAACGGAGAACTTACGGGTGTCCAACGACATGAGGGTGAGTAATTAATGACAGAATTTTCATTTTTGGGTGAACTAACCCTTTAAGGAAGTGTAATGGCGTCATTTCGTGCTGCGTCCTATACTTATACTACGTCCTAAAAGTATGTACTCTTTTTGTGAAGAAAAAGTACATACTTTTGAGTGTGTAGCAGAAGAGTATGCAAGCTTTGGGACATACTACTTCGTCATCTTTAACGGACTCTGTTACCTGCGTCCCATCACCGTTTAAACTGCCCTGTCAATCATCGTAACAGTTCAAATCCTCCACATTCAATTTAATGTCCTACCGTATCGGAGAGAAGCGTAGTCGCACGTTGATCTGCCATTCGTGGGTCTTTAATGCAGAGACTCCTCTCATGTGTTTGCAAAGTTAATGGCCGTACCAAACGTATCATTACAAAAGTTCACAATGCTGCTGCAGGTGAAATATAATGTGGCTAACATTGAATAAATATATTTTTGTCAGGTTAAATACTGATAACTACTCAAACCCCTTTATCTAATGCCGCGTTCCAGGCAACCCGTAACCCGTGATTTTCCAACCTTCTACCCGTGAAAGTGCACTGGAACGGCAGTCAAACCCGTGACTTCCCACCCGTGAACTCGTACTAGATCGATGTAACGTTACTCCCAGTTACGAGTTTTGACGTCACATAGCCCGCGAAGCAACAATGGCAGCCTCCTACGAATGCGGTGTTTATGAAACAAATATACAAATAACGTAAAATAAAAGGTATAACAGCTTTTCTTGCCGTCTGAGCTGCTTTTCTCCTCCGTTTCCCTCAAATAAGCAAGGAGTAAGCACCTTTGGCGCTAGAAATGATTGTAAATGAGCATACGGTCCGACATGCTTTGTTTACATCAAACTACCACACAATTCCTTGCGCTCAGGCAGTTTGGCGTGACTTTGCCTGGAACACTACAAAGTCGTGAGTCGTGGTTTGAAGTTGTAATTTACGGGCTCAAAAACCTGCCTGGAACGCAGCTAATGCTGCCTTCACGTGCTATCGGAATTATCGTAAATACGAGTTTCCTAGGTAAAAATTGCACATGAACGCCCTGTGATGTCGTGTTTACCACTGGGAAGTTCGGAAATAATTTTGATACCCCAACTCCCGAGATGGGCGTGTCATAAGCTTTAAACATGGTGGCGGGGAGAACTACTGGTGTGTTTTTTTTTTTTTTTTTAGGTCGTCTTGTCTTGACATTAATGTAGTACATATTTACATTTAAGAATACTCATATGAAGCCTGTTGTATGTTTGGTACTCAGCGAAAATAGCCTGCATTTGACTGAAATTACAGAATCAGCAGAAAGCGGACTATCTGCAATGTTTATATGGTTGGTTTATAGCCTATGGTTGTCGGTGCATGGGAGACTACATATGATGTTGGTTTTAATAAGATTTCCCCAATAAATAGGCAAGAATAACCATGATTCCTGTTCACTCCGACAACAAAGCACTTGAATGCAACAAGCTCGTAATCACGACTTCTAAAGTGGGAATTAGGAAATTTCCGATAGCACGTGAAGGCAGCAATAATCCTCTCCACTTAACCGTCAGACTCGCGTAACCGTCATGTTTGTAGTTTTTAACAATTTTTTATCCGCGTTTGTAGTTCTAATCGAATCCTCGGCCATCTCGCAATGGGTTGTGGGTAATATCAGCCGTGCTGAGTTCACACCGTTCACACCAAACGCGAATAGAGCGTCTGGCGCGAGTGATTTCAATGTTTGGTGTGAACGCAGCATTAGGAAAATGAACCATGGTTTTGTGATCGATTACTGTTTGTATTGCCATAGTTTTCAGTATCAGTATCATGATTAACTTGAGTATAACATCGTATCTAAAATGTATAAGAAAAACATACCACTCTGAAACGTCCTGTGAAATCCGTGCTTGCGAAGTCTGTGCATTAAATCTGTTTTGGACAATCCTCTTGTTTGTTAACTAGCCTGAATCAGGCTTGAATTGGTTTGAAATCGAGCCATCCATAATATTTAAATCTGAGTAGAACTCGCTGTTATGGTAAGGGCGTGTCTATTCTAAGTGGTGCCAATCCAATCATCCCCCCAATACACTGGGCCAATCAGAGCACATTTAGTATTTCAGAAGGAGGGGCTTCATCAAAACGGGAACTGAACGATGAATTCGGGCCAGACTCTGGAGAGAGGTGCTGTAATGATGTAAAATATGTTAAAAATAATGAACAATCAAGCATGAAAGCATATTCTAGTACACCCTAAAAACAAAATCAAGACTTTGTAAAAGGGCATAATAGGACCGTGATGTAATACTTTACAATAGTTATACTTTATGTAATATAAGTAATACTTACTTTATGAATCAATATATGTTTTGTTCTGAAGTCACAATGCAATGCATTTATTTCTCCTAACAGAGTTTCAATTAAAAAAGGTTTAAAAGATAAAATGATACCTTGTGGCATGGCAGTATTTACAGTGCATGTCTTTATCAGCGCTAATATGTATTCAACAGGCCATTTCTGCATCACCCGTGCATTCAGGGACTGACACACACTGATAACGGATCTCTAATTTAATTTATATTTATGGTGAGATTTATAATGCAATAATGTTCTCGTGGATGTTTCATTTGGAGAGTTTACGAGGGGCCTGACAGATGGTGTCATTGTACGTTGCTTTGCCACTGCTCACCTCTCTCTATACTCAAGATGGCCACCCTCAAAAAGAGCTGAGGGAGAAATCAAATCAACTGTGAAGTCTCCTTGAATTCCACTTCAAAGTTGCAGTTAAGTATGAAAAACTTTGCCACAGTTTTTAGAAATCCCAGACTGAACGAATGCCAGATCTTTGAACAAACACTGGCGGCAAAGGCTGCAACTTTTATAGTTATCGTTGCGGATGAATTGTGTACTCTTTCCTTGTCTGAATCCTAATCTTAATCCTTCTTAATCAACATTTACTCTCCGAAGTGCTTGTGTGAAACAGTCAAGCAAGGAGATGGTAGGACCCCTCCTTGGGGACATCTTTACCCGGACTGAAAGTATTAACAGGCATCAACAAAAAAAAGTAGACGCACTCTCCAAACACAGAAGCCTGTGAATGAGGACTTCATCTCCACCGGCTCTTAGAAGCGAGCATCAAAGCCTGTGGAACTCACAGAAGACTATGACTAAAGGTGCGGGCTCTCGCAAGATAAAGAGCGCTTGATTCTTGCGGAAAGCATTGTAGCGCTCGTCGCCTTGAATTTGCTTTCAAAACCAGCCAGAACTAAATGCCTCTGAACATACGGGGTGATGGCACATGATGAAACCCAACACGAAATGATTTCAATCCACACAGGTTTTGCTTTTCATTTCTCCCTCAGATTAAAAAAAAAGAGCCGTATCCCCCAGAGAACAAGCCGTTGACATGAAGACACACCTCCATCACAAACACTGCGACAAACTCTCTTGTTAAAAGCATCCCTGGTGCGTCAGATATGAGAGAGAGGGAGAGCGAGCAAGAGAAGAAAAAAGGGTTCTCCTGTTGTAAGCCATCTGTCTTGTTTTCCGCTGTTGTTTTAAGCACGGACAAGACATGCTTAAAAAAGCAGAATAAGGAAGATCAAGTGTCACCAATCTGTCTTATTTGAAGCTATAAACACCTGTCCCCATTCCGGCCTAGGATATAAGTATCAGTGACAAAGACTGTGATGTTAAAGTCAAGAAAGCTGCGGAAAAGAAAGGTCTTCAGGGTTATCGGTGCTGCCTCTTTCTGTTTCGGGAGATATGGTCATCTCTCTTTGTTTACCAATGAACTACACCACATACACCAAAAAAAAAAAAAATTCTAGTATGCAGAAAATAGAAAGCAAGTTCTTCACAGCATGCTTATACAAGATGATTTTTCAAAACCCTTGACTGGCGATGAAGAAAGCCACAGAAACATCTGGAACATGCAGATAGGAATATTCAGAGAATAGACAAAGCTGCTCTGAAATATATTCTCCGGTGCATTCTGGCATATCTGGAGATAAGGAGAATGTTCTTGAAATATATGAATTATAAGTGGGCAACCCTTTAAGCTTCTAAAAAGGCCCGTTGTTTTGTTTCAGGAGCAAATGGTTCAGACGCTTACTTTGGAGATATGTGCAGTGTAATCGGGGGAAAAAACTGGCAAACGTTCTGTGAACTTATAACATCAACCAACATTCTTTTACAATGTTCTTTTAAAAACAACAGTTTGTTTCAGATGCCTATTCCTGTCCACATGTTTCGTGTTCAAATACTACTTAAAGGGAAAGTTCATCCAAAAATGAAAATTACCCCGTGATTTACTCACCCTCATGCCACCCTAGGTATATATGACTTTCTTCTTTCAGACGAATCTAATCTGAGATGTATTAAAAAATGTCTTGGCTCTTCCAAAGCATTATAATGGTAGTGAATGGGGTAAAAGAACCCAAAAAAGTGCATCCATCCCTCATAAAAGTACTCCACACGGCTCTGGGGGGTTAATAAAGGCCTTCTGAAGCAAAGTGATGCGTTTGCGGAAGAAAAATATCGATATTTAAAACTTTATAAACTAAAATAACTAGCTTCCGACTGACGGCTGCACGCATAGATTTGCGGCAAAAGAGTGACCTCTGACCTAGTCTCAGCCTCAGATGGACCGTTGGCTGAACGTCTGATGCATATGGTACACCTTTCTAGAAACAATTCAGGAGTTTCTAAGTCGTCATCTGATTGGTTGAATTCTACAGGATGTCCGCAAGACGTGTGTCGCGTTCTTTACCGGTCCTCCTGGTGCCAAAGCCCCTCATTGAAGAAAAACACAGTCGTGTTTACAACTGTGACAATGAGCGCTTACCAGGATCAACTAAACGCAGGATTTTCAAAAGTATGTGGTTCGCGGCTCCATTGTGGCTGTAAACTTCTTGAATGAATACATGCAGGCCGGTCTGTTTTGCAGGGACATCGACTTTACATTTTCACGCCACTAAACATGACGCAGAATAAAACTAATTGTGATTGGTTGTGTTACATGTCAGTCAAACATCCTCTTGGACGGTCCTCGACCAATGAAAGCTGCGAAAGAGTCCAGACCTAGGTCGACTTGCGTAGGCCATCTGCCGGAAGCTAGTTATTTTAGTCTATAAAGTTTTAAATATGGATATTTTTCTTATAAAAACCCATCGCTTTGCTTCAGAAGGCCTTTATTAACCCCCTGGAGTCGTATGGATTACTTTTATGATGGATAGATGCACTTTTTTAGACTTCAAAATCAGGAACCCCATTCATTGCCTTTATAAAGCTTGGAAGAGCAGTGATATTTTTTTTATATAACTCCAATTGTGTTCTCTCTGAAAGAAGATACCTAGGATGACTTGAGGGTGAGTTAATCATGGGATAATTTTCTTTTTTGGGTGAACTATTAGCCTGACGTTGTCATACTCAATTCTAGTCAGAATATGAGTGTGAGTCTGATACTGCTCCGTTGGGCTGTGAATATGGGGCGTGTTTCAACCGAACCAGGAAAGATCTCAATTGGATAGACCTACAACCAATCAGAGCAACGGAGCGACGCATACCGTTAGTTGTCAATATCAACAGAACTCAACTGCACACAGTGTTGCCAAGTCCCCGGTTTTGCCGCGGGATGTTTTTCCATGTCCGCGGGTTGAAGCGACCCCAATTATGTGATATTTAGACCCAGGAACCCAGGCAACCCTGCCAAAAAAACACATATTTTACCCCCCAAACGCCATTTTTTCCCCACGGAAAGCTATTGGGCTTGTTTTGGGCTAGTTTTTAGTAATTGGGCGGGTTTTGTTTTGAAAACTTGGCAACCCTGTGCACGCACGCTGGAAGAAGTGAGTGTAAACAATGTTTGCCGGTATTGTAAAAAATAATTTAAGGATAAACAGAGTACTTAACAACACGATCATTATTTCTGAGAGAAATAAGGTGAATGCATATACGAACAAGTTCTCCGTTTAGGATTAGAACAAATTCAACCCAAGCGCTCTTTGGTGACGTGGATGCTTACGTTACTGTTTATCATCTGTCCATCATCATCTAAAGCCCGCCCTGACAATTTTATTGGTCCGAACAGCTCTGGTTCGATCATAGTTGCTCCACAACGGATCAAGTCCAGACCGAACTTCCCGAACTAAAATGTTGTGGGTGGGGCTAAGTTCGGCTGGCATCCAGGCTAGTGAACTATCCCTTTAAAGGAACACTCAGCTATTTTTGAAAATAGGCTCATTTTCCTACTCTCCGAGAGTTAAACAGGTGAGTTTTACAGTTTTCGAATCCATTCAGCCGATCTCTGGGTCTGGCGGTAGCACCTTTAGCATAGCTTAGCATAGATCATTGAATCTGATTAGACCGTTAGCATCTCGCTCAAAAATGACCAAAGAGTTTCGATATTTTTCCAATTTAAAACTTGACTCTTCTGTAGTTACACCGTGTACTAAGACTGATGGAAAATGAAAAGTTGCGATTTTCTAGACCGATATGGCTAGGAACTATACTCTCATTTCTGCGTAATAATCGAGGAACTTTGCTGCGGTACCATGGGTGCAGCGGCGCAATGATATTACGCAGCGCCTGAAAATAGTCCCCAGCACGCTCCCTGTGCAAGCAGGTTGTGACGTTGGTTATGTTGACGGAAGTTAGCCTATTTTCAGGCGCTGCGTAATATCATAGTGGGCGGGCGGGCGCCCATCAGAAATGATCCTGAACTTCCCAGTGAATATGACTTGAGAGAGCGTTCATGTCAAATGTTTAAATAGGAAACTCCTATTTACGATAATTTCAAAAGCATGCGAAGGCAGCGTTATAGTCTACTTTAATAACTTAACTTAAATACATTTGCATTAGATTGTTTCTTTTTCATTTCTTCATCATTAGGCCTACTTGTATTCTTGCAGTCATATGTTTTTAATATCTCTAATAAAGAACAGTTAGATATCTTTAGATATTGTGTGTGTGTGCGTGTGTGAGTGTGTGTGTGTGTGTGCGCGTGTGTGTGTGTGTGTGTGTGTGTGTGTGTGTGTGTGTGTGTGTGTGTGTGTGTGTGTGTGTTTAAAAACCATCTTGATAGCTGGCTGTCAGGGGCTGTGAGAGCCAGAAGGGTATTTTGACAGCTCATCATTAACACCTCTTCCCAACTACTGCTATTTGAAGAAACAATATTCTGTTGTTGACAGCAGCTGGGAACATAAGCCATTGGCGAATTTAAAAAAAAAAGTTTAGTTTCCCTCACATCTAAAGTATCCTGATTCCTTTTCAATAGCCGTACCTCGGCGTGTTTCATGAATTTTAATAAGCCTACTTTTTTTATTGAAATAACAATAGGGTAATACAGAGTCAAAAGAAACAGAAACTTGGGATCAAAATAATTTGGCATGATTACAACTGAAAAATAAATTCAAGATTGTTTCTGTATCCTAAACATTCTGAACTTGTTTTTCGAAAAGATAATGGAATATTTAATTGGCTCCCATTGTGTGAATTAAATTGTAAAGACTTAAATGTCTTCACTATTTTATATTTGCTTATTTTATAGATATTTACTTGAGCAGTAGCCTATAGCTGTTTTGTTACACACTTTAACTACTTAATATTCATGAGCAGTGTCTTCGTCGTATTCGTATTCATTATTCATAAGTAAAAAACTAAAAAAAACTGCTGTGTGTTTAAATTGTACGCTTAGGTTATAAAAACATGAAGTGAACGTCACGCTATAATGTGTCACGTGACAATGTGTAGTTTCAAGATGGCTGCGGAGGATCTCCCATCTCAATTTGATGTTGTCATTCTCGGAACAGGTACGAAATACCTGCGTTGATATGATCATTTTAAATGGTTTGCTCTCCAGACGTGTATTTTGTGGCCGGGTTCGCTATGATAAATGAGCGTACGATGACAGTCTCTGTGTTTTGCTACAGGCACGTGAAACAGACACAGCGACAAATGAACGCTAAAGCTAATGGGGGTTTTGTTTTTGACATATGTGATGAGGAACGGCATTTATATATTTCTTTTGAATGTCATTTCACTGTTAAAATGTGTGATAGAATGGAAACCGTAAGAAAGAGGAAATTAAGTCCCAGAATACCGCGTGACAGGCTGGTCATGAAGGAGAGATGCTGAATCACAGATGAGCTGGAGACGGTGATGGAGGAACACTGACTTTACTGTGTCTCTTCACTGTGTTCATTCTGCTTGTCACTGTCATTCCTGAGTCTATTTACTACATAACTGTGGATCATAATACTCGACTGACATCCTGTTTTGATTCGTTGCTTAAGAGAAACTTTCTGAAGTACTAGTATAGCTGTACAGCATGACTGAATGTGTTCGGCTTTGATTATTATACATTTCATACATGAGCTTTTTAGTCTTTTAGTTACTGGGCAGTGAATATGACAGCAATGTTGAGTGAGGGAGAGAGAGGAAAATGGAATCAGGATATGATGCAAGCTTGATTCGTACCTGGAACCCTTTGAGTCAGCAGCACTTGTGTTTGTTATGAGACTGTAGGATTGTCTGTTTTGTGCATTTTTGTCCACAAAATTTACAACATTTAAAATGTGACTGAACTTAATTTTTCAAATCTGACACATCAGGCATATTATTATTAATAATAATTATTATTCATCTTATCCATACTTTTGGTAAGACTTTAGTTTATGGTTCAATGCTCACTATTAATTAGTTGTTTATTAGTATGCATATTATTATGGTATTGGCTGTTTATTAGTACTCATACAGCACATATTAATGCCTTATTCTGCATGACCTTATTCTACATCCTTTATCCAATATATTAACTTAACAAATACCGTACTAACTATTAATAAGCAGTAATTAGGAGTTTGAGGCAAAAGTCATAGTTAGTGAGAATTGGACCCTAATCTAAAGTGTGACCATAATTTTAAAAACAGCTTTATTGTGTATTGTCAATATTAAAACATCAGAAATCTCCTAACCTGATGCAAACAATATTAATAATAATTATAATAATTACAATGAACTCTTGTTATTTCCTATCAACAATTGAATATTAATAATATTACTAACTTTGTTTATATTATTTTTGTCTATTGCCTGTATAAAACATCTGAAATTTATAGTCAATAGACAAAACAATATAACAAATAATAATAATAATAATTATTATTATTAAAATTATTTTTATTATTATGAACTCTTATTTCTGACAGTTATCAACAATTATTATTAAAATATAAATTTGGCTAACTTTGTCTATATTGTTTTTGTCTATTGAATGTATAAAACATCTGAATTTCTCCAAATCTGATGCAAATGGAAAATAATAATAATATTATTATTATTGTTGTTATAATTATTATGAATTATTGTTATTTCCGACAGTTATCATTTAAATTATTATTTAAAAATATTAATAATATTACTAACTTGTCTATATTTTTTTTGTCTATTGAATGGGAAATTCTAATAATATTTAATAATAATATTTAATCATTTTAATAATAACAAATTGTCTATTGTCAATATAAAAACACCTGAAATTCTCCAAATCTCATGCAAAAGGCAAATATTGTTATTATTATAATTATAATTATAATTAAGTGTTATTAATAATAATTTGATAATTTAATACAATATTGCTTCAAGCTGTAAATACAGATCTAATAATTCCAGTTTTTGTTTTCTGTTTAAATTTCTGTTTAGTCCGTTTTTGTATTAAGTATTTTAATAAGTAATTTATCAGACACTTTTTATTCAAAGCTATTTGCAATACAGTTATTTCAGAGTCATCCTCTTTCAGTAAAATCTGTGATGGCTTGAACTTACAGGGATCAAACCAGAACCGAATGCTACCGACCCAGAATGAACAGCGAGTTTCACAGCGGTCAGTCCTAGTTTAACATTCCCCCTTCTGGTCCAGAGTTTAGCCCTACTTTGTTGAGTGCAGCAGTGCTCTAAATTAGTGCACATAAACCAGTTTGTGGTTTAACCGAACTTGGAGCTGACCCTGACCCTGTGACCCGCTTAAAACCCAACGTTGAATGGTAGGTTCGTGCTGCGGACGCTCTGGAGGGCGGATACTTTATTGGACTGTGAGGTGCAGATCGAGTCCCCTGGAATGATACTGTCCTCGTTCTCTCCAGTGTCCTGATTCAAAGCGCAGAAGTGTTTATATGCAGGCCAAATCCTCAGGACAGTGCTGAAGCCAGCGGGAGATGAAGTTACTCCGAGTCCCCGGTGCAGGGCATTGTTCTTCACAGCAGGGAGGAGAGGTAGATGGGTAAAAAAGGGATGAAAAAAAAGAAAAGAGGGGTTAGTGCGATTGCTAAGAGCAACGTTCCTGTGCTGTGATTGATGGTGTGCAAATGAATATATCTGGCCCACTTCTGGTTCCGCTCATGCAAAACCACCAGAGCCAGTTGGTCCCAAAGCAACCGGTGACACGGGGACACTCACAGCTTGGACTATTTCTGCTCAGACTTCCGTGTCAAGGTTGCTCAGACAAGCGTGCTTGTCCCAGACTCCCTAGTTACCCCCGTTTTTTGCTGCTGGATACAGGCACAAATGAGGATATGGACAGGGAGCAGTTGTTAATGAATACCGCGGCCCTCATAATGATGCCTGCTAGACCCTCTGACTGTGTGAAGGACTGCGTTCCCGTCGGTCGCGCCCCGTCAGCTGGTGAACTCGCACCTGACCCGGCTGTCCCCAGAGACTCGACGCTCAGGGTCTGGTGCGGTAGGAGCAGATGCCTGTGGACCTTTTCATTTTTTTTTATATATTGTTTGGCTCAAAGGCCCACAGTGAAATAGAATAATCAAGAACAAAACAGCAAACTGAAATTCCCCCTGGCTTCAGGTCATTTTGCTGTAGTTGGTGTAGTGAAGTGTATGGAGAAGATCAGGTTCAATGGATGCCTCCAAAAATCTGTTCTTGTATTACAGAAACTTTTATGTATCTACAGAATCAGTGTAACTTTGTATTACTAAGTGGGTGGGTCAGGTGTGTGTGTGTGTGTGTGTGTGTGTGTGTGTGTGTGTGTGTTAAGCTTGATACACTTATCAGGCACAACATTATGACAGGTGAAGTGAATAACACTGATCTCTCTTCATTATGGCATCTGTTAGTGGGTGGGATATCTTAGGAAGCAAGTGAACATTTTGTCTTCAAAGTTGATGTGTTAGAAGCAGGAAAAATGGGCAAGCGTAAGGATTTGAGCGAGTTTGACAAGGGCCAAATTGTGAAGGCTAGACTACTGTGTTAGAGCATCTCCAAATCTGCAGCTCTTGTGGGGTGTTCCTGGTCTGCAGCGGTCAGTATCTATCAAAAGTGGTCCAAGGAAGGAACAGTGGTGAACCGGCGACAGGGTCATGGCTCCAAGGCTCATTGATGCACGTGGGGAGCGAAGGCTGGCCCGTGTGGTCCAATCAAACAGACAAGCTACTGTAGCTCAAATTGCTCAAGAAGTTAATGCTGGTTCTGATAGAAAGGTGTCAGAATACACAGTGCATCGCAGTATGTTGCGTATGGGGCTGCATAGCCGTAGACCAGTCAGGGTGCCCATGGTGGTCATAATGTTATGCCTGATCGGTGTATGTACAATGACAATTGTAGAAAAAATAACATTGCGATGCCCAGAAATCAATTTCAGTAGTACATTGAGAACTCATGTTTAATGTGAAGGTTTTCCCAGAAAGAATGTGAAACAACACACAAATGATATCATTCTGTTTTTAAATATTTTAAAAAATATATGATTTAAATAGATTTTACACACTTAAAGCAATATCGTATCGCACATCGTATCGCATTATTTAACAAGGATATCGCATATCGCATTTTTCATCAATATCGCACAGCCCTAACGCAAATATAGTCATTTTGCGTCATTGGAGGCTTTTTTTGGCCAGAGGCTAGAGACTGTAGAGTAGGGATGTGACGGTGAGGAAATTTTCCCACCGGTTAATCGACGTGTGACAATACCGGTATCACCGGCAGGGGCTTTTAAATCATTAATTCTATCTAACCGAAAGTAACATGCACACGACCTCTCCGGCTTTCATAACGCAACTGAAAACTGAACTGAAAATGCGCCAGTGCGCACACACCGTGAATGACAGCTCGTCTGTAAATGAGCGCTCTGTGAGGCCATGGCTGCATCTCAATCAGCTCCGTAGTTCAGTAGTCAGGGCACTGATGATCTATGTTTGAGACGCACGGCATGAATGAATGACAGTTCGTCCGTAAACCCTTGTTTATACTCGACGCGTCCGCACGAGCGCGAGGGTGCGCGCGGCAAAAATGACGTAATCGCAGAGTGCCAAGCAGACGAGGTGCGCGCGCAGTCAGCTGAGCAGAGGCTCGCGCTGTGGAGCCAGACGAAAGTAAACTATGCGCGCTGTGTGGCCGTGCACATTTTACTTTCGGTTTTGAATTAGCGCCAATTCGGTGGCGGGTTGCTTGAATCATGAGTTCATTAGCCTATTATTTTTTATGAAAAACACAACAACAAAACAAATGACATACTCCCTTAAATAGGCACTTTTACGTTTAGCTTTGAAACCAAATCTTCTGCGATCATCTCAGCTCCTGATGAATGACTCCCGCTGAGACTCATGGTCAGATCATGATTTAATAAGCAGACACGTTCAGCTTTTATTTGTATTGTCTGTTCTCTAACTGAACTAAATTATTTTATTGCTATAAAAAGTGGGCAAGTGATGTAACCGGTGTTGAGTCTGAAGTCAACTATCGTAGCAAACCTACTCTAGAGACTTCTACAGTCAGTAGAAGGAGCTAGTTCCGCATGTTTTCAACCTGCCCACAGGGGTGGGATCTCACTCACAGAATGTAAGACACAGACGGCTGTACGGACATTCATAACGTAGTGATGCGGAGCAAAGCGAGTGTTCTCAATGAGTTCCTATGAAAGTTAAGCTTCCATAGGCATGAACTGAAAACGCGCCAGACTGGACATTCACTACCGTGAATGAATGAACGACAATGCTCATTTTAGTTTCGGTTTAAAATTGCCGCCAATTCGGGGGCAGGTTCATGAAAACACAACAACAAAACGGTACAATGACAAACTCACTTAAAGCATTTCGCTTTGAAACCAAATCTTCTGCGATCATCTGGTCTGTCAGCTCCTCAATCTCTGATGAATGAAATCTGACTCCTGCTGTTTGTGCTGCAACACTCATTCGGCTAGCGCTGTATTGCGCTCGTCCAGTTTTGAATTGCAGTGTCTGTTCTCTAACTGAACTAAATTATTTTATTTCTATAAAAATCAAAACGATGGTGGGGTGGAGCCGTGGTGGGCAAGAGATGTAACCGGTGGGAGTCTTTCATCCATATGAGCCAAAAATAAATTTTCTGGCTTTTCTCAGTCTAGAAATGACCAATTTAAAATACACATTCATCTTTCCAGCGTTGAAGTACCCCTTTAACGCTCAAACGCAACCCCCGATGTCATAGTCCATCGCTATGTTGCACTGTCTCTTGTGCGTTCAAGTCCTCCTGGGAAGTTCGTATTTACGAGGTAGGAAGTCGTATTTGACGTCATATGCGCTCAAGTCACTTTCGTCAGAGTCAAAGATGGCGGAGTACTTTTTTCTTAATAAATAATGCAAAAATACTTCACGGTTCTTAAAATCTACTTCCAGAAAATGAAGAAGGAATGTGCATCAGGTGTGTTTTGCTTTTTTATGTTTTTAATAAATTTATGAAGCCACTGTAAACTTTATTCTTACATATTATATTGTTATTATAATGCTTTCATATTTATCGTAAACTATCACTGCAAATAGAAAAACCTGACAATATCACTGCTAAATACTTTTAAGTATTGTGGTATTCCGCCATGTTTCTCACTGACACGACCCCGACTCGTAAAGATCGGGGCTTAAAGAAAATCCCGAGCTTCCCACTGGTATTTACAACTTTATGGTGGCGTTCATGTGCGTTCAACCAAATTACGATCTTTGCGACATGACTTGAACGCACCAATCGTCTGATGCCAATTTGGTAGACATCGCCCAACCATACTTTAGTGTGAGTAAATCATGGGGTAATTTTCAATTTTGGGTAAACTATTTCTTTAAGCGTGTCACAGGTTCTGGGATGTTCATCAATGATTGTATATCAAGAACAGGGACACGTTTGTGTGCATTTGTTTTGTGATTTCGCTGGAAAGAATAGAGTCTTCGCAACAGCATTAAGTGATAGATTGACACGCTCGCTGGGCTCTAGAGTCGAGTTGTCTAGAGTTCTCAGTTGGTTGCACCGACTTACAATTTGGTTATATTAATTAGGCATGGGCATTTTTCCAAAATATTGTATTCGAATATTTGGGCTCATTAAAAAATTAATATTCGAATATCCGTTTATTTAAATGACGTTATTTTGAGAAAATTAGAAAAACATTATTTTTTGTATTCATCAAGTTGTCACCATTTCTAAACAAACGTATGATTAGGTAATATACGGTACACAACAAGCTTACGTTATATCTTAAGGTTTTCATTCAGTTCAAAACAATATGTTCATTAAACAATATGTGTAAACAAAAAATATAGGCCAGCGCGAGAGGAAAAAAACACTAATAAAGCAGAGCGCGCCAGTTATCGTGCAGAACGTACATATTCACTCGAGTCAGAATATGGTTATCGTGTTTATATTGTTTCACATTATAATGTTGAGAAAAACAATAATATCATGTGGCTGATGATATTCTCGGGTGAAAAAACAAGCCTCGCTGACAGACGTTGCAGAGACGCATAGATAACGGTGTTAAGTGATGTTTCTAACAGCACTTTGTGTTTTCTGTTCTTAAACCCTCGACAAAACTTAAAGGAAAAATTTGTCTCAAGATCATTTTGCTATCATGTACGTTATCTCGCTCTCACTGGGTGAACATCTGTGTTTACCTGCACTCGTGAATGCAGTGATGGACAGCTGTCCTCATTCGACTGGTGTTTGGATTTGATGTGATTTCTCAGACTCGGTTTCATTAATTCATTTTATCAAAAGTAACTCCATTTTAGGGCTGCCACTTACGACTATTTTTATATCGATTAATCTATCGACTAATTTATCGATTAATCTAACCCATATTTGCAAATATACTATGTTAACAGTTGTAGGACTCCCAATTGCCTCTCTTTGTTTTTGCATGATTTTCCAGCCCTGTTTTTCCTTCATATTTAACTGAAATTTTGGCAGGACACAAAACACAGGTAGCGGAGAACGGGTCTCCTTGGGTGGGCCTTACCTATTCAGAAAAGTTTTCTCTTTTTGCCCAGTCTGAGTTGTAGGTTGTAAATCGTTTTTTCTTTGACACTGGTGGTGGCTCATCCGATTTTGTTGTGTTATCCTCCTTGTCTCTCCCCCGATTTCACAAAACTGAGTTAATATAAAGTTTTAAAAAAGCTAGCTAGCAACTGAACACTGTTTTATCCTGCATGTGTGTGGATGGATGCGTGCGACCGACCGACAGCACAGGCAGTTGCTAGGCGATAAGTTGAGCTTCCAATCAAATAAAAGTAAACGCCTGGCATTGACCAATCCACTGTTTGTTTACCCGTTTTTACACTTTTACGGACACAGGATTGGATGTACACAACCATGAAGAAAACACAGTAACAGTATATGGAAACGGTTTAATTTGAAGCCAGGAAATTCTACTTTAGAAGTACATTTTCACAAAAAAATTTGACAATTCATTCAAAAAAGAGAACAATCCCTGGAAAACCAGGACGGGTGGCAGCGCTAACCGGTACTAAAACAATTTCATATCGTACCCAACTTACCCAGTCGACTAAAAATATTGACGTTGACTAATTAACAGCGTCGACGCAGTCGATTGTATCGACCAATCGCGACAGGCCTACTCCATTTTGTAAGATCCTTTTCAATGTTCATCTAAGTAATTCCAAACATCACGAGGCAGTCGACGACATTATGTGATCAAATACACTTAAAGGGTTAGTTCACCCAAAAATTTATATTTTATTAAAAGATAATTACTTACCCTCATGTCGTTCGACACCGTAAGACCTTTGTTCATCTTCGGAACACAAATGAAGATATTTTTGTTGAAATCCAATGGCTCAGAAAGGCCTCCATTGGCAGCAATGACATTTCCTCTCTCAAGAGATGTCGTTACAAAGTCCATCTCACTACAGTGGTTCTACACTAATTTTATGAAGCTACGAGAATAGTTTTTGTGCGAACCCCCTCAACCCCCCCCCAAAAGAACGACTTTATTCAACAAGTGCTTGTCTTCCGTCTAGGCCTCCGATGTGAACTCACGAAACACCACGACCTTTAACTTATTAACACGCTCCACAGCACCACCCAGTGGATTTAGTTATAACTGCGAGTTTTAGTTTGATTTTATCATGGATTCACTGCATTTACGGACAGCAAAGCAATATAGTAAAATTCGAATATAATTTTTATTTTTCTAATATTTATTACAGATCGAATAATCAAATATTCCTCGCACACCTCTAATATTAATCAAAAAGACCTTGCATGTTGATGAATCGTTCTCTTAATTTGTAATTGTATATGCTTGTTTTGCATTGATGTAAGAATAAAGATTGACAGTGACTGAAAGCTTGCAAAATATTTTAATCTAAACATTGTTTCAAACAAGCATAAATTTAAAAGAAAACATTACTAAAATATGACCATATATTATATAACAAAAGTATTATTGCTATTTTATTAAAGTATTTCCATGGCGACACGTCATGCTTGTCACGTGACGCACCTCAGTCACAATAGCGCTGTATGGCAGATTTATGGCTTTTATTTAGTTTTCCTTTTTTATTCAAAATATTCACAAACTTGTTGGCTGTGTGATCAACTACCTGATATTCCGATTCTCAAATTAAATGCATAAAAGTGTATGTGTTTTGTTGTTGAAAACTTTATAATGATCATGTTAGTTGATCTATAATGCATGATGGGCGCCGTCATGTTCGTTTGCAACGCAGTTCAGAGAATCGGATCTGTCGGATAAAATCAATTTATTTCAGTTGGACAACAAATGTTACCGTTATTAAAGGGTTAGTTCATCCAAAACTGAAAATTCTGTCATTAATTACTCACCCTCATGTTGTTTCAAACCCGTAAGACCTTCGTTCATCTTCGGAACAAAAATTAAGACTCAAATTAAGATATTAAGAGCTTTCTGACCCCACATAGACATTATTACCACTTTCAGGGCCCAGAAAGGTAGTAAAGACATCATTAAAATGGTCCATGTGACTCCAGTGGTTTAACCTTAATTTTATGAAGCGACAAGAATACTTTTTTTTTTGCGCAAAAAAACTGAAATAACGACTTTATTCAACAATTTCTTCTCTTCTGTCAGTCGCTAATGTTGTAAACACAGTGCAGTGCTTCCAGGTTCTATGTCAGAACGGCGAGCAGAAAATTGTATAGGTTTGAATAGGGCTGGGCGATAAAACGATAATTATCGCGAAATAATTTTCCTCGATAAAACGATAACAACAGTTCGATAAATGCTCGAAATAATGCTTATGCGCTATGCGTAATGCTGCGCATGCGTTTTGCAGACCGGGCTTCTGGGTGCCGCAAGCGGTATTGTTGACAGTCACAGTCGCCGACAGGCTTGGAGGATTAGAGTGGAGTGGAGCAAGAAAAATGAGCGATAGTAAAGAAAGTTCAGCGCTCACGACCAGCTCGGAGGACACCGATATCGTTGACAAGAAAGGTCACTCAACTTCAGTGGTTTGGAGATATTTTGGCTATTTGCAATCGGACATAAAGTAGTGACGTGCACTACACATAGGTTCACCTCACGGTAATATAATTATTCAATTATCTTGTTTCTTCGAAGTTCTTCCATATAGCATTGAGCCCAACACAACGGTAAATCTACATTAGCCTAATATCAGTTCACGCATAGGCTTATCGCCTTGTTAGTTGTAGTGGGTGACTTACTAGCTAACGTTTCCTAACTATAATCACTAAAACATCGGACTTATGGAAAAATACATCGGTATCATAATTTTTTGTCTTTGGTGATTTATTAATAACTCTGCATCGCCTGTATTAAAAGAGAAATAAAATAATTTAATCCGAAGTGACCAATCCACTGTAAGGCAAGAGACGGGGGACTCAATGTTTCTAAACTTAAAACGCATTTTTTGCCCGTTTTGCGTTTTTATTGTTTTATTACTTACACAATTATTTTAATTAAGTTTATATAACTATATTATTGATATATAGAGTGTAGAGTAAAAAAAATGCTGACCACAGTTAAGATTTTTCTTTTATTTATTTACTTTATTTATATTGTCAATGTCATTTATTTAAAGGTTTGGCATGCTGACCAGAAAGATTTTTTTGTTTATTGACAAACATTATCTTTAAAGCACTTTAAATTTGCATTTGCAGTCAGCAGAGCCAAATGTTATATCATTACAGTTCTAGATTTTACTATAGATATTTATTTTATCTATTCTATTTATATTAATAATATTCTACTCTATTGATTTTATTAGTAATAAATAAATCTATCGCAGTTTTGATAAATTGTTCACCTGTTTGGGAAAGTGTTTGTCATGTTTTGACAATAAAGGATAGTTTAAAACCACAATTAACTGTCTGTTTTCTACATCTTTCTCTCAGGAGAAAAAAAAATGCCTTTAAACTTAATAATTTACATTTATCGTGCTAATTATCGATATCGACTGATATGGAAAATTATACTGTGATCATTTTTTTGGGCCATATCGCCCAGCCCTAGGTTTGAAACAACATGAGGGTGAGTGCATGATGACAGAATTTACATTTTTGGGTGAATTATTCCTTATTAATACAGTAAGCTTAGCCTTGGATAAAACTAACTCTATATCGCGAATCATATCGCTTCGATCAACAATACATATCATTGCATTTTTACATCACAATATCTTGTTATAATGATGTCGTTACACCCAAATACCAATTCAAATGCAGCTTCTGAAAAAAATCATGAACGCTGTAGCCTAAAAGTTTATGTGTAATAAATTCTATGTTGAATCAAATAAAATTTGTATTTCTAAAACTACTTTTTGTAATGTCTATTTGGTGCTTTTCTCATTTAACACAATAAAGACTTTAAATGATCTTTTGGGGGTAATTTCACAGCCAAATTTAATGTGTGATTAATTAGATTGATTAATCAGCACGTCATGTAATTAATTAGTTTAAACATTTGAATCGCTTAAGAGCCCTAGAAAACAGTACATTATGCCAGTAATGAAAATCTAAGAAGAATTCTCAAGAATAACACAAGAAACTAAATTATCCAGATGGCAATGAGATTGTAGGTTGAAAATGTGCTTAAAATCAATGGTCCTAAATATAGAATTCATTATTTTTATGTATATGATAATGTATAATAATGAATCCTAAAATGTGACCTGGGCATTTTTCAAGTTCAACCTAGTATCTCTTTGATTTAGTTCACATACACCAGATGAAGGTCAAGGCATATTCAAGCATGAATATTCCATGCAAGCAATATTTGTTTTATGTGATTCCTATGAAGCTATTTACACAGCGGTCTAAACTTTTCAAACCGTTTTTTCTTCATGCGGCATTTAAACACTCATCTACCAATAATCTAATCTCTTTTCTGCACTGTAAAAAAAACTGTATAAATATGAAGGAATTTTGCGCATTGTATTTTGAATAACACATGTTGCATTAGTTTGTGTTATAAGGGTTAAGAAAAATTTCCGTAAAATTACTGGATAATATCCTGGCAGAAAATTACCTGTACATTTTCCGTTTTTATTTTTTACAGTGTGAAGCTGTCACCCGCTACACTTACACACACATTTGGATGTGCTAATGCACAGAAAGGTATTTTGCCAACTGGTAAAAGTCCAAATGGTAACTGTATTTAGCAGTATTTCATGATGACTGTTCGCTGATGAGAGCGCGATCGCGCACAGCAGCTGTAGAGGTTAAAGGATGCAGACAGTGTGATTGTGAAGGTACAAGACTCTTTAGGAGCGTCATTAGAGGCTAAGCAATCATTGGCTGACAGGCCTGACTGAGATGCACGTTTAGTTCATCTCATATCAGAGCTGTGCCCTCACCTGCCGCTAATAGAGCAGCAATGAAGAAAACAAGCCAGCCATTTCACTGGCCTGTTCTTTGAGCCTGGGTTAATGTAACTATTCATCATGTTTGGACCCCATGTGCCTTTAGCTTGAATAGCCTCTATTAGCAGTCATGTGATTATAGAACACCTTCACAGATATCCCTGTGCTCTTTTCAGGTGATTGATTTCTCACGGCCCTTGAGCATTAGTGTGGAATTGATTGTTAGTTGGACCTCCAATGGGCGTCATAGTCACAGACTGCTTGCAGATTGTCAGCGATCGTTGTAACATGGTTTATGTCTTTGAAACGTGATGATTGTCTGTTCGAAATCTGCGTCTAGATTTCATTTAGGCCAATGTTGACATTGACCTAAATTTAAATGAACATAAATGTATTTATTTTATTCTGCTACATAATATAATATAATAATAATATAATATAATAATATTGCAGGGTGGTTTGTCGGTCATTGACATGACACACACTGATTTATTAAAAAAAAAAAAAAACATTAGAAATTCAATTCATGCATGCAGTGACTTGAATATACATCATTGATGAGCATCATTTCTAAGTTAAAATCTATTTTGATATTTGTTGGGGGGAGGCATAAAATAAAATATTTCGATGATATAATGTAGAAAAAAGCCTCATTAGTTTGGCAACATTAATCGATTGTAACAATTTAAATGGGACAACCTTTTAAAAAACAATGATATCTGTTAATTGTTAATGATATCTGTACAAAAAATACTTATTACCTTTAAAAATATATTTAAAAATGTTTCTGAAAATAATGATGATGAGAACGATAAAGTCCGCGTGAACTGGAGGTTGCAACCGACTATACTTGTGTGCTACTGTATACTACTGTGTTGTGACTTGTTTCCAAGTGAAATGGAATATTGAAAAGAAGGCAGGGTTTTATTTTACAGCACATACTCTCTTGATCGTAGCAGACTGAAGGTTTGTGAGGGAAATGCAGTGGGGTTCCGGGGTTGATGAAAAGCTAGTAATTAATTAAATCAAATGTAAAAGTAAAAGAAATTGAAATGATAAAACATAAAAAAGACTGTGATTTAATTAAATTAGTATGTCTGTAGTATCGCCCAGCTATGGCCTAAAAAAATCAGATTTACTATTTAAATAGTTTCCCCCCCCCTCCTACTTAAAATCAATCTGCAGATGACAAAGAAATTGTTCAAAATGAGTTTTACAAAAACAAAACTTTATTTTTCTATATTCGCAGCTTGGTAGCACATACCTGTGGTCCAAAACTTTCAGCATGTGAATAAACCATAGACTGTAAAAAAATATGGACTTAGCGTCCGTGACGTCACCCATAGGATTCTGAAGAGCAGTTTTTAAGTGTAAAGTATAGGGTCAAGCTTGTAGTTGCCATCTTGGTGCCACTCCCGGATAACAGAAAATGGGTAAAGACACGGGACGTGGGTGGAGCTGAGGTGACGTGATGACTAACAGACAGCAGACAAACTGCTATCCACCTGTCACTCAAAGTGGCCACGCCCTTCATTATGCAGGACTTTATATAATGTAAACGAATGAGTTATACAAAAATTCACCCCCCTCGCAGTTGTCATGAAGAGCAAAATTAGATATATAGACAAAAAACACAATTTGTACCAGGCTGTAAACATGTTAGGCATTTTAACATGGGGCTCAATGAGATTCTGCTCTCTTTTGGAGCCTGTCCCTACACTGTAAGCTTATACAGGTTGATTGAACTTAAACAATTTATGGAAACTCGTTGCCCTAAAAAAGTTAATTTTGTCTTGTTGAAAAAACAAAACATTTCCAGTTTAATGTACTTTAAGATTTCAACAGCATTTAATTAAAAACTTTTAGTTAATTGAACTAACAAACTAACTTAAATTTTAGGTCACCATGATGCAGATGAGTGTTCGTTTTAGTTGGGCTCTTGCCGCAATGCATGCTGGGACCCATGGGGGAGTTTTGATTGGTGGTACCCAGCATGCACTGCAGCATGAAGCTTTTCATTGTCACCATTGTTGAGATTCATACGCAGATTCTTGATGTCTGCATGTGTTTAAGTAATGCCGTAGATTTAAACCTTTTGAGCACTACATGGTTTTAAAATCTTGAATATTATTCAATTACCATAACAGTGCTGGATCTCGTGTTATAGAACAGAACATTAATAACATCACGTAAACACAAAATTGATAACACATTACCTCTATAAACAGAACATTTTAGTGTGATTGAGATTAGTGATTCGGCTTCTACATGATGATGTCATCATCATCAATACAGTAAGTCAAAGTCACCTGATCACATTTTCTCTTTGGCTTGTCTTGGCATAACTAAAGTGTTTTTTTAAACACACAGTTAAAGCAGCCAAAGAAAAGAAAAAACTAATGTTAAAGAGCCAAGGGTCAACTAAAACAAACACTTATCTCCATCATGGTCAGACAGAAATAAAGCCAGTTTGGTTAGTGATGTGTGAAGCTGGTAATGCTGTTGGTGGAGTTGTTTAATCCTCCTCTGCTGAGATCTTCAGAGATTTAATGTCTTCTTTTATCTTCTGTTGATTTATTTAGTTATTTCAAAATGAAAACCTTAAACAAAATAAATTGTTTAAATAAAGTCAACAGTATCGTAAAATAATTTTTTGAGTGTAAACACAGCCTAAACTTACATTTTGTTTTACTGGCTAACTGTTATACATCTAATTTATTAGGGATTAATAATGTATTAGCTGTTTGAGACCAAAATGTAAAGTTACAAGGCCTATACTGAAGCAAACGTTGATAAAAATGCGTGCAGCTGCATCCATGCCTGACTTCAGTTCGAGCCAATCAGCATCTTCCTTGTATTGCGTTGTATTGACAACCGACTAAAATAGGCTTCTTTAAGTACATTTAATCTAAACAATTAAATAGAATGAAAAAAATCATGCAAATCGTACAACAAACGAAAAACATTTAGTCATTGAACAAATCTGTTGGAGTTTATGTTTATTGTACCTAAATAATTTGAATTAAAACAATTTCAGGGATAACAGTGTATAGTGGCCATTCGATGAATTGCAGTTTAAGTCACTTCCGTATTGGCTTCAAGAGAAACTGCGGGAGGTTGCCGCTTGGAATAAACTAGTCAAAGGTTTATGAATTGATATGCAGATAAAATTAACTTTTATTAACAACTTTTATTAAATATTCTGCTCTTATTATATAGGTTAACATTGTTCTTCTATAGTACACTGAACGGCAGCTTCAGTGACTATTAAAGGAGTGCTCTTTACTTGGTTTCTGGGTAATTTAGCCACAATTTAAAGAAAATATATTTTTTTTCATTAGACTTTGTGACTTCCTCTTTTTGTCCATATGTTAGGGAGTGGAAATGGCAAATAAGTCAATAAATGCTCCTATGCCGCCATCTACTAGCCTGGGAAAACCCAGACAACTTCCGGCAAATTTAGGTTTGCTCTGCAAGTAGTCTGGCAAAGAGCTCATTCAAGCCCATTTCTAAACCCCAGAAATCGCGGCACCAATTAGAAACGTTGGGGCGGGCTTTACACGATGACGACAGCGCAGCGACATTGAAGCAGATTTGTACGTGGAGCATCACTCGTTCGAATCAGCTATCGTGTCTGTTTTAAGCGATTTAAACTTTTCCTTTTTGTTAAAACCCGAGCAAAGAACAACACTCGAAGCCTTCATATCTAAAAAAGATGTTATCGCTGTCTTACCGACTGGATTCGGCAAAAGTCTGATACCAGCTTGGCCCTTTGGTGGCTAAACGAATGGGTCTTAGCGAGAGCCCTCTTGTAGTGTTAATGTTTTACAAAATATAGTTTTAAGTCCTTTTCAGGCGTGAATGTAGTTGTTTAAAGCTCAAATATGTGGTTTATTTATAAAGAGAGCGCCTTTTTTAAAATTTGATCTGCCGTCTTCGGAGTTGTGAGCTCCAGTGGCGCTCAATCGATCATTAACCCCACGAGAGGCGCCTTTCCTCGGCCAGTCCTTCTGCCGTCTGCCGCTGGCTCTGATGTCTCTGTAGTGGTTAAACCGTCTCGTCTTGTGTAGATCTAACGGCTGATCTTTGCTCTCATTAATCTATAATTTGTTCCTTGACAGATCGTTTTGTCTGAGGGCAAAGTGAAGTTTCATTACTTTATATTTTTAAGATATTAAACTTTACCGTTGTAGTCTCCTAGCGCTGACTTTGACTGAATTGCTTTATTTATTGTATAGCTTCTTATACCTTTTACTTATACTTTTATAATTGCTATTGATGATCACACATAAACTGACATTTAACAAAAAGAGACTGGGTTGTGTTTTGTGTCATATTTAATTTATTACAGTGATAATCATAGCCTATATTATGCCTATATTTTGTGTGTGTGTTTTTTTAAATGTAAACGAAAAGAGGCTGGGTTTTTTATATTTCGTTTTGTTATAAACATGCATTAAAGATAATATGCATTGCCTGCACTACATACTGAGTGATACTGTCAAGAACGCTGCTTAAAAAATTAAACATAATAATAATAATAGTCACACGAATGTGGTTCAGGCAACGCGTAGCTAGGCCTACATTGATTATCTTATATATTTATAATAAAACGAAGTATAAAACACCCTGCCTCTTTTCGTTTACATTTTAAAAATAATATATTAAACATTAATATGTGGTTTAGGTAAGGTGACCAGATTTCTGAAATGGAAACCGGGGACATTTCCTATTTGAGAACACAAGTACAGACAAGAACGCATATTGAGAAACGGCCAGAGTCTCAGCTGTTTCTCCGTCGCTCTGCATACGTCATCTCCCTCATCGCTCTGATTGGTTTGAGGTCCATCCAATTGCGCCGAGAGGCATTTGAGCGACGCCCGTTGGTGACGCCCCTTTGGAAATGATTTGTCTATGAAGCTTTGCCAGACCATAACTCAGTTACTACTGAGAATGGTCTGGTTTTAACCAGGCTAGCCATCTACTAGTTATAGTGGTAATTTCATGTCTTTTTAAAATAAAAGTGCTTGTTTGCCACAAAGTGCTCTACACCTTTAAACTTTTAGTTTTACAAATCATCACATTAAAAATAACATTAAAGGTCCTGTTCTTCGTGATCCCATTTTTCAAACTTTAGTGTGTAATGTTGCTGTTAGAGCATAAATAACACCTGTAAAATTATAATGCTCAAAGTTCAATGCCAAGCAAGATATTTTATTTAACAGAAGTTCCCCTTCAAAGCCTACAGCAAATGGCCGGTTTGGACTACATCCCTGTACATCCTGCTTTAATGACGTCAATTGAACAGCTTGTTGACTAACCTCCGCCCACAAGAATACGCGAAAAAGGGGGTCTTGTTGCTCCCTCGTGGAGAAGAGGAAGTGTTGCATTCGTTTCGGTTCGGTTGCGTTTGTCGCCATGTCGTTCAGACGCTGTTATTTTCCTCCCGGAGTCAAATCACCTTTGTTTGGCCTTCAGGGGCTGTAGTTTGAGCGCGTTCATCTCCCCGTTATGGTGAGAGGCGTGACCTTTCCGGGCAACGTGAGCTAAGCTGCTGTCGAACCGCTGGCACAATCAGAACTCGATACGTATTTCTGAAGGAGGGACTTCATAGAACAGGGAAATCCTGAAGACGTTTTGAGGACAGTGAAAACAGCGGTATACAGATAAGTAAATTGTGTGAAAAATACTGTTTTTTTACACATGAAACATGAACACATGTTATATTGCACACTGTAAACACAATCAAAGCTTCAAAAAAACACGAAAAACGGGACCTTTAAAATTGGATAATATTTGAAGCTTTGAAGTGCTGGGAAAAGTGTGAAGCACTTGACACCCCTTGAAAAGTGCTTGAATTTCACTCTCAAAAGGTTGTACGAACCCTGAGATGAATAATGACAACATTTAAAAAAAAACAAAAAAAACATTAGACTATTTCTTCCACAATACCATGTGGTGTTACTACATTAAATCCATGGTGAATGTTTATGATTTGTGGACTGAAACCCCTGATCTTCGCTCACGACTCAATGTTTCTCCGGGTCTCCACGTCAGCACTGTTTGATCTGATATCTGTGGTTTATAACAGAGAATTCAGCTTCCTCTAGATCTCACAGTAGCGATGTTATTAATTCTTTGGTGAATTCAAACTCTCTCCCGGTGTCACGAGATCGGCCGCATTGTCCTTGTTGTTTGTGTATCTCTATGGCAAACGCGCGGGGGGGAGTCTGAGTCCATTTGAAACTACAGGAGCCCAGAGGGGAGCATCGGTGGATGTTTAAGAGAAAACCGTTTTCATTCAAACAAGTCGTCTTAAACTACACATTCGAGTCTGTAGGGCCCTATGATTTACGCGTGTGGAAAACATGGACTTTTGTGGTATCCAGTCATAAAAAAATGGAATTTACTGTATAAGCCGTGATTTTTATTAACAATAACCCGAAATAAAGCATGCAGATTCAGTCAAACATCAAGATGCCATGGTGGAGCCGGGGACGAGGAGGAGTTGGAGCTGGGCGGGACCAGCAGAGACGGGAGATCTTGAGATGACAATTCGTCATACCATTTTATAGGGACTTTTTTTTTGATGGACGTTGTGCAGGCTCAAGCACCCGGTCAGACTTCATTATTGGCTCTGGCTCCAGGATACAAATTACCTCAGCTGTTAGCTCGGTCTCTGGCTTCGGGGTGTGTGCGGGCTCTGAGTCTGTGGTGGGCCCTGACATGTACACGTAGTGGGTGTGGCTGAAGGCTGGCTGGGCTCTGGGTCCAATGTGAGCTTGGGGCTGGTGTTCTCCTCAGCAATGCACACTGTGAGAGGTGAGTCGCATTGCACAAGCACCCTCTCCACATAATCTGCAAAATTCCCTCAAGGACCATCCCCAGACAGCTTGGCCTTAGTCGAGGTGTTGAGTCCGACATAATAAAAAGTGCATTGGCAATTGTCTGGGTAGTGGGTCAGGTGAGCCAGATCTAAAAACTCATGGGTATGGTCCTTGAGGGAATAATCCTCTTGTATGAGGCAGAGAAGCTGGACCGCTGGTAGATCCATTATAATCTCTTGGTAGTCAGGATGCATCACTCTATGTTGAACATCAGTGAAGACAAACACTATTGGTTGGCTGTGAGTTTTATAACCAGTCACTTTGTACCGAGTTTGAGAATGCTGAAATGTGAATAAGATTTGAGAGCTGTGGCATAGAGAAAACTGATTTTCAGTTAGTGACCTTTTAAATGTTGTATTGTTCCTCAAAAAGAGCATCATATTATGTCAAAACAAAGACTTGAAATATAGAACAAAATATGTATGGACCACTTTTATGGTGCTTTATTTTGAACACAAAAAGAGCAGCTCATATTTTTTTTGCCACTTTCTTGCCGAAGAAAAAAAGTCATTCAGGTTCAGAACGAGGAGGGTACACTCTTACAAAGAAAGGTTGTTTTTTGACATCTATGGTTCTATGAAGAACCTTTGGGGAATCAAAATTGTTCTATGGCATCACTTAAAGCTACACTGTGTGATATTTTCCCCCATCTAGCGGTGAAAATGTATATGACCATCCAGTGAATATTAGTTTTTGTTCTTCTAAATTCCGATTTTGTTTTAACTCCTACGGTGGCCGATTTAGTCCAAGATTAACATGGCTTCCAGTTCCACCTCGTCCACATTCGACACGGTGCCATCGAGTGTTAAAACGCGAAAGGCGAAGCTTGAATTCACGGGTATGTCCCTCTTTGGCTAATGTACTTTCAAGATGGAGGGGCAACATGGCGACCCGCATTCAAACCCCTCACCCGTATGTACTTTCAATGGCATATTATAAACTTACGAGAATACTTTATTACTTGAAAGATAAATATACATTAATGAGCACATATATTTTTGAAAGAACTAAGTGTTTTTAGCTAAGAATAAGCTAAAAAAGTTACACAGTGTAGCTTTAAAAAAACAACAACTTTTGGACCCTTTATTTTTAGGAGTATAATTAAATGATAACAATTTTCATTTAAGGTTGAACTTTCCCTTTACATTTTCCGAAGATGTGAAGGAAAGGATACAACAACAGCATGGTGTGTGTGTGTGTGAGAGAGAGAGAGAGAGAGAGATAGATGGATATAAGGGATGGGTGACATAAATGGGTGGAGTGTAAGAGAAGTGACCTGCCCCTCTCTCTCTCTCTCTTTCTCTCTCTCTCTCTCTCTCTCTCTCTGTCTCTCACACACACACACACACACACACACACACACACAATCCCTCCCTCGCTCCCTCAGCCTCGACTATAAATAACCGAAAAATGACTTTCAAGGTGCAGAGATAGAATCCATTTGGAATGTTCTCTAAAATGAAGAGTGATTTATGATTTCATACAATTCCTGCTGAAAGCATTCCGGGGCTTTGCCCGGTCATCAAAGTCCTGCCAGCTCAAATCTATTATTTATCGCCCAGTATGTCTATGTGGCATCAGAACTTTATGGCAGGTAATGTTTGTCTTTAGCAAACATGATGTGGAAAAATCAATACCGGATAGGATAAATGGCATTAAAAGATGGCGGCGAGAGGTTATTTACACTTTTTAAAAACATCTTCAGTATTATCTGGACAGATATATTGAGGCACCTCGGACCGTTGCTGTTCTGCTAGGTGCGTAATTGAGATGCATCTGTTTAAACAGGCCAAGTGAGTCAATGTGATACTTTTCCATAAATAAAATTAGGTTTCCTCAGTTTAGGTGACTTTTTGAAATGATGTCACTGTAATCCCCATAAAGATTATTAGAGGCGCTTGCACAAGTAATTTCATAGTAAATGTTTCAAGCTGTAGGCAAATCATTGTACTGCTGTAATTTGGTGCATATCATCGTAACAGGATTTGTGGGACTTGATTTTATCCATCAGGAATTTATAGGATTGTGAAAATCAATTCATTGTACGAATCCATATTAATATCCAAAATTAAACACACACACACACACACACACACAAACATATAACTATGAATTAAACAATAAAAACAGGAACGTGCATTATGATAGTCAACAGGGTGAATTCTGATATCATACCATTCAATTTGGACGAGGGTTTTTGGTCTCACTGTAGGCGAGCATGTGGGTGTCTAGAATCCCAGGATTCTCCATCAGTGAAATAGCCAGTGCTCGGGAAGATACGACGGGCCTGCTCGGAATAAATCACTTTTCCATTGTGTGTGTGAGATGGGGCTGTGCAAGGCCAGATGAAGAAGAAGAAAGATGGAGGGACAGGGACGCTTCAGTGCCTTAATGGAGTTGTTTTCTGCCCTGGTGCTGCTCAATCTTGCTCTCAGGGACCCCACGCATTTCTTCTGCCTTTTTTAGTGCAGCTTTTCAAACTATGTAAACTTCAGCTCAAACATTATGTAAATACACCAATTGAATCCATTGGAGTGTGTGAGCTAGAGCTTGTACTAGTACTTATTTTTAATAGTCAGTGAGTTATCCGGGAAATGTTTACACTGTGTAAATGACTGTCCAAACGCTGTGCAGCATCAGCGGCCTTTGTCATTGCCAGATTCATGCTGCAATTTCATAAATGATACAATCATATGACACGTGCTAGTTGCTGTATACGTTCTTCTATAGTTTTATAGTAGTAGATTTTTGGTTTGTATGTAAAGGCTCTAGATATAAGAATGAGAAATTGATAAAACAACTAAGAAATCATTAAATCCACTGAGAATGAGGAACCGTGTTATTTTAGTAGTATTTGTATGCTATAGTTTTTATGAATGTTTTATTATCAGTTTTCATTTTTATTATATAATTATCTATTATTAAGGTTTAATTTGTTTGTATTTCAGTTTGTTACATTTAGTTTTGTTTACAGTTAGTCATACAATGTTATCTAATAATTATCTTATTTTATTTCTATTAACAAAAATATTTTTCATATTTTTATTTTTAGTTGTTGAGTTACTTTAGTGGCTGCCCTGCTGAAAAATCGATCAATTAATTGTTAAATCGATAAAAATCAAGCGCTCATTGTGGATAAATAAATAAATGTGGATAAATGGATGCAATTTGATCATTAATGCAGATAATGAATTCTTTAATTCAATTATCCATTGATTTATCAATTTTTCAATTAATTTGCCAATTTCTCAGCAGATTTATTTGCTATAGTTTTTTTTTAGTATTATTTATATGCTATAATTAAATATAATTTTTACTATATATATATATATATATATATATATATATATATATATATATATATATATATATATATATATATATATATATATATATATATATATATATATATATATATATATATATATATATATATATATATATATATATACATATATATACATATATATACATATATATATATATATACATGTACATATATATATACATATATATTTCAGTTTTAGTAACATTTACTTCGTTTTTTTCTTTGCAGTTAGTAATTTTAGTTATACGTTTTTATCTAATAATTATCTTATATTTTTTCAGCTTTATTTCAATTTACGAAAATATTTGTAGTTGCTGAGTTGCTTTAGTTGGTGCCCTGCTGAGAAATTGATCAATTAATTGAAAAATAGATAAAAACCAAGCCCTTTTTATTAATATTTTTATTTTTATTTTCATTTTTCATTTTATTTTTTTACTATATAATTATATTTATTTAGGTTTTATTTGTTTTAGTAACATTTACTTAGTTGTTTTTTTTTTTAAATTTGCAGTTAGTTTTTTTATTTGCAGTTAGTAATTTTAGTAGTACTTTAGTAATTATCTGAATTTATTTCTGCTTTATTTCAATGAACACAAATATTTTTTATATTTTTATTTTGTTACTTTAGTTACTGCCCTGCTGAGAAATCGATCAAGTCGTTGAAAAATCAATAAAACCAAGCTCTAATTGTGGATAAATATATAAATGTGGACAAACAGATGCAATTTGATAATTTATGTAAATAATTTGTTCTTTAATTCAATTATCCATTGATCATTGATCCATTTTATATTTCATTTGCCAATTTCTCGGTTGATTTACTTATTTCTCAAATGATTTTTGAGTTTCAGATTTGTGTCCCTGTACAAATTACTGCACACCTGAACCACCAGTATCACCCATAAGTTAAAAAAAATTATATTAGTCAACCTGCTGGGTCACAGAACGAATTGACAAGATAGTTCAAACCCTACTGTGTGAACGAACGCTAAACCTAGTGACTGACATTACTTAGGAATAGGAGATGAAAGCTTGAATGAAATACATTATTGTTAGCCGTGTCGTTGTCCTCATGCTGAGTTGTTGTTTCTAACTGGATGTATCCGCAGCAGTTACAGTGAATATGCCTGAAGCGAGCCTTAATGCTTTTATGTTTGCCTCAGTGTAATTGTAAAAGCAGTCGCACTGCTTCACTATTTCAGTGATGTGTGCTTGAAACAGCACGCATTTAGCAAATTGAGTGAAACAACATTCAATTCAGACTCAGAGAGAGGTCGGGCAATGGTGGTCAGTGACAATGCTTTCTGTCTGTGTTCATTTCCCAGGCCTCACCGAGTCTGTCATTGCGGCGGCCTGCTCCAGAGTCGGACAGAGTGTTCTGCATTTGGACAGGTACCACTAAAGACACTTTTAGACTGGAAGATTCCTAGAAATTCAGGAGTATTGCTTGGCTATTTTCTTATTTATGCTTTGCAAGTGAAGTAGAATTGGATGCTCAGTGTCTATGAAATGAGATTTACGTAAACAGATGCATACAAACACTTGTTAACAAACGATGTTAAATTAATGACACTTTTTTCGTTTGCAGGAGGAACTACTATGCTGGAAACTGGGCAAGCTTCACATTCAATGGCCTGCTCTCGTGGATCGAGGAATATAAGGTCATTATTTTAGCTTTTTCACTCAAGTTCAGTAAAGTTAATGAGGATTTGGCGTCCTTGTTACACGTTAGATGTAGTTACTCTAGTAATAAATATAATTATGCATAATTACATGCAACTAATCCTAACCCTAATTGCGTGTAGTCAATTATTATTTCTCAGTAATTAAATTAGGGCCCTATGATTTCCGTGAGGTGAAAACGCAGAAAACGCCTAGTCATAAAAACGGAATTGACTGTATATTTACGCGGAATGTCACGGAATTTGACACATTTTTGATGAATAAATAAAAAGAGACCGAAATATATAACTGTTGTACAGTAGAATTTAGCTGCATCTCAATGTAATAAATAATAAAAAATTATTCAAATCTAATTATTTATAAGGAATTAGGGATATGACGGTGAGGAAATTTCCCCACCGGTTAATTGATTTGTGACAACACCGGTAATACCGGTATCACCGGCGGAGGCTTTTAAATCACTAATTCTATCTAACCGAAAGTAACATGCAGACGACCGCTCTGAACTGAAAACGCACCAGTGCGCACACACCGTGAATGACAGCTCGTCTGTAAATGCGCGCTCTGTGAGGCCATGGGTGCGTCTCAATCAGTTCCCTAGTTCAGTCAGGGCACTGATCAAGCATTGATCAGTCTATGATTGAGATGCACGCCATGAATGAATAACAGTTCGTCCGTAAAGCCTTGTTTATACTCGGTGCGCGGCAAAAATAAATGCGCGCAGTCAGCGTAGCGCGGAGGCTCGCACTGCGGAGCCAGGCGAAAGTAAACAATGCGCGTTCTGTGCGGCCGTGCACATTTTACTTTCGGTTTTGAATTAGCGCCAATTCGGCTGCGGGTTGCTTGAATTGTGGGTTCATTAGCCTATTATTTTTAATGAAAAACACAACAACAAAACAAATGACAAACTCCCTTAAATAGGCGCTTTTATGTTTCGCTTTGAAACCAAATCTTCAGCGATCATCTCAGTCAGCTCCTCGCTCTTAAATCTGATGAATGACTCCTGCCGCTGCCGAGACTCACGGTCGGATCCTGCTTTATTAAGCAGATACGTTCAGTTTTTATTTGTATTGTCTGTTCTCTAACTGAACTAAATTATTTTATTACTATAAAAAAAATCAAAAAGACGGTAGGCGGTCCCACGGTGGGCAAGTGATGTAACCGGTGTTGAGTCTGGACACCGGTAACACCGGCAACACCGACTATCGTAGCAAGCCTATAAGGAATCATCAACATTTTTCTTCCATGTTTTTAAAGGGGTCATGAATTGAGAAATCAGCTTTCCCTTGAGATTTTGATTTATAAAGGGTCATGGTAATATAAGAATATCCTGTATGTTTCAGAGCTGAATACTTCCTTGTTAGTCAAAGAAAAGCTTTTATTGACACCAGGCCCAGAAAACGAGAGATCTCAGAATATGCCACACCTTGACGTCATCGTGTGGTGAAGCACCGCCTCAACAGAAGAATCCTGATTTTGTAGCCCCGCCCACCGACTCGTGCCACTAACATGACAGCTTAGAGCAGCATAGAGCTAAACCGCATCAAATTTCTAAGCAGTAAACATACCACATAAATTTCATTCGGATTCCAATATTATGAATGCATGGATGAACTGTATTTTTAATATCCAGCTCACGTGGGGAAGACATTGCACGTATGTTCATTTAAACACGGATTCGTTTGTAAACAAGAGACTGGATTTGCAGACAGGATGAGATTACATAAACGAATGGTGCAACACACTAATGTGAGTAAAACATGTTTTTTTTATATATGATAGCATGCATTGTTACAGATAGTGTTGATTATGTGTACATGTCTAACTGAACATACCTTAGCACGCTGTCAAAGGCTGGAGAATACTTTATTTGTGGTGTTCCTGGTTCATTACTGTCTTGATGTGCGTTGATCACTCTCGTCTTGATATTTGAAGGGCGTGCGCGCCCTCTTGTGTGTGTGTGTGTGTGTGTGTGTACGGTTCGTGGTTATATTCATAGATCGGGCGGGCCAAGTAACGTTAATAAAAAAATGACATTCCAATCAATCGCGGGTGAATGAGAGATGAATCGTGTTTGTTTGATAAATATATTTTGCGAACCCTAGCTGTGGGCTGGGCGATTCATTCCGGTTGCGGTTTTCCACACGCTTTCATTGACAGGGGGAGCAGAAGCTCATTACATATGCTAATCTTATCCAATCATAGCAGTGGGCGTTTACTTCCAAGTCTTCAATGCGGTACGCCCATCAAAACTGAGCGTGTCTTGAGAGAGCCTCAAAACCAGGGCAGAAAATAGCCTATTACTTATTCATTATGATGTTTTTGAATGTAAAAACCACGTGAACGTCATAAGTTGTCATCAGACAACAGTATAATTTTTTTTTTAAAAAGCCAGTTCATGACCCTTTTAATAGTAAAGCTCTGTTGTGCAGTAATTTGTTTGACAAAAAAGTTTGTTTAATTTCGTATGATTAAAATATTAATTCAATTAATGTTTTATGCCTTCATTTTATTGCCAGAAAAAATTAAATACACAACAGAATTTCTATAGAAATGTAAAAATAAATAAATAATAATTTTATGAATTTGATTAATTAGACATTAGCTTTTTGATTATTAAACCATTAAAATGGAATCCAGAAAACTTAAAACCGAAAACACAGAACTTGGGAAAAAAAACATTAAACATATTTCATAGGGCCCAACATTTTTAATAAATTGTTTTATAAATTGTATAAGTTTCATGATTTAAATTAATTAGACATACTTTTTTTTACTAAAATATAATTAACCATTAAAATGGAGTCCAACGGTTTGTTTTTTTTTTTTTACGAAAAAACAGATTTTGGAAAAAAAAAATACTGGAATTTGGGAAAACATTTAACGGATTTCGTAGGGCCCTACACTCTAAAAATAAAAAGGTTCTATATGGCACCATAAATGGTTCTTGGCTCGTAATCATAGGGGAACCTATGGAATTTTGGTGCTTTAGTGGTTCTTCAGCGGTTCTTCAGAGGTGCTATATAGCACCTTAGTCAAAGAACCGGTGAAGAACCACTGAAGCACCAAAATTGGTGCTATATAGCACTAAAAAAGGTTCCCCTATGATTACGAGCCAAGAACCATTTTTGGTGCATATAGAACCTTTTTTTTTTTGAGTGTATTAAATGTATAATTACACGGTAAAACAGACACCTGAAAATAAAGTGTAACCGAGAATTGTACCAATTGAATAACTTCTAAGCTGTAGGTCACCTTGTGGTTTTTAGCCAGCGGTTGATTTTAGTTTATAATGTGTGTTCTCAGAATCAGCAGGAGGCACCGATCGCAGAGTCGGAGCAAGTATGGAGAAGCTTGATTGATGAGGGAGAGGATGTGGTGCCTCTCAGCTCTGTGGACTCCTCCATTTCCAACTTAGAAGTTTTCTGCTATGCCAGGTTAGCAATAATTGTGCTTCACTTACAGCTCACACAGTCCAAAATTGGTCAAATATATGATGGCAGATTGTCTCTTAAATGCGCATTTTCTTTGAATTTCGCTTATTTACAAAAATTTCAGTGGTGGCCAAAATTTTTAAAATTTAAAACACCTGACAGATCAGAATATATTGACCTTTTTTGCCTCCAAAACATGATTTCATTTCATAATGTTCATGAAACATGCAGATGGTTGCTCTGACTATCAAATATCAGATGAAGATAGTCGTACTGTTTTTATCCACTTTTAACTTTAATATTTTCTATGTCCACCCTTTGCAGCAATTACAGCAGCACATCTCTCTGGCATAGTGTCAATATATTTCCTCTGAGAGCTTCAACACTAATGTTATCCCATGCCTTCTGAAGCCTATCCTTTGAATGTACAATAGATTTGTCCAGTTTATTTTCCATTTCGCCCCAAATGTGCTTGACGGGGTTAAGGTCCAGACTTTGAGGGGGCCAGTCCATCAGGCATTACATTATGACCACCTTCCTAATATTGTGTTGGTCTGCAGTTTTGGAGATGCTCTGACCCAGTCGTCTAGCCATCACAATTTGGCCCTTGTCAAACTCGCTCAAATCCTTACGCTTGCCCATTTTCCTGCTTCTAACACATCAACTTTGAGGACAAAATGTTTACTTGCTGCCTAATATATCCCACACACTAACAGGGGCCGTGATGAAGAGATAATCAGTGCTATTCACTTCACCTGTCATAATGTTATGCCTGATAATCAGATGAATAATAATAAACATGGAGCATGACAGGAACTATTTGAATCTATTCTAGGTTAATTCTAATTAAAGTAAAAGTAATTAAAGTATTCTGTTAAAAAAATAAAAATAAAAATATTAAATGAAAATGTTAAAAATATTTTTCAAAGTTCTAAAAAAAGATTATTGGAGTATGTTTTACAAGAAAATGCTATTTCAGTCTTTCTAATGAATATTTCACCTTTAATTTGTAATTATTTGTGAAATTTACTAGCAATTTCTGATTGAAAATAGTTTCAAATGAAATCCTTTTTTTTCTGTAAAAAGTACTAAAATGGTAGATAATTATTATTTATATTGAATAGCAATAATAATAATGTATAAATACTATTAATAATAAATAACTATAAAAAAGTTCCACTATGTTGCTGTACATCTATGCAATTCCTCATCAAATTGAAACAAGGTTACTCACTAACAATTGTGAATTATGTTTTTGGTGACTGAAAAATAAAAATGCTTTTCTGGGGGTCAACCTCCGGATCAAAACACATAGTAAGTACATAGTGTATAAACACAGTGTACACTCCACATAGTGTACAAGGTCAGAGAAATGTTTTAAAATTACTGCCTGGACCTAGATCAAGAAGAAAATGCATTTTTACCTTAATGTAAAATCATTCAATTTTAAAAATCTTGTTATAATTATTTTATAATTTTTTTCTGATGGTGTAACTCATTTCCCTGTCCTCTATAGTGAGGAAGAAGAGGTGGAAGAAACAAAGACCCCGTTAACAAGCTGTCAGCCAGTGAATGCTGAGACCGAATCTGAAGAGACCAGCTCTACAGAGGCTCAAGACACGGTTACAGGTGACGAGGACGCCACAGAATCCAATGCTGAGACACAGAACGAGGAGGTTGAGGAGCAGCATACATCTGAGATTTCAGAAACCAGCCAATCACAGGAAGAGAAAGAGCCGCAGCCAATCAGCTGCCCAGCAGATCCACCTGTAGAGGTGGATAAGAAGATAACATATCAAAAGCTGTTAAAAGAAGGACGCAGATTCAACATCGACCTTGTCTCCAAGGTTTGTAATGCTTTCAAAATGATAATCAGAATACTATATAACAAAGAGCAAATAATAGGAAATCAAGACCTGCTTTATTTACCATGACATCAACTGAAATTAAATCTGATATTCAAGAATGTTGAAATAGGTAACTGCTCTGTCATTGTCTTCACGTTTACTCCTACATGTGTGAATAGATGCTTCGAACTATTAAAGTGACCTAATAAAACACCATGAAGTAGTGACTGGAGTCTGACATCTAGCTTTAAATGAACTTAGAAGGCAGTGAAATGAAATTTATAGTGTTCTTTTTGACCCTCTTCAAAGTTGATGTATTCTCGCGGTGCATTGGTGGATCTGCTCATCAAATCTAATGTGAGCCGCTACGCAGAGTTCAAGAACATCAGCCGCATCCTCACCTGTAGAAATGGAAACGTGGAGCAGGTATGAAGCAGATCTATCTATCTATCTATCTATCTATCTATCTATCTATCTATCTATCTATCTATCTATCTATCTATCTATCTATCTATCTATCTATCTATCTATCTATCTATCTATCTATCTATCTATCTGTCTGTCTGTCTGTCTGTCTGTCTGTCTGTCTGTCTGTCTGTCTGTCTGTCTGTCTGTCTGTCTGTCTGTCTGTCTGTCTGTCTGTCTGTCTGTCTGTCTGTCTGTCTGTCTGTCTGTCTGTCTGTCTGTCTGTCTGTCTGTCTGTCTGTCTGTCTGTCTGTCTGTCTGTCTGTCTCCTTCATGTTTTTCTCATGTGAATTGTATTTGAGGTCTAATATAAGACATCCTGCTTCAAATTATTGGCGCAATTGCTGTAAGATAAAATGATTAAATTGATTTGCTGCTTGATTCATCCATTTCCATTTACTAATGTACCTGATAAGAGTATTGACGCAAAAGGTGTTTCTCATTTCACTAAATGCAGCATTGTAATGCAAAATCCATCTGTGTGAGTAATTTAGGGCTAAAGGTAAGCTGTTTTTCCCACAATTGTTACGTCCCCCTCTGTATGTAATGTGTGTAATATGTTTACTTGTACATGCAAACTTGCATGAATACATACACACGTCACTACTTTAACCTGCTCTGTCCTGTCTCTTCCTCGTCTGAAGGTCCCGTGTTCACGGGCTGATGTGTTTGCCAGTAAGCAGCTGACTGTGGTGGAGAAACGCATGCTGATGAAGTTTCTTACCTTCTGTCTGGACTTTGAGCAACACCCAGAGGAGTACCAGGGTATGACCCCTAGTGTTTGTTTCCCTTCAGCTCTGTGATTCACATGGAACAACAAAGATCTATCACAGACAAGTACTATAGATTTCAGGTCATATTAGAAGTCTCTGTGAGAATTCAAAATGCACCTTTTTTTACTTTCCTAATGATTTTTCTTAATTTTACTCTTTCACAATTCATCATTTATTTTTAGTTTTTCAGATTCATTTTCAGATTCTCTGCCTCTGAAAATTCAGACACAAGTCTGTGTGGGCGTGGGAAATATTAGTAATCAATAATATCATAGCCTAAAGGCGGGCGTACACTGCGAATTCGGACACTCGGGAGGTCGTGAGATATTGCTCACGCTACGAGTCCGTTAACTCGATAATCGCATCAAAGCAGCTGGTTCACGGCACGACTGTATTTAACGGCGAGCCGGCGGCAATCACACAAGGTTTCTAAACACAGAGACTGGAGTTTTCAATGTTGCTGCTACAGCTTCTGATAGAAAAATGAAAGAAAAATTATTTGTGTGCAAATGATTTGTTGAAAAGCAGAGAACAGCAGCCATTCCATTCAACAGAAACAACCAAAGAGAGGGAGAGAGAGAGAGAGAGGGCGCTAATGCATGCGTGCGTGAGTGTGTGAGTGTATGCACGCTGTATGGTTGCAGCCACTGAGCTATAGCCTAATAATACTCATCGATCTAGCCTATGTGACGTGGTTGTGCATGATTTGGCAATATGGGACAGCCATACACGGATGAAAATCGGGCCGACTCCCCAAATTTTTTAAACATGTTTCAAATTGGCCGGGAGGTGCTCGTAACATGCTCGTCTCGTAATTCCTTGCACACGCTCCAAGCCGTGACCATACGAGCATCCACAATGTCCACGCGATTTCTCCCGAGAGAAACAAATCGTCTGCGAGCTCGTACGACAGCAAAAATCGCGCTGTGTATGCCTGGCTTAACATGCACTTACAATCAAATGTCAGTGCATTAAATAATTAAGCCCCCCCCCCCCCCCCCCCCTCCCTACATTATTTCAATTATCACAATGCCACATAAATTAACAAATATACAATTTCGTGATTACGTAAATTTTTATTATACATTTTTAGAAAAGTAGACTTTTTAAAAATCTTATTTAAAAATGCATGTAAACGAAGCGTGAATTACAATAAAATAAATTCAAATAATTAAAAAAGAAAATGCATAATAATTTAAAATATATATTGAACTGCATTTTTTGTATTATACTAGCAATAATTTGTGGTAAGTTGTGATAATCACTTTTTTCGATTCATGTGCTTTTTTGTTTTGGATGGCCTGCCATGGCAAAGCCATGAAAAACATTTTAAAAACGATATAAAAATTACTAAATATAAATACGCCAAATTCCTATCATGCTTTTTCACAGCCACAATAGAAACAGTACACAAATTTAGCCCAGTTGACAAAATCTATTTTTTCAGTCTTTATCTCCCCCTACCAAATCGAATGCTGTTTCATGTTGTCTTTAAAGCTGTAGCTATAGTTAATTTAAGTCTCACTGACACAAGGTAAAGTGCTCCTTTTATTAGAGTGTTAGGCAACATGCTATAATAACCTCTTTGAAAATCATTAATTCAGTCAAGTCTATCTTTAATTCCTGGCAGGCTTGGTGGGAGGTCATATTGTCCTTATACACTGTAACAGATTTAAAATGATCCTTATTTTAGACTACTCCGAGAAGCCATTTAGCGAGTTCCTGAAGAACAAGAAGCTCACTGAGAATCTGCAACACTTCGTCCTGCACTCCATCGCTATGGTGACGCAGCAGACCCACACAGAGGAAGGACTAAAGGCCACTCAGCACTTCCTGCGATGCTTGGGTCGCTATGGCAACACTCCCTTCTTGTTCCCCCTCTACGGCCTGGGAGAAATCCCACAATGCTTTTGCAGGTAAACACTACAGGATGCTGTTACAGAATAGAGCAGAAAAAGACTTATGCCTGGCTCACACTACAGGAGTTTTAAAATCCTATCCGATTGTAAAATCTGGTTGCAGCACACACTTCAGGAGAATCTTTGCAGATTTTCTTCCCTCAAATCTTAAACATGCTCACACTACAAGATTTGAAATTCGTGAAGCATCACACACTACAAAATGTTATTAAGATTATCGTGCCAGAGGAAGCGCGTCACGTGATCTACGCAGCAGATCGGAATCGGGGAAAATGGATACTGTAAACCGAAAACTTGCTCTATCAATAATGATCGCTTGTTGTGAAAAAAAAAACAAAAGCGTAAGAATAAACGAGTGTGGATGAGAAAATGGTTGGGGAGACGGGATCAACATGGACTGTCAGTTCTTCAGCGAGAAATGGAGGTCAAATTTACCTTATATTACTATCATAAACCCTAGTATTCGCACGGGATTAGTATTATCTGGGGACCTCGTGTGATTTAGAAATTACTCCCCACATCTGAATTTTGCGTGGCGCATTCGCACGGGATAAGCAAAGCCTGTGATTTTACTCGAATTTACTGACTTATCTCCCGGATATGATGTCAAGACTTAATGTTTTTTTCGTTATAGATATAGCTGTATGAAATTATAAACAGTCGTATCAATATCATTTTGATTGTTTTATAGTAATAAAAATAATAATTTAGTTAAGTTAGAGAACAGACGCTACAATTAAAAACTGAACTGAGCAATATAATATATACGGTGGAAGATTCAGTTTCAAACCTAAATGTAAAAGCGCCCATTTAAGCGAGTTTGTCATTGTCATTTTCTGTTTTTGTGTTTTTCATTAAGAATATTAAACACACCATTCAAGCAATTTTCTCCCAAATTGATGCTCATTCTAAAGTGAAAGTATAATCCGCGCGGCCGCACGGGAATTCATAACGGTGCGCATTTTATGCAGCCTAGTGCCATTCTTCGTTAAAGATAAAGATAAAAATGCACACAGGAAACAAAAACCTTGCAAAAATGATATACGATCCGCCTAAACCCGGCCAAATCACAGAGATGCCGATTCGCACGGGACTAATATTATCACAGGGCCTCGGTGTTTGGCGAAATATGGTAGGTCATTTGCGGGGGAATATTTACTTTACATATTACAGACATGGCCGATTCGGACGGGATTCAGATCACAGACATTCTCTGCAATTAATACAAATCACCAGATGTCCCCAGATAATAGCCTACTAATCCCGTGCGAATAGGGCTATAGTGTGCTAGAATGTTTACCGTTATAATATTGCCTGCCTAGTTCAAAAGCGACACCTTTTACAGTGTAGATTTGTGCTGTAATATGAAAATACAATTGGTGCTAGTATAGTAGGCTATGTATTATGAAATGTGTCTACTTATAAGAAACAATGGTTTGCAGCTTTCTCTCTCTCACACACAGCGCGCGCGCGCACATAGACACACACAGCGCGCGCGCACATACATAGTCGTAGACTTGTTTCCTATTGGCTATTGTGACAGTACTGACGTTATTACAATCTTGCTCATCCCGATAAATATCAAACATGTTTGATATGATCGGGGCGAGCCCGATTTGTGTGAGAGCAGATCGGGAGGGGCAAGATTTTATCTGTGAACGTCTCACATTACCAGATAATCTGCGCCGAACATCGGAACCGATCGAGGTCGTGGACAAGATTTTTTCTCAGAATCTCGGGAGGGGAAAATCGGCAATAAATCGGCTTAAAACTCCTGTAGTGTGAGCCAGGCATTAGGGTTATTATAGTTAACTAAAACTAAATGCATAAAAATATTTTTGTTGAAATAACTTTTCAAAATTGCGTCATTAATTATATTTTTGTCTTACTCTGATTCACTATGGTAAGCCTATTATAAGTGTTTATATTTTTGACCTAACGGGATGGTTTTCGTGGAAATGTACGTACATATGTCACTCGCCTGTGTGTGTCTCGTCATATCCGTAAATAGAGAAAAGTTGCTCCGACTACACAGCGAGTAAGAAATGTTGACATGGAGCAGCTAAGTCTCGAAACACTGGGGAATCACCTGATTTAAAAAAACGGTAGACAGAGGAGAGTCTGTTGGCAAAAAGAGAATGTGACCGAGCTCGTAATAAAACAAGAATCAACATTGGTGTGGCTTTTTAGAGATGGCGAGAACTGAGAAATTCGAAATGTTGTAAAAGCAAAGCGGGGATGGCCTTTTTATTAATCAACAGTTCAGTAAGGTATTTTATTGAACAAATTCTACTCTTATTAAATGTACCATTGTTCTTTTATAGTATCACACTGAACTAACCGGCAGCATCAGTGATTATAAAAGGAACTTTACTTGTTTTCTGTTTAATTCAGTCACAATGTGAAGTTTTTGTTTTTTCATGAGACTTTGTGGATTCCTACTTTTTTCCCCCATATGTTAGGGAGTGGAAATGGCTAATAAGTCAAATAAGTGCTCCTATGCTGCCTCCTACTGGTTATAATGGTAATTTCATGTATTTTTTTTATTTATAAAAGTGCTTGTTTGCCACAAAGTGGTCTACATCTTTAAACTTTTAGGTTTACAAATAATCACATTAAAATTGAATAATATTTCGAGCTTTTAAGTGCTGGGAAAAGTGTGAAGCACTTGAAAAGTGCTTGAATTTCACTCTCAAAAGGTTGTACGAACCCTGAGATGAATAATGTAAAAAAAAAAAAAACTTGACTATTTCTTCCACAATACCATGGGGTGTTACTACATTAAATCCATGGTGAATGTTTATGATTTGTGAACTGAAACCCCTTTGTTCATGCAACAAAACAGCACAGTGCTGTTTAATCTGAGAAATCTGCTCTGAATGCTTCCACTAGATCTTGCGGCAAATTCAAACGCTTTCTCACTGGATCTCCCAGCACTGTGTAGTAGCGATGTCGCATGATCGAGATTGGCGCGTGGATGAGCTCGCGTTGCGCTGTCTGCGCAGTTCAAATGAGCAGCGCAGGTCCATTCCATTTGCCGTTTCTCATATGTAACAGAAATGGCAGCTCTTATCATTTGGACAACGTGGTGGTCACCTGTGCGACCTCTAACAAAATGTAGTTGCACCAGCAGGAAAAAAGGTTGCAGTCTGGAGCCCTGACTTCCATTTCATGCCAACTTTAATATTCAACTCTAGAGTCTTTACAACTCAGTTTTAGCTCACACACTCAGCTCTGAGGTGGAAGGAAGGAAGTTGGCAGTTAGAAGGAGGGTCAGAGCTCTGCAGGACCCTGACTGTTTGCTTTTAGCACTTTGAGTCTGTTGGGAGCAGTGCTGTGAAACGGTGGCACTTAGAGACGAGCAGTCTTCAGCCCGTGCCGCTGAGAGGAATCATCATCACAGAAACCATGAGCTGGCGTCAGGCCAGGTTACAGAGAACATCTCCCCAAAGACAAGCAGAACAGTCGAATGTTTATCTAAAATGCACATATGACTCCAATCTCTGGTTCGAGCTCTGCTCTGAGAAATAAGTCTGTCTGTGTACACATTACGTCAATAAGGCTATAAAGCTAATGTGCCAAAATAGATCCATTGATATGGATTATTGAGAGACAGAGCAATTAATTGCCAAATGTCTCTCCAATGTAAACACATCAGATAGATATCAATATTTCATTTTTAGTCAATTAAATCATCATTTCATTGTCGCCTGAAGTTTCGGATTGGATTTGAACAGTTTTTGCTGTTATGTAATCGTGTTCTGGGAATACGATTTTATCCTAATTCCGCGTAAAGGCAACTTAACCCGCCACCTCACAATTTAAGCTTGACGTGTCTCGTCTGAGTTATCTGCGAATTTTAATGTGCCTCCTCGTCTGTAAGGCAGATTAATTAGCATTTTTGATTTCCATAGTTTTCCACTAATCACCCTTGCTGACATTCAGATAAGCATGCTAGTGCACTGAGGCATGAACCCACCTGCAAGCTGTCCATCATCTGTGGAGGGAACGCAAGAAACAGTTGTCGCCGCTGACTTTTTTTTTAACCATGAGTTCATTTTAAAATCGAGCACTATTTCTTTTCAATCGTCAATGGTGATTTACAAAATGGAAGTTGTAAAATGCATCTTATAAGAAAAGGAAAGACAATATTTGCTTGGTAAATAACGGAATAGTTTGGCTACAAATCACAAAGTAACCACCTTCGTGTCATTACAAACCTGTATGAGTTTCTTTATTGCGTCGAACGCAAAATAAGATATTTTGAAGAGCTTCCTGGCTGCTCTTTTCCATAAAAAGAAAGTGAATGATAATCCAGGTCTTCAAGATCCAAAATTACAAAAAACACTTTAAAGGGGTCATGAATTGAGAAATCAACTTTCCCTTGAGTTTTTGATATATATATATAACAGGTCAGTTTCGGAGCTGAAAACTTCCTTGTTAGTCAAAGAAAAGCTTTTATTGACACCAGGCCCAGCAAACGAGAGATCGCAGAATGTGTCTAGATGTGACGTCAGAGTGTGGTGAAACACCGCCTCAGCAGAAGAAGAAGAACGCCTGATTCTGTAGCCCCACCCACCGACGCGTATCTGACAAGTTATAGATAAGTAACATAGGCCTACGTAGAGCTAAACAGATCGAACTTCCAAGCAATAAACATGCTGCATAAGCTTCATTTGGATTCCAATATTATGAATGCATGGATGAACTTTATTTTTAATGAATATCCAGCTCACGTGGGGAAGACATTGCGTTTGTTCCTTCATTTCACCACGGATTCGTTTGTAAACAAGATACTGGGTTTGCAGACAGAATGAGATTACATGAATGAATGAAGCACAAAAACGAATGAAAACGTTTTTTTTTTTATATGTGATAGTATTGCATTGTTACAGATAATTTCATATCTACTGATTATGTGTACGTGTCTAACTGAACATAACTTAGCACGCTGTCACAGGCTGGAGAATCCTTTATTTGAGGTGTTGTTGGTTCATTGCGATTCGTGATCAGACTATGGGCCAGGGCTTGCAAAGCCCAACGTCCTGGGGCTATGTGTTTTTCAGACGGGCTACCAAAATTTATCACCGGGCTATCTTAAATAGTGAAATAACATTCCTTTCTTGATGTGCTTTGTTCATTCTCTTGACTTGATATTTGAAGGAAAAATACTATCACGGAAGTTTTGATTATGTGTGTGTGTTAGTAATGCATGGTTCGCGGTTATATCCACCAATTGGGCGGGCCAAGTAATAAAAAATAACATTCCAATCAATCGCGGGTGAATGAAAGATAAATTATTGTGTTTGATAAAGACATTTTGCGAGCTCTGTGGGACGAATCATTCCGGTTGCCGTTTTCCCACACGCTTTCAAAACAATTCCCACATGTACTGACGGGGGAGCTGAAGCTCATTATAATATGCAAATCTTATCCAATCATAGCAGTGGGTGTTTACTTCCAAGTCTTCAGTGCGGCACACCCATAAAAGCAGAGCTTTCCATGAGAGAGGCTCAAAACCAGGGTAGAAAATAAACTATTACTTATTCATTACGATGTTTTTGAATGTAAAAACTATGCTAACGTCATAAGTTGACCTCAGACAACAGTATAAAAAAAATTAAAAAGCCAGTTCATGACCCCTTTAAAAGTAGTCTAGAAAACATAGTAAATAAAAACAATGCTATTTGAATGGCTTAAGAAGTGATATGGACCCACACTCTAAAAACTTTTACTATGATTTACTCTTCTTTTTTTTTTGGTGAAACATTTTACACTAAAAAAAGTATTACATTTACAGTGAAATCAATTACATACACTGTATGAAATGAGTACATGTAAGTAAAAAAAGTAGATGAGTACATTAACAAATAAAATTGAGTAGAAATAATTGGGGAAACACATTTAAAAAAACAATATTTATGAGTAATATGAACTGTTTTTATTTATGAGAAGGGCCTGAAATTAACACCCGACCACACGTCAAATTTAGCATGAATTACTTATATTGATTTCGTTAATAACTTGACAGCAAGTTAAAGAACAATGTTTGTGGGACAAGTGGATTTTTGAAGGGGCAAGTGAAAGATAATTTTACTAGACAGATTCAAACATCAATAACAAAAAACTAGGGAATCAACAAAATGCAAGAATGATTCTGCATTAATTTAGCGTAAGTGGCGATCGACAGTGGATAATAATATATAGCCTAATGTATAATAAACTGACGGTAACAATGTTGCACTGTTGACGATCACTCAGCCTCTCGAGGAGAAATCCGTGTTACTGAATGATTCAGTGTTTGAAAGAGTCGTTTGTATCAAAGATTCAATGACCTGTTCATAAACGACTGCCTCGTTCTTGAATGAATCAGCTGTTTGAACGAATCGACTCAATGACTCACTCATTAAAACGGTCACCTGCTGCCACCTACTGGTGGTTTACTTTCATGTTTAAACATTCTTTCCAACTTTTCTTATTTGTATATTCAAAAATATTTAAAACAATCTCATAAATTTTTTTAATGCAGTTGTAATTTTTCAGTGTAACTTATTTAATTTGATTGGTAACAGCCCTACAGTGTCTTCTTATATTTATAGATCAAATTTAAGAATATAAACTGAAAGCTGAAGCATAGCCTATATTTAATAAGATTATGGAGAAAAAAAAAGCCCTTTATAAAAGGTAAAAATATCAAAGATATGCAGATTTAAATATGTCAAAGCTGACTGAACACTGTTGAGAATATTTCTTCAGAATAAATTATATCCACAACAAAAAATCCGGACAAGCACATGGACAGGCTTAATATCGAGGAGAAAAAAAAAGTGTCCGGTAAAAAGTCATTGTGGCAGGTGGTCAAAAAAGTTAATTTCAGGCCCTGTTTATGAGTAATATTAACTCATAACTTAACTTTTTTTCATTTTCTCTAAACCTTTGTAAAATACTCCACACAACCACAGGTATACATGACATTGGCCTTTATTGTCGATGAGTACAAACAGGGACGATTTTAAAACGGTTTCATCTCAAATCAATATCTCTTATCCCCATAATTATTTATGTGGTGAAATACCATGTATTAAGTGGTATGAGTGTATCGTATTGCTTAAATGTCCGTCTGGATTGAACTCGTAGCTTGCTAGCAACTGCTTTCTCCGCGGAAGCTTTGCGTTTAAAGAGCTAATAAAATATTTTGACTCCGATCAATATTTCACGTCTAATTGTTTACTTATGTGGCAAGTCGCCATGTAATAAGCGGGATAATGTACATCCAGCCGACTGTTATCGCAGAATAAACCCCTTCAGGCTGATGCAAGACTCTTAACACTAAGTTTTATTCTGCGATAACAACCGGCTGAATGTACATTATCCCTTACTTAAATTTGTGGATGGGAAAAACAGGAAACACAATGTGGTCTAATGTGATTTATTAAAATGAATTCAATTAAATGAAAAACATTTTCTAAGTCAAAATGCAGGGCTGTTGTGCGTTCTACAGGCTCGTGCTTTCAGAGTATTTCGCAATCCAAGCAAACTGCCAAGTGATTGCTTATGACTTATTATCAATTATGACAGTAATTCCGTTATGGTGTTTAATTGTAAAATGTTGTAAATGGTTGTAAGAGTGCATATTTTATTTCCTTAATTTTTTTAATGAGCAGCTGGAAGTAAAACTTGGACATTTTAAAATAAGATTTCCGATGAATTAAACGGCCCGTATTATTCACAAAATTCTTTCTTTCTAATTCAAATGTATTGATATATTAGGACCCACTTTAAATTAGGTGGCTTTAACTACTATGTGCTAACATTTATATTACTCATTTGATACAACGCATTTATTGTGTACATATGTTTTTACATTTTACATACATTTAAAACAAAAAAAACCTGCTTGTTATTACACCTGTAATTAATTTCTGTATTTACATTTATAATTACACTGTTGTCATTTCCCTTAAACCGAACCCTACCCTTAAACTTACCCATACCACCACACCTGTCCCTAACTCTACCCGTATCCCACCTCAATATCAGCAAAAGTGTTTTGCAAAGAAATATGAACACAATAAGTACCTTGTACTTGTTTTTTTATGTAAGTACATAGTAGTTAAGAACACCTAATATAAAGTGAGACCATATATGGACCCTTAGTACACAAAACACTTTTTAATACATATTGAATATAAAATTTCTTGAGTATTTATTTTATATACAGGTACCCTGCTTTGCTGATAGCAGGACAATTTAAATGGTTTATTTTGAGATTATGCAGGTCTATAAAAAGGTCTTAAGTCTTAAATTGGATTTTAAAAACTCTGCAGATACCCTGTAAATATATATATATATATATATATATATATATATATATATATATATATATATATATATATATATATATATATATATATATATATATATATATATATATATATATATATATATATATATATATATTTTTTTTTAAGAGCTTGACAATTCAGTTTTATTAAATGGAAAAGAGTAGCTTGGACATTCTTTCTTTCGTGGAACAAAAATTGATACTTTGAAGAAAGTCAACAGTTATAGAAAGATGGTGAGTAAACGATGATAGAATTAGCATTTTTTCATTAACTATTCACTTAAATGCTTGATGAAACTAAAGTAGCGACTCTTTTCTTCCATATTGTGACGTACTTCCAAGTGTAACAGATTATCGGAAAAGAAAAAAAATGTAGGTTGGGGACTTCTATGCATCGGTTGTTGATTGCATTTTGAAATGTGGCTGTTGCATTTAAAAATAGAGACAGATGAACCTAAGCTTGCAGTGGTGGCTTTAAGCAGACTTGATTGGAGGAGTCCTGCATACATCACCTGAGAGAAGTCTGGGGTTTTTACAGAGGTCAAAACACCTGGTATTAAGATGTGTTTTGGTCGATCGGATCACAAGTTGGCAACATTAAATACAGGTGTAAACTGGGTCTTAAATATTTTGAGCTTGTCCATATTCGACCACTTCCAGAGGTTGTCGAATGATGGTCAAACGTTTTCGATCAGCCACAAAAGGCCGCCTGCTCTCCACCTACTGACCTAATGCGTAAACATTATAGGACACATTCTAGCCAGACGGGATTTAAACTTTGTCGGCTGAAGACAAAACAAACATTCCTGATTTCTAACACACTCACAGCGTTCGGCATGGTCTTGTGGCTATCAGAGCAGAAACGAAAGCTGCTGCTCTCTGTGTGTTTTTCCGTCATCTCCTTTTGCGTTCATATGTAAATTGCGTGAGTTTATTTCGTCCATTAAGCCTTCTGCACACCGGGGCGATTATCATGCGCTTATCGCCAGCGTTTTTTGACGCCTCTTTGTGTTCATACCCAAGCGATTTTCACTGGCGATGTGCAGCGCAAATTCACTCCCTGACAGTAGATGGCACTTATTGAAAAACAGAAATATCCAAGGTACACAAGGTGGCGCCATGCAACTTTACGCTTCTGACACTCGCTTGTCACACAGAAGAAAAGAGCCAGTATTTACGTGCTTTTGCTAACTGGCAAAAAGAACATGACACTGATACATGACACTCTCCATAACAACTTCCTCTTATCGAGATTTTTGTAGTCGCTGTGGCGTTTGTCATGAAGTTTTTTGTTCAGATACCAAAGAGATCAGCAGCTCTACATTCATCTTGCCTTGAAACATCTTCTTCTTCGTCTACTTACTTCCTCTTCGTCGTCTTCTTAGGTATCAATGTATTTTCGGTAAGACCGTATTGTGCTTGAACACCACCAAGTCTTGTTTTACTGTAACTACAGAAGCTCCAGGCACGTGAGCAAAAGCACCAATTTCATTGGTCGGCCAGTTTTTAACGTGGCACAGTAAACCTTAGCTAGCTTAACTCTAGCTTCATGCATTCCTTTTTTATCAACATTTACATATGGGTAAGTTTTTATTTTTATTTTTTTAAACAACATTTTGTACAAAAAGCTGAGAAAATCAAATTTTTATCAAAGACTACATCCAGATCAGATTCAGAGCGTTGATCAAACACAGATGGAGTAGAAGTCCATCAACACCCCTAATGCTTGCACAGTCCTATATCTCGTCCTGGCTCGACATTTCATTCAGTGACATTTTGATTTATATGATGTTTAATGTTGATGATCACGTTATTTTACTTACGATCGCGTGGTTTTTTTTGCGTCTTCTTCGTCTGTGTTTTGATCAGGAGATTCTGTACTCATTCAGAAGATGCTTAATAGCGCTTATAACATTGAAAAAACACAGAAACCCGGAAAATTCCGTGTTTGGCGGGGAAAGAGTTAATGACGCTTTTACGCCTGGTGAGTGTGCACACTAACATTGGCGCCCTTTGTTTAGTCACGAGACGTTAAACTTCTGCGATAAGCGAGTGCGATAATCATTTCCGTGTGCACAAGGCTTTAGATTGAAAGATCTGAAAAAGCCCATACATTTACCTGCCCATAGACCCTCCCCTCAAAGAATTCAGGACAGAAGTGGTTGAACGTGGACAAAAGAGACGGATTAAAACACCAGGTGTAAATGGGAATGTGTCTCCCTCTTCTACTCGAGATCCGATCGACCAAAACACATCTTAATATCAGGTGGTAAAAGTGCCTATGACATACATTTAGAAAATAAATAGGTTTTTAATTTCATCTAACTTTAAAGTTTGCACCATGTGCCATTTGCGAACGCGAGTTATGCAGTCGTAGAATGTCACAGCAGACAGGTGAGTCTACTTGGAGATTTAAAAGGATGAAATGAAGTACTACAGAAAGAGATGACAGAGGAAAAAGAGTTCAAAAAGTTGGGGAGAAATGGAAAGAGATGGACCTCAGAGGGGACAAAAGCGAGGGATTGAGAGACAAAAGTCAGAAGGAGAGAACGAGCTGGAGGAAGGCGGGTTCATTCATCACACTGATACCTGCTTGCAGGTGATAGATGGATAGATGGAGGTGCAAACTCAATAATGCTCACTCTCTCAGTTATTCACAGATCAGCGAGCAGCTCCGCTAATATAGTGATGAAATGCTTTACCGTCCTCGGCCGCATTATCCCTCAAGTTTTGACAGCGGAGACTTTTTAATTTCTAAATAACCTTTGGCACTCTGACTGCCATCCTCCGTCTTCTGCACCCCGTTCCGGTTCCTCCGTCTCCGTCGCTGGGATGTTTTTTGGAGCCGGCGTGATCCATTCAGCCTGGTAAACACATTTGGCCGTGACAGGTTATGATTTGCACCTGCGATCACGGCGCTCCAATCAGACAACAGTCAAACAGAAACAGATTGAGAGGACGGGGAAATGCATTAATTAGAGGCGATGATTGTCTTCCCAGCATTCCCTCACACGCCGCGTTTCCTCTCTGTCATTCGTTTTCCTCCCCCTTTACCGTGTGTTCTCGGGGAGCAATAAACATTTAATTTATTCAGATCCAAACAGGATTTAATTTTCGCAGAGAAAGGCCTGCCAGCCAGCATGGCGCTTTGTTTTCTTTTAATTATTGGCCAACCATTAGCCCCCCACTCGGCTTCCAGCACCCTAGATTACAAGTGAATTTGCCGGCAATGAACCTGACAGGTAAGTGGTCTTTGCTGCGTGTGGTAATTTTGTTTGTTTAGCATCTCCTGCACGGCAAGGGGATTTATTGTCGATGCACGCAGAACGCTAATAAAACGTTCTCTCTCGTTTTTTCCGGGGGCCTCCCAGGGGCGCTCAGATGTTTTCCCCAAACCTGGTTTGGCTTTTGAGGAGGAGGAGTGTGTCCAAATGTGGCATCAGGTTTTTTGTTGTTGTTGTGTTGTGTTGCTTTAATCAAGTGAGTCAAGCTTTTCTTGCCTTTGTTTAATAGACTGAGATCTAACAGGTCACTAGGGATGCATTCAAGATCTTTTAGATTAATGGCTTCAATTCCGGCCCATTATTGACTATCTGCTGGGAGATTGTGCAGAATGTTTTGCTCTTTTGTTTAAAGAGGTGAGCTTTTTTGATTCTCATCAAACAAACTAAATTGTCAAAAGGCCTTTTTTATAACTTTTTTTTAAATTGTATTTTTTTTTTTAAGATTATCAATATGGAATGTCTAATTGTTACAGCCTGTTTTAATATTTAGATGTCTAGTACAAATTTAAATGGATAGCCTTTATTAACTCTTTAATTAATACTATCTCTTGAAGAGCGCACAAAGGATTCAGTTGGGTTAAAGGGCTAGTTCACCCAAAAATGAAAAAAAAAAAAAAAAATCTGTCATTAATTACTCACCCTCACGTCTTTCCAAACCTGTAATACCTTCGTTCATCTTCGGAACACAAATGAAGATGTTCTTTCTGACCCTCCATAGACTGCAATGTAATTGCCACTTTCAAGGCTCAGAAAGGTAAAGACATCGTTGAAATAGTGACTACATGTGACTACAATGGTTCAACCTTAAATGTTATGAAGTGACGAGAATACTTTTTGTGTGCAAAAAAACCCAACAGAAATAAATGATACTGGTCACATTGTAAACAGTGCAGTGCTTCCGGGTTCTGCCGGCTCAATATTGGCACGTGAACAGCGGCATTGTTGAATTGTATTAATATATATATATATTAATAATGATGATACATATATATATAAAAAACATACCATAGAAAAAAAAACGTGTATATGTAATATAAAAAAAATATTTTTATTACATAAAATAATATAAAATATATTTTAAAAAATATAATAAAAAATTAAATATCTTAATTTGTGTTCTGAAGATGAACGAAGGTCTTACGGGTTTGGAACGACATGAGGATGAGTAATTAATGAAATAATTTCATTTTTGGGTGAACTTACTTTTAAGTTCATCAAAAATAAAAGTACAACCTTTTTTTAATGAACATTATAAAATTCTTAAAGCTGCAGTCCGTAACTTTTTGGACTCTAGCGGTTAATAAACATAACTGCATGCGTCTTGCGGAAGAACATTGCAGCCGGAGCTACTTCTCTCTGTTTATGTCTGTGGTGAGTCACGCAGGGCCTGTGCTCCTCCGCAGCGGTTCCTACCAGTCTGGTCTGATATAGTCCCAATATAAACACTTATTATAAGTATACCATAATGATTCAGGGAAAGACAAAAACACGGTTTGGAAAATGGATTCATGTTGTACATTCTCATTATATAACTTTTGTCAATCTTGAACACAAAAAAAGTTACGAACAGCAGCTTTAATTTATATTTAATTCATAATTTTATAATTTGTTCTATACTTTTTTTTTTAATAAATTATTACTTCTATTCAACAGGGTTGCATTAAATTGATCGAAAGTAAAAGTAAAGACATTAATAATGTTACAAAAGATTTCTATTAAAATAAACTTTCCATTCGTCAAAGAATCCGGAAAAAAACATGATCGTGTTTCCACAAAAATATTAAGCAGCACAACTGTTTTCAACATTGATAATAAATGTTTCTTGAGCAGCAAATCAGCATATTAGAATGATTTCTGAAGGATCATGTGACACTGAAGACTGGAGTAATGATGCTGAAAATTCAGCTTTGATCACAGGAATAAATTAAAAACAGTTATTTTACACTGTAATAATATTTGACAATATTACTGCATAAGAAAGACTAAACTTTTGAACGGTAGTGCTGGTAAAGTAGCACCAAGTAGCTTTTAGGAATGTCCTTTTTAAATGTACCTTAATATCCCTTTTCTAGATCAATATAAATAACACAAAGTAGAACATCATAGCTTGCAAAGTGAAATTCGTTATGGATTGCAGCCTGTAGCAATCTCAACCTGTTATCTGTGTATCTTAACGCAAGGATATCATACCATTGCATTTCCTGCGGCGTGAAAAAGCTTCCGTCCTTACAGGGCTCTGTTCAATTTATTTGAAGCTCTGCCGTGATGTTGCCATTAGAGCCTGAAGCTTGTTTGTGCTTCTTGTTACATTACTTTTTAATTACAGAAATAACTAGTTGGAGGCAGTTGTTTTGTGGGGATGTCGGTGGGGTAAAGGGGGAGGGGGAGGGTGTTAGGTGACGAGAAAGAGGGAGTTGTCGAAGATTTATTTTGGATGTGACCTTCTCCACACTCGCTGCAGCTGTAATCAGTGGAATTAATAGCATAATCAAATTATACACAAACTCATAAATCATCGGTGAGCGCGCTGTCATGGCGTTGGGCTATTAATGGCCTCCATTGTTTTGCTACCGTATTAAAAAATCACGTCCCCTGATTCCCGTCTTGATAGGAACTGAAATGCCATTTAGAGGCTATAAAGAGCAGGGGCTTGTGGGGGTACTGGATTTTCACAACTGTTAATTTAGCCGTGATGGCGAGTGATGTCGCCAGGGCGAGTGCTGGGGCCTGGAGAGGGAAAGGCAGTGCCCACGCACTCCGCCCGACTGCATCATTGCGGCCGACAGCGGGCAGTTAATTAGAGTAATATCAGCTTAAACGTCTGTCAGTTAGGGTTAATGACATCAAAGGGCTTCCCTGCTGCCTCTATGGGCTTCTGTGGAGGACAGGAGATGGGCCCAGATGATTGCTGGCAGATTTAGCCTCTCTTTTTTTTTTTTATCTTTGCACTTTATTAAGATGCCATGTCTCTATATTAATCTGGGCAGACAAGGCCAGAAGTTTTTTTTTCCCTCCCTTGTTTAAGCTTCGAGTGAACAGCAAAATGTCCTTTACCATCTCTCCATCTGTGTCTTCAGACATATTTATGTGGCCTAATACCCAACCTTTGCCCTTCGTGTTACATACAAGAGGATGGCTGACGGATTTCTTTCAGTGTATATTTATGCACTAATGAAAGAATATGTTAATATATATATATATATATATTCTATATTGCCAAAAGTTTTGGGACGCCTGCCTTTACATGCACATGAACTTTAATGACATCCCATTCATGTTGGAACAGGAAGGGGTCATCCCCAAACTGTTGCCACAAAGTTGGGAGCATGAAATTGTCCAAAATGTCTTGGTATGCTGAAGCATTAAGAGTTCATTTCACTGGAACTAAGGGGCCAAGCCCAACCCCTGAAAAACAAACCCAAACACCATAATCCCCCCTCCACCAAACTTTACACTTGGCACAATGGAGTCAGGCAAGTACCGTTCTCCTGGCAACTGCCAAACCCAAACTCGTCCATTGGATTGCCAGACAGAGAAGCGTGATTCGTCACTCCAGAGAACACGTCTCCACTGATCTAGAGTCCAGTGGCGTCCTGCTTTACACCACTGCATCCAATGCTTTGCATTGCACTTGGTGATGTAAGGCTTCGATGCAGCTGCTTGGCCATGGAAACCCATTCCTGAAAGGTCCCTATGCAGTGTTCTTGAGCTAATCTGAAGGCCACACGAAGTTTGGAGGTCTGTAGTTATCGAGTCGGCAGAAAGTTGGCGACTTCTGCGCACTGTGCGCCTCAGCATGCGCTGACCCCACTCTGTAATTTGACGTGGCCTACCACTTCGTGGCTGAGTTGCTGTTGTTCCCAATTGCTTCCACTTTGTTATAATACCACTAACGGTTGACTGTGGAATATTTAGTAGTGAGGAAATTTCACGCATTAATTTATTGCACAGGTGGCAACCTATCACAGTTCCACGCTTGAATTCACTGAGCTCCTGAGAGCGACCTATTCTTTCACAAATGTTTGTAAAAGCGTCTGCATGCCTCGGTGCTGGATTTTATACACCTGTGGCCATGGAAGTGATTTAAACACCTGAATTCAATGATTTGGAGGGGTGTCCAAATACTTGTGGTAATATAGTGTATATAAACAGTACACTGTCTGTCCATTCATACATTTATATATATATACTTTTAAAGAAATTAAAAAATTGTTTTATCCCTTATTAACACACACACATCAGCTTTGCCATCAATTTTAAAATATTAAAACAAAACAAAAAATGTAATTATAATAATATTTGACAATGCTTTTATTGAATGTTTTACTGTATTTTGATCAAATAATCTATTTTGATTCAGCCTTAATGAGAATTAGATTAGAGACTTCTTGTTGAAAGATCTAATGGCTTTTCTTAAAAATTAATAAATCTTTTTTTTTTATTTTATGGTTAAGGGTGTAATCATGTAAAGTGTCACTAACAGCTTCTGTAAAACTGCAGAAATGGTAATAAGATAAAAGACAGCAATGTATAAATAGTTACTGTGTGCAATCACGCAAAGTAGGTTGGCTACTTTATCACAGCTTCTGTCTGTCAATCATCTTAATAGTGATTCTCTCTCTGTCTATTTAGGTTTGTCTCCAGGCTTTTCAAGAATATTTGAATCACTTTGTCTTTGTGTTTTCTAGTTTAATTAAGCTGCTATTCTTTATCACCACAAAATCACAAGAAAGGTAACGTGAGGGTAACACATTTTAAGATCTTGGTGACATTTTTGCCTTGTCAAATGAATTGGATTTTGTCCTTTTTGCGTGGACAAGGTGTGATCAGCCCTTTTAATGTCATGCCATCAGCTGTAATTATGTGTTTAGCAGTTCCATTCAGATTGAATGTCATATAAATAAACTCCAGCGTATGTAAGGTGTTACTTTTTTTCTCCTTGCAGAATGTGTGCTGTATTTGGAGGAATTTATTGTCTGCGACACTCAGTGCAGTGCCTGGTTGTGGACAAGGCATCCAACAAGTAAGTAGCTCACCGTTGATTCTGTTCTTACACTTTGATAACACGCATTTAAACGAAAAACAACAACTCCTAACACTCAGAAATTCAATTAGATAAGAAGTAGATTTACTTCCTCCTCTGGTTGATTCACACCACTCTAGTATCCCAAGGCTGATCAGAGCTCATTTGTGTACAGGGTACTCAAAAACAAGGCCAAGAGATGGCGCACATGAGTGAATGGGGGGGATATTCGGAATATAGATATGAAATTAATTTTCAGGGAGACAGCAGTACCAGCCCCCCTTAAGCAGCCGAGCTCGGAAGACAAATCACAGACTCTGCCACTTGGGCCGGCGATGAGTGATGCCGCTTTTTCCTCGTGGCCTTACCTCCACTAATTGATTTTCATCTGAAGACAAAAAAGCCCTCTGTTGCTGCCTCTTAAAAAATGAGAGTTCATCTCCCGTCTCCCTTGATTAATCTGTGCTGATAATGTGCGTCAGGCCCCACCAGAAAGGCCTTTAATGAGTTTCAAAGGTGGATTGTTGTCATAAACTAGGTTAGATCTGGGTTTTTTTTCCCTCTCTCTTTATTCCTCTCTCATTCTTTGGCCCTCTCTTTGGCGATTATATTGAGTTTCTTTCATCTTGCTGGTGAATGACCCAGGGGGCATGGATTCCTCTGGATGTAGCGCACGACACTTACACATGTGATAGCATTAGCTTACTAGTGTTAAGGCTATTGCGTTCCTTGCCTGTGCAGCAGTGCTCAAATTAGATGCATTTCCCTGTTGTTTATCGGGCATATCATCCCGACTAGGGATGTGTATTAAAAAAAAAATTCAAAAAAGATTTTCTGATTAAAGGCCCCGTTCACACCAAGAACGATAACTATATTAGCATCCACACCAGCAGACATATATAGTTTATAAGCATGCACTGCAATTTTTGTCCTTTGCTGCTGCAGTAAATGCTCAAGCCATGTTTAACCATGCTCATTAGCTGGGGTGAAAAAATCATTGTGAAAGTTATTCCAATGGTTTCTCTGTGACATTATCGCCAGGGATGCACCGCAATGAAAATTCTGGGCCGAAACAAAATTCTGAATGCACTTGGCTGAAAACCGAAACCGAAAATGTTTTTTAAAAATTATTTATTTATTATTTCAAATGACCTTTTTTTGTATAATTGTGTTAATATTAGACTTTTTTAATTAAAAAAATAAATTAAATAATTTTAATGATACTGAATTATTATTTTTTATAATACCACACTCCAAAAAAACACACTTTTATTGAAAGTAACTAATGCTGTCAATCGATTAAAAAAAATTAGCTAATTAATCATACATTTTTTTTCTGTAATTAATCGAAAAAACATCTGTGTTTTTAATATTTTTATATTGTAATAATTACACAGTTACTCTCTAAATTAATTTTGAAACAACTTAAAGACAGTATATTTAAAATATTTTTTTATGAAGGCTAGTATCACTGATACTAAAACTGCTACTGATGTCTTTGAAATAAAAAATTAAAAAAAACATTAATGATAGACATTCAACAATTTTAAGTAAACTTAAAACAATCTTCACATACAGTAAACCCATTATAATAAATGTCATATAAATATAACCTGTGGCCTTCCTACCTCTTTAACAGGTAGGAAATATACAGAAATTGAATAAAGTTATCAAACTGTCTGCACTGCATAAATAATAAATTCAATATAGAATAACTCCTTATTAAAGCTACAATTTCCTCTGTTACCTTTGTTTCTTATTCTCTTTCGGCCAAAAAGGCCATTTTCGGCTGATAATTTTGATGCATCCCTACTTTTGCGTGAATCAAAAACATACAGTGCAACCAGTGTAGTCCAATTTATGAACAAATGACAATGTATAATAATTTTAACATTGTTATAATAACAGTACATAAAAAATATATATAAATAAATGCAACAACATGCGTATAAATAAATGTTTTATAAAATATAATTAAAATCTAGTATTAATTCTATATTATAATTAATATTAAACCTATAATATTTTCATAATATACCTGGCTGGAAGGTTCCCTGTGCAATTTACAGCAGAAGTTCAGTGGCGTCAATTCGTCAAAAGCCAAGATATGGCGAACTCTGATGACGTCATAAAATCTTGCTCCCTCGACGTGACTACAAATGTAGTTTTTCTATCATAGACCAGCAAATTAGACAGTTATAGACCTCTGTTATAAGAATTAAGGACTTTCAAATACTTCAGGCAACCTTTTCCAGCACTTAAAGCCCAAAAGTCTGAATATTATGCAATTATGCAATTTTAAATGTTTTCTACATTTTTAATGTGATGACCAAAAATATTTTTTGTTCATCCTTTAAAGATTGTCCGAATTTGTAAAACTAAAAGTTTCACGGTGTAGGAAAACTGACACTTGCTGAAATACAAACATTTTTATTTTACAATTAAAAAAGACACAAAATGACCACTATAACCAGTAGATGGAGGCAGAGGAGCACTTAATTGCTCATTAGCCATTTCCACTACATAACATTTTTTTTTTTTGAGATGTTCAAATCACTATTATAACATAAAAAAACAGTTTTAGTCTTTTTTGTTTATTTGAAGGGTGAAGCACGTTCTGCACGGGTCCGATTTTATAAACCCGTACCCGCAGTGCTTAAAACCGCATCCGACCCGTTTTCCGATGACAGCACTAAATAAAATCTGCACCCGACCCGACCCGCTTAAAATAGAACCGACACCCGACCCACACCCGCAATAAAATCCGTTTAGCATATCACATTATAGACACACTTACAAATTTATTGCCAGCATACAGAAGTTATTACACGACCATTAACACAAGGACAACTTCAGCAGGGACATTCTAAACGCTTAACGTGAAAAACGCTTAACGTGGCTTAATGTTGGTAAGACACTGTTATTAAGAGACCAAACTCCGTAAACATAATACTAATAATGTATACTATGTACAAAAAAATCAGATGAGCCCAGAATATGAACGCAACGCGTTTAATTACACGTTAAGCGTTGTCCTCCCATAGAAAACCATTATAAGAAAACGCTTAACATGGCTTAATGTAGGCTACTAAGAGTGTTATTAAGAGACCAAACTCAGGAAACATAACAAAAATACTGTTCGATAGAACTGCTTGTGCTTGGTTTTGTTACCACAGTTATCTGCGTGCTTCCTCAGTGATGAAGTTCCACATTTGTGGCTATCTTTTCTTCAACTCCCCATGATCCATCTTGACGATTGCAGTGCAGGCAGATCGCGCTCGCACTGTTGTGATTATTCTGGGAGGGCGCGCACCGCGCGGCCACAAATAAGTTGATATGGATTTGAAATTATTTTATCAGCTTGAAATACAGGCAAGGCATATTTTTGTATATGCATATTTTTAGGAGCACATCTACAAAACACATAAATATATTTTTATATATAGGCCTATATTCGTTTGTACGTGACTGTTTAAAACCCGTGTTTAGACCCGTGTTCTTCCTTGTCCGACCCGCACCCGTATCCGACACAGTAGGATGTTTTTCACCCGTTTCAGCAATATTCGCGGGTCAACCGTCAGGTACCCGCGGGTACCCGCACCCGTGCAGGACTCTGGGGTGAAGCACAGATTAAGTGTGTACTGAAGTGTGAGGTATATATGTGTAGAAAAGGTCACAAAGCCTCATGAAAAACAAAAACTTTTCAAATTGCGAATGAAATTACACAGACAGGCAGCGAGTTAAGAGCTCTTCGTTTCTAATCACTGAAGCTGTCAGTCAGTTCGAAAACTCCTGTTTTAAACAATGAATCTGACTAAATTTCACAATGAATCTTTTATTTACATCGTGTCCACTTTGTTATAATGAGAGTATATGTGAGTGTGTAAAACTCATTTAGCATTTTTGCTAAACTGAGTGGATTCTCACTACTGGTAATTCCTCTGATTGGTCATCAAGGAACTTTGCTGGCGTACCATGGGTGCAGCAGGCACAATGATATTACGCAGTGCTTGAAAATAGGCTAACTTCCGTCAACATAACCAACATGATAACCTGCTTGCACAGGGAGCGTGCTGGGGGACTATTTTCAGGCGCTGCGTAATATCATTGCATCTGCTGCACCCATGGTAGAGCAGCAAAGTTCCTTGATTATTACACGGGAATGAGAGTATAGTTCCTAGCCATATCGGCCTAGAAAATTGCAACATTTCATTTTCCGGCGGTCTTAGTACACGGTGTAACTACAGAAGAGTCAAGTTTTAAATAGGAAAGATATCGAAAACTCTTTAGTCATTTTGGAGCGAGATGCTAACGGTCTAATCAGATTCAATGATTTATGCTAAGCTATGCTAAAAGTGCTACCGCCAGACCCGGAGATCCCCTGAATGGATTCGAAAACTGTAAAACTCAACTGTTTAACTAGGGGAGTTGGAAAATGAGCCTTCCTTTTAAATCAGAATTGAATAGAAATCAAATCAAATAGAAAACAGAATTGAATCCATAGAAAAGCTTGTGAATCAGAGTAAAATCTAATCAGGAAATGTGTAATGTTACCCATTTTGTAAACCCCACCAACGTTTTGAAAAATAATAAATTATATTTTAAGAGGTGTTTTTTGCTTTGCTGCAATGCAAAAAGTAGCTGACTGCAGAAAATGAAACGTCTTGACTAGCTGTTATATGTGTTCGTTGTTCTGCTTTGCAAGATCTTCAGCAAATCAAGTAGGACTGCTTGGCCTGGGTGAACATATTTATTCTTATAACCAAGGGAAAACTTTTATAATTTGTTCTCCCAACAAATCTTTCAGATTGTTTATTTGCTCCTTCAGTAGGTCATTTGACGGAGGTCAGTTTAGTTTTGATATGTGACGTCTGTCCCTGGATGCGGTCAGTCGTCCCTAACGTCAGTTCTACTTGAGTGGCCCAGCAGGAGGTGTTCCTCAAAACTTAACGTAGCATAGGAAAAACAACCAAGATGACCTTAATTGATAATTTACTACAAGTTCTTCATGATCGCCACCAATGCCATTAACCCCCATATAACTGGAGCACTAAGAAGATTCAAGGCGAATTCTTTCATCCCTATTGGATTGAAGCCAGACTCACCTGACCGGGGCTGGTCAGGATTCAAACCGAGGTGTCCGTCAGACCCTGAGCTCAGTCTATAAAGCATTGCCTTGAGTGTAGCGTGGACGGTCCATGCCCTCCTCCAGTGGCGCCCCGTGTGGAGTCAGCCCTGCGTTGGAGGTTAGCGCCATACATCATCCATGGAAAAAGTTTCATGAAGGTGAAAAAAAAGCTGGCAAGGTGTCTGGCAGGCTGAACAATGATTTTAATTTCCCTGGCATCATAAATTACCGCCCTATGTCTGCTCTTATTACAGACATAAAGCTGAAAAGGGTAGAGCCAGATTAATAATGCATCAGAGGATTACAGACCCTCAAATCCCACCTGCCACTCCATGCGGAGGACGGTCCAGCACTGTCCGGTTTGTTACCGCCACGACAGGCAACTCAATCACTTGTCCAAATTAATTTGTCCAAATTAATTTCACACGTCAACAAAACTCAACTAGTGATGAAATTCCTTTTTGGAGGTGCCTGCTAAGACAAGCATCACTATTATTGTGATTAGTTACCTTGGAGGAGAAACCCAAGCATGCGCTATGTTGACTATCCAAGTTGAGAATTCAATTCATGCACAACATCTAAATATCGGAAAAACTATTTGCGAATAAAGCAGCATTTTGGAAATTCTCAAAGACATCTTGGTGTTTCCATCCAGCATTTTTAATGCGATTATTCCACATTTAGATTCCACATTTACAAACCTAACACACCTGAGGGGCAACCATATCAGGTCGCTCTTGTTCACCAGAAGCTGCTTCCGAATCAAGAGAACAAACTACGTATTTACGCAAATTACTGCAAGCCTTAAAGCTACACTATGTAACTTTTCCATCCACTAGAGGTCGCCTGTTCAAAACAAAGGCGTAGTTTGATGACGCCACGTTTGAGCGCAGAATCTCGGGACATGTGGTCTTCTCCTCACAGCCGGTGGAAAACAGTCAGGATAGGACTCGGGCAGAAATCATGTTCATGGATGCGATCATTAACATTACTGTAGTGAAGCAGAGCAGGACCGAGTGTTGTGGAGCTGAGCAAGGCCGCAGGAGCGATTGAAGTGCGAGACGGTTATTATGGCATAATCGCCGGCGGGACTTTTATTATGACACGGTTGCCGGCGCCACTTCCTCTTTTCCAGTCATGAGTATATGAGGTAACGCAGCTCTGTTTATCATATTAGATATATCTGAGTGTGTTGAAAAGGAAGTTATGACGTTCGCTCGGCGGCTGCTATGACACTTGTTCACACTGCAGTGAGAGTAAAGTGTTTCACTGAATAAAACCAGAAACCGAGGGTAACGCAGATATGACACAATCGACAGGCGACTCCCTCACACGCATAGCTCACACGTCCCGGTTCCTTTGTTAAAATAGCAATTTCTCACGATTTACAAATAGTTGGAAACATTTGGGATATTCTAAGTACTCAACTGAACAAAATATATAACACTGGCCTAGTGGTTTCTGGATATTTTACTGCAAAAATCCTACATAGTTCACCTTTTACGCTTGGACGTTGACCATTTTGGACGGTCTAAGAGAGAGGCAGGCCAATTGACACAACCTGGTTATAGAGACAAAGATGGCCCTAAACAACCACCCAGAAGACCCTAACAATCATATAATAATGCACTAACAACCACCCAAAACACCCTAGTATAATGCTGGGTGGGTGTTGCATGGGCAAAGCACTACTAACATTTTATTTTCAAAGTCTAAAAAAAAACTCTGTTCCTTAATATTTGTATTTATATTTTTTTGCCTGTACATGAATTTGTTGTTTAACCGTGTTATTTTATTGTATTTATATGCCATTATAATATTTATTAGTATTTTAAATAAGCTTTTATTTTTATATTTTCAGTTGTCCTTTTAATGTTAGTTTAATTTCCGTTTTTAGTATATCTTGTCATGTAAATGTACCCTAAGTTTTAGTAATTTGATGTGCTTTTGTCATTTGTATTAGGTCATTTTTATTGTTTTTTTAAGTTCAAGTTTTTCATCTAATATTTATTTTTAATTTTATTTCATAGTTTAATTTCAATTTAATAGTTTTTCTTAACAGTAACAACACTGGTATACACAGATTCTTTCATTGATTTAAAACAATGGTGTACTATTTTATGCAATATTTACCAAGACAAATTAGCTTCTTGCTTGTAATATCCGTCATGGTGTCATTCAGCATATGATCTGTTTAGCCTACACAAAACCACATTTGCAGAGAAGTATATAAAATGCAAATGAGTTTAAACGCATGCATCGTTGGGTGCAAGGTTATCACGCTGATTGGTTCAGAGGCCACTGACGTGGTTTATGAAGGCGATTTACGAACGCTTATGATGATCTACAAAGCCAACACTGGCCTTGGTTGCAAGTGAAACGGAATCATTAGCACTATTTCATTGTTTTATGCACACTGACAGAAGAAACTTATGCACTTGTATAGAAAACTCTTTACATGGTGAGCGCTGTGAAAAGACAATGAATTGAAGAAACCTCTTTGAAAGTAATATTTTTTATTTTTATTTCGATTGACAAACAAAAAAAATAGTTTGGAGTAGTTTTCACTGACCTCATCATAAAAAAATGTCATATTTTCTTTATAAACAATTCTCACAATATATACTGTATATATTCTACAGTTTATATAAAACTAGGTTTTTTATTTGCCATAATAAATTATACAATTGAAATTGAAATTAACCATATCAATTTTCATCACGCACTAAAACAAATGTTTGAATTTTAAAGCATAAAAACAATGTACAGTATATGATCATGGAATGTAAGTTTGGCCTGACAAGTTTTGTCAATTGACCTGACTCTCTTAGACCAGCCAAACTCATCATTGAGCCTTGCAGTAATTTGCGTAAATATGCGTAGTTTGTTCTCTTGATTCAGAAGCAGCTTCCTGTGAGCAAGAGCGACCTGCTACGGTTGCCCTCAGGTGTGTTAGGTTTGTGAAATGTATCCCATATTGCTTTCTTCCACCCCATTGGCTGACGATTGATTGGAAACCCTCCGCATCCTCTGCTAGTTCCTCCGAGTAAATAAATCTTCATTTACATAAACAGATCTGTCCTGGAGTCAATCTGGGCGTTGGGGGAGGATTATTCCCAGGCCTGACTTTTCGTCAGGGGAGGGAAGCGCTCTCTTGCCCCTTTATTGTGTTGTGAAAGTCCATTTCAAGGATGTCACCCCCAGCCCATTAGTTTGGATAATGAGCCCTATAAAGCACATTTATAACTCTTGACATAACAAGCCAACAGATTCTCCTCTGTTCCTCCTTTTTCTCTCTCACTCGCTCTTTTTCCTTCTCGCTTTCAGAGATTAAAGGAGGAAAGGTCAAACTTGTGCCTTAGGCCACTGGTTCACAACTGTTTTTTCTTCAGGACCCAGATTTTACACTTTGATATCATGTGAAGAACCGACAAAGTACCAAAAATTGTTTAATGTTTAAACATGAACGAAAATTGATTAATTTAACATTGATATATATATTGTCATGAAACACGTAGGTCCAACACTATGCAAAATTATTAACATGACACTGACCTTATGCAAAAATGCCAAAGCACCACGTTTTCCTATAGTGACATGTATGAAAGGACAGGCCACTTCTCATTATAAAAAGAGCTTTTAGAAGTAACCACCTGACCCATGAAGAATGAGACCGCTAATATATGATGTTCTAGTGTTTAATATTTTATCTTCAAATCATAATCTGACCATCTCCTGACCCTTTTGTGATTTAAAGCAGGTTTTGTGGTAAAGAAAGCTGGTTTGGGTTACGGACTTTTTCTTGATCTGATGCATCTTCTGTATTCATACTTCACAGAGTTAAAGCTGTGATTGATACACGTGGTCAGAAGATCAGCTGCAGTCATTTTGTGGTTGAAGATTCGTACATCAGAGATGAACAAAGGCAGAGCACAGCTTACAGGTAAGCACACAATACGCCACAAAAGTGACATTAGTATTCATTACTGTAATAATGAGAAACCAAAAAGATATTGATTGAATCAGATATTCATTGAACCCAATCAGAACTCATGAACTTGTATCTTTCACAATAAAAACTCATTATACCAATTAACCAAATTGTATTTTCACACTGTGATTGGCTGGTTTCCCCAGTTTATACATAACACATTTCTGGACATCACTTTAGTTGTTGTTTTTATAGGTTAAAAAAGGTCTTTATATTGACTAAACGTACAACAACTTATTTGCAAAATTACATGTTTAAAAAAAAAGTTATCCTGCACATTTCCATGTAATGAAACCAGATCTTGACATTAATTTTAACTTAAACTGCCATATAGATATTTTTTTATATTATTTCATAATTTGGCAGCAGATGCATTAGGCTGCTGTCACTTTAAGACCTGATGCACGGATCAATTATACTGTTACACATGCGTTTTCTTTCTCAGCTGTTTACGTTCACCACAACATAACTGACTGTGTTCATGTGAATACTCGCCAAGACCAGCATTTTATCATTATTTTGTGTGTATTTGACTGTTTAAGCGCAATAACCAGCGAACAAGAACTCAATTTAGAATGAGTGGACTTTATGTGCGCGCACTTGGGTTTGAGCACAAAATCTGTGGGAATAAGTAAAATTATGGGCAATCCCATGCCATAATTCAAGCCCTGTAACACCGACAATATTATTCCGGAGCAAATTAAATGAGTGAGTGAGGGGAGGCGGTTTTGTGTGTCATCTGGAAAATGAGTATTGGATGCGTTTCAGATATTTCACTATAGATATGTATCGAAACATCATTACTACATTGAACTTAGTTTATTATTTCAGATGGCTTTTGAAAAATGTATATATTAAATAAAAAATGTAATCCGCCAAAGTGACTGGTAGCAGTGACTGCATTAAACGCCACTGCTGAAATCCACCCGCATTCGGCGGGTTGGCGGGTGTTAACATCAAGCCCTGGTGAATAAAGCTGTCTACTCATAAAGCCATTATAAAAGTGGTCCATTATGGCTAGTGCACTATATTCTAAGTTAGCTTTGTGTAACGACCCTAAGTCACATTTTGCCTTTTCAATTCTTATGTTGTTCCAAACCTGTGGGACTTTGTGTGGAACTCAACAGAAGATGTTTGCAAGAATCATGTAGCGGACCCACTTTATATATTTGGTGGCCTTAACTACTAACTACTATTAATCATTTGATACAATGCACTTATTGTGTACATACATGTTTTTACATTGTACTTACATTTTCAAAATTCCCTGCATGTAATTATGTATAAGTAATCTGTAATTAATTTCTGTAGTTAGATTTATAATTACGCTGTTGACACTTCCTTTACACCTAACCCTACCCTTAAACTTACCCATACCACCACAACTGTCCCTAACTTTACCTGTATCCCACCTCAATATCAGCAAAAGTGTACAGCAATACAATATGAACACAATAAGTACCTTGTACTTATTTTTTTATGTAAGCACATTGTAGTTAAGGCCACCTAATATAAAGTGGGACCCATGTAGCTACTCTTTCCCATGCAATGAAAGCATACAGTGCTTTACACACCTTCAAGCTTTTAAAGGCCCCATGGCATGAAATTTTCATTTTATGAGGTTTTTCAACATTAATATGAGTTCTCCTAGCCTGAATATTGTCCCCAAGTGGCTAGAAATTTTGATCGGTGTAAATCGAGTCCTGGGTGTCTTTCTCTGCCTTTGAGAAAATGACAGCCCAGACGAGCTGATCTTGAATTTTCCTGTTATGACGTCATAACAGGAACGGTTACTTCCCTTTCCTCCGCCCAGAGAATTTGGCACGCCCATGCGAGCGCCATATTTGTTTGTCCTCGAGAGATCATGGCTTGTGAACGAGTGAATGCTGGCAGTTTCTCAGTGTTTGGATGTACAAATGAAAACGGAAGTCTTTTTTCAGTTCCTTCTTATCTGTGATCAGTGATTTCTGATGTGTAGCTTATTATTCAAGTCCACACAGAACTTTATTATTCGTGCTGCGGCTTCTCTCTCTCCCGACAGAACGGTGTTTTCTATCTTGTGAGTCAGTGTTTTTTGCAGTCCTCGTCGCGTCTATCTGTTCTAAAATGTGCATACAGTCATGAGTTTCTGCTCAACATCGGCAGAGTTACATCTTTAGAGATAAACCTCACGCACATGCCGAAGCTCGGGCTGTACTGACCGGTCGGCCTTCAACATCACCGACCCCCAGTACTGCATCTGGCCCACAGCGGAGGCACCAAACGCGGTGCGAGATTAAGCAGAAGGGGGGTAAGCGTGAGGGTCTCCGGGCTAGGCTAGCCAGCTATCCCCACAATAAACTGGATTACATTTGATTACTGCTGTTGTGTCTTTGTTTGCGCTGTGTACTCACTGACGCTTTTCATATGATAGGAAAATATCTAAAAATAATGCCATAATCAACACTTACTCGTAACTCGTTCATCTCCTGTAATGGTACATGGTCTCAGCGTGACTGGGACTCGTGTTTATTCAGAGCTCTCAGATACAAACAAAGTAAACTCGCGCTGACAGCGCTCTCACAAATCAGTAGATACAATATATCTTTGTTAGCAATCTCTCCGTCTTTTTTCCATTGATGTCGGTTCGCGAACTAATCATTCTTTTGAACCGGTTCTTTTTAGTGAACCGGTCGAACCAGTTCACCAAATCGGACTGAATCGTTCTAAACGGTTTGCATCTCGAGTCAGCGCTGATCCATAATTTACTAAAGTTACTAACTTTCTGACATGAGTGACAGTCCTTCCAACTAGAAATAAACTAATAACCTGAAGTATATGCTGTAACTACAACAGTTCACTGAACTGAGATGTGCTGAGAGAACTGATGAGAAGTGACATCCGTCTCTCTGGCACAGCCTTGTGCCTCGTAGACCTTGTTAAATCATGCCCCCTCCGCTCATTTAAAATGCAAAGATGTCAGCCAATCACAACAGTGGGCGTTTTTACTGAAGTCTTGCAGCAGACACGCCCCTTGAAACAGGGCATTCAGCCACAGGGCAAACATCAGTATAGAAAAAATGCCTTTTATTTCTAAATTTTGACATTTTTTGATGTAAAAATTATACTAACAATATAAGCACACTTCAGAATACATTATAAAATAAAATAAAAAATCCATGCCATAAAACCTTTGATATGTTCCACATATTTCACATATTCAAACTTGTGCCAAGTTTGTCAACAGTGATGCCAAAGCCCCAGTGTGTTGTGAGTTTCTCAAACCAAAGACTTTGTTGTATTGTTTGTATATACTGAAGCAAAAATGACATTTGGTCATTGTGTGTTTTTACTATATTGGAAAGAGCAGCCACAAAATGGGAAAAAAAATGTCTTACAGGTTTGGAAATGAGTGAATGATGTCAAAATTGTAATTTTTGGGTGCAATAACTGTAAGTTGAAAGTGGGATTTTTAGGGTCATTTTGTATTTTCCTTTTCATATAATCTCCTTCATTATGTATGTTCTCTGTCTGTTATGATTCTTCTTTTTTAAGGATTTGAACTGTGATTCTGTTTCTCAACTCTCACAGGCAGATATCTCGAGCAGTGCTCATCACGGACAGATCTGTGCTGCCTTCAGAGTCTGATCAGCAGGTGCGTTCTTGCTTGCTTTCTTTTCTACAGTGATTTGTGTTCAGTAACACTATTTTAAGGCGTCGTAGTTACCTGTTACTACATGTAGTTACTATAGACCTATTTTGTGTTTGCAAACAGCGATGACGTTTGTGTGGGCAGAGAGAAAATCTGTGGAAAGCCAAAACCAAAAAAAAAAAAAAGTTAATTTCGAGTTTATATCTCACAATTCTGACGTTTTTTCTCACGAATCCAAGTTTATATCTCACAATTCTTTGAATAGCGAGTATATATCACAATTCTGTTTATCCTTCTGTATTTTTTCCTCAGAATTGCGAGTTTATATCCCACAATTCTGACTCTTTTCCCCGCAGAATTGATATAAACTCACAATTGCGAGTTATAAAGTCCAAAATGGGAGATAAAAACATGTACATGCAAGAAAAAGAGTCAAGAACTGTGAGATAAAAATGTTATAGGCTGTGATTAAAGGTTATCTATGTAAAATGTTATAGGTTAAAATATAATTTCATGCTGTAACTGCTATGTATGGATGTCCCCTAATATTATGTAGACTTCAGTGGCGGCTGGTCAATAGAGGGCGCTGGGACGCCGCCTCATCAAAATTCCAGAAATATACATATATACAAAAATGATATAAAAGTGAAATAAAAATAAAATAGTTTACTCATACGATGTGCTGGCTGTTAGTAAGAGCCTCAGCATTTAATAAAAACTGGTTTTGATGGGTTAACTATTTTATATGTTCTTCAATATGTTTCATGCGGTTTCATGCGTGAGGGACGCCGGACAAATGGATGTCTAAAAATTGATGGTCAGCATGTGACCTGAAGCTGGTCTCTAATTGGTTCTTAAAGATCCTCCTCCGGACGCAGGTCTTGCGTCCCTGGCGAATCAGAATTGGATGCGTATTATTTTATCCAATCTGATTGGTTCTCGTCACCTGTCATTCAACTTTACACTCTTGGCCACTAAAGCGAAAGTGCGTGGGCGACACAGTCACTCCGACTCCGCCAAAACCTTATTAGGATGATCACTTGAGTAGAGATGGCAGCAGTTAAACCAAATTCTTTCAGTAGGCGTTCGTTGGAAGAAAAAAAATGATAAAGGATCCCGAACCGGACCAACGCGATTTACAAATCCAGCAGCAGGCCAGTGACAGGACGAAAAGAGTAAGAGACTCACTGGTAAGAGACCTCAAATATCTAACTGAACAATGCAAACGTCATGACACTATTGAGATGACTGACTTTAATCAGTGTCATTGAGAAATTTGCTGGCCAGAAAGAAAGGAGAGCAAAATGTATGTTCAAGTAGTCAACATGCTTTTTTATTCTTTTGTTTTTCCTTTCCCCCAGAAATAATTATCACCAGCCGCCACTGGTAGACTTACTGTTTACATCAAAATCATGCTTTAATATTCGACTAATCATTGCAGGTTTCATCTGTCCAGTCTGTGTCTAGCAACATAAACGTCTGCATTTAGCTTCAAAGGGTGTCTCCAATATGGAATTCTATAAGAATGAAGACTTTCAAATTTTGACATACAAAGGCACAACAAAACATTTTTCTCTTATTCTGTGGATTTTTCCCATTTTCCTCCACTCATTACGCTATTTTCCTGCAGCCACTATGCGCGCAGCTGCAACTGCAAGCAACGTAACTGTGACGTCTCCTCCAAATTGGTCTATAGTAATACAGTAAATTATGCATAATTACAAGTAACTAACCCTAAAACAAACCCTAACCCTACAGTAAGTACATGTAGTTCTTTAATATTTCTTGGTACTTATCACCAGGTCACCTTAAAAAAAAAAAAAAAAAAAGAATGTATATACAGTGAGGAAAATAAGTATTTGAACACCCTGCTATTTTGCAAGTTCTCCCACTTAGAAATCATGGAGGGGACTGAAATTGTCATCGTAGGTGCATGTCCACTGTGAGAGACATAATCTAAAAAAAAAAATCAAGAAATCACAATGTATGATTTTTTAACTATTTATTTGTATGATACAGCTGCAAATACGTATTTGAACACCTGAGAAAATCAATGTTAATATTTGGTACAGTAGCCTTTGTTTGCATTTACAGAGGTCAAACGTTTCCTGTAGTTTTTCACCAGGTTTGCACACACTGCAGGAGGGATTTTGGCCCACTCCTCCACACAGATCTTCTCTAGATCAGTCAGGTTTCTGGCCTGTCGCTGAGAACACGGAGTGGAGCTCCCTCCAAAGATTCTCTATTGGGTTTAGGTCTGGAGACTGGCTAGGCCACGCCAGAACCTTGATATGCTTCTTACAGAGCCACTCCTTGGTTCTCCTGGCTGTGTGCTTCGGGTCATTGTCATGTTGGAAGACCCAGCCTCGACCCATCTTCAATGCTCTAACTGAGGGAAGGAGGTTGTTCCCCAAAATCTCGCAATACATGGCCCCGGTCATCTTCTCCTTAAACAGTGCAGTCGCCCTGTCCCATGTGCAGAAAAACACCCCCAAAGCATGATGCTACCACCCCCATGCTTCACAGTAGGGATGGTGTACTTGGGATGGTACTCATCATTCTTCTTCCTCCAAACACGTTTAGTGGAATTATGACCAAAAAGTTCTATTTTGGTCTCATCTGACCACATGACTTTCTTCCATGACTCCTCTGGATCATCCAAATGGTCATTGGCAAACTTAAGACGGGCCTGGACATGTGCTGGTTTAAGCAGGGGAACCTTCCGTGCCATGCATGATTTCAAACCATGACGTCTTAGTGTATTACCAAAAGTAACCTTGGAAACGGTGGTCCCAGCTCTTTTCAGGTCATTGACCAGCTCCTCCAGTGTTGTTCTGGGCTGATTTCTCACCTTTCTTAGGATCATTGAGACCCCACGAGGTGAGATCTTGCATGGAGCCCCAGTCCGAGGGAGATTGACAGTCATGTTTAGCTTCTTCCATTTTCTAATGATTGCTCCAACAGTGGACCTTTTTTCACCAAGCTGCTTGGCAATTTTTCCAGCCTTGTGGAGGTGTACAATTTTATCTCTAGTGTCTTTGGACAGCTCTTTGGTCTTGGCCATGTTAGTAGTTGGATTCTTACTGATTGCATGGGGTGGACAGGTGTCTTTATGCAGCTAACGACCTCAAACAGGTGCATCTAATTTAGGATAATAAATGGAGTGGAGGTGGACATTTTAAAGGCAGACTAACAGGTCTTTGAGGGTCAGAATTCTAACTGATAGACAGGTGTTCAAATACTTATTTGCAGCTGTATCATACCAAGCCTGTAGTGCTCCAGTCAGAAATTGAAGCTTTCGCGCCTCGATCGCCCCCCGGTGGCTGGTCCCAGTATAGCTCCTAAACCCCGCCTCTCCATGTATTTGAATGGGCACGAGACACACTAAACAATTTAATTACACTTCAAATAATTGTTTCCTAAAGATGGTTTCTGTCATTTTAGGCAGTTTTTATTACAATAATTTCATTTCAAGTGTTCGTTTTTTAAATAAGTTTAGTTTTAGTGAGTTATTTGATGCTATAAAAACGGGGGGTGTGACGTCATGATTGACAGCTGAGATTGACGGCTTCTCTGAGTGAACTTGTCACTGAGGCACTAACAGACTTTTTTCTGGATTTTTGGGAGGAGATTGGAGCTTTAGCTTTAATTTCTACACTTCCATAACTGTTTATTTCACACCAACATAATTAATTGTTCTGCATCTGCGAGAGTGTGGGCGGGCTTTTGATAATCGCGCCTCTACTTCCTGTTCTCTACTGCGCAACTCCGGTCCCGAGATCGCTACTGCGCAGACTCGGTCTCAAGATGTCAGCGCCGTGAGCGGGCCTATGAAAGCTTCAACTTTGGTCAGCGGAAGTCAATGAAGTCGCGTCGTCCATATTTTTTTGCGGTCTATGTATCATACAAATAAATAGTTAAAAAAATCATACATTGTGATTTCTGGATTTTTTTTTTTTAGATTATGTCTCTCACAGTGGACATGCACCTACGATGACAATTTCAGACCCCTCCATGATTTCTAAGTGGGAGAACTTGCAAAATAGCAGGGTGTTCAAATACTTCCTCACTGTATGTATATATATATATATATATATATATATATATATATATATATATATATATATATATATATATATATATATATATATATATATATATATATATATATATATATATATATATATATATATATATATATATATATATATATAGTATATATATATATATAGTATATTTTTTATCTTTGTTCTTGTATTTGTTCATTTGTTTGGTTTCTTTTTGTTTTGTTTTGTATATTAATTTGTTCTTTCTTTTCTTTTTCTTTCATTTGTTTGTTCATTATTTTGGTTTTGTACCAAAATCTTTCTTTCTTTCAATATTCCTCACTTCCTCCCTCCTTCCCTCCCTTCCTTACTGTGTTCCTTCCTCCTTCCCTCCCTTCCTTACTGTGTTCCTCCTTCCCTCCCTCCCTCCCTTCCTCCCTTCCTTCCTATCTTCCTTTTTCATTCATTCTTTCTTTCTTTCTTTCTTTCTTTCTTTCTTTCTTCCTTTCTTTCTTTTTTCTTTCAATCTTCATCCCTCCTTTTCTCCCTTCCTTCCTCTCTCCCTTCCTTCATTCCTTCCTCTCTCCTTCCTTCCTTCCCTCCCTTCTTTACTTCCTTACTGTTTCTTCCTTCCTTTTTTCTTTCAATCTTCCTTTCTTTCTTCCTTTTTCATTCTTTTCCTCTTGCGTATCCACATGCACATTTAAAAGGGCATTGACCCATCTCTGCTGTGTGTGTTTGTGTCTGTGGCACATTTCTTGCCAGCCTTGCACTTTTGCTTTTCAACTTGTATTGCATTACATCTTTTTTATGCCGCATATCACATTTGGATGGATTCTTGGGACACGTCCAAGATTCAGCAGGCATAGAAGCAACAAAACATCAGAGCCGATTTGTGGGATCGTTACAATAGTTTTGACATCCCGTTCTTGAGCGTAACATTCTAAAGTGAATTATGAGAGGAAAAAATAACCAGTTCAATGAAAGGACAGTAATTCTGTTTGCTGTTCCTGGTTTAGAATTGGATAAATAAATTTTTCCGATGCGAGAGTGGACGGTGACGTGCAAGCGTCCCTCTTAGGCTAATTTGAGTGCTGTCCACCAGAGTACAGGTAAAGGAAACAGAGTGGTCAGCATACCTTCTGAATCTCGGCCCAATTTGCTCTCCATCAGGAATTCATGCTTGAATATTCAAAGCAGATCAGGAGAGGAAGGAAAAGTGGGTGTAATTTATGCTCATTAGCCTCGGCGAACAGAAATTAATATCAGCGTCTTGACACGGTGTGGAAATGGAATATTACATGACTGTGTGTGACAAAACGTAATTAAATATTCAGGCTGGTTTTAATTAGCCGCTCGTCCTTTGGAATGACAGTCGCCAAACGAGCATTGTCTTCCTCTTTAACAATTTTTTTTGTCGGCACAGTTGTCTTGTTGCACTTAGACTAAAAAGCAGTTTTAAGATAGTTTAACCCAAGGACTGTATGAAAATATTGTCTGGATTGAAATAACAGGATTATTTAGATCCTGTTACACAGGATAGCTAATAGGTTTTTGTCTGCATTATCCTCTAAGTTTACATACTTTGCCATTATTTACATGACAAGCTCACAACTTGGGTAAGATACCAATTTATTTTTATTTCTGCTGACATTTCTTCATTTCATTTGCTGTTGATTATGCACCATGATTGTAGTGCAAGGGTGAATTGGTAAACAATATGTCAGTCATATACATTGTATTGCCAAACGTTTTTGGACGGCTGCCTTTACATACACATGAACTTTAATGACATCCCATTCTTAATCCGTAGGGTTTAATATGGAGTTGGCCCACCCATTGCAGCTATAACAGCTTCAGCTCTTCTGGGAATGCTTTCCACAAAGTGTGTCCTTTACCATTCTTCTAGAAGCGTATTTGTGAGATCAGGTACTGATGTTAGGCGAGAAGTCCTGTCTAGCAGTCTCCTTTTTAATTCATCCCAAAGGTGTTTTATCGGGTTGAGGTCAGGACTCTGTGCAGGCCAGTCAAGTTCCTCCACACCAAACTCGCTCACCAATGTCTTTATGAACCTTGCTTTGTGCACTGGTGTGCAGTCATGTTGGAACAGGAAAGTTCACACAAAGTTGGAAGCATGAAATTGTCCAAAATGTTCCTTTCGAAAGAGTTCCTTTCACTCGAGCTAAGAGGCCAAGCCCAACCCCTGAAAAACAAGCTCACACAGTAATCCCCCCCTCCACCAAACTTTACACTTGGCACAATGGAGTCAGGCAAGTACCATTCTCCTGACAACCGCCAAACCCAGACTTGTCCATCGGATTGCCAGACAGAGACTTATCACGGTACCACACTTGAATCCACTGAGCGACCTATTATTTTACAAATGTTTGTAGAAGCAGTCTGCATGCCTAGGTGCTTGATTTTATACACCTGTGGCCATGGGAGGCATTGGAACACCTGAATTCAATTATTTGGAGGGGTGTCCAAATACCTTTGGCAATATAGAGTATATTTTATGTAAACTGTAAGATGTAAGTGAGCAGTGTCTGAACTTGGTCCTGGAGGGCCACTGTCCTGTAGAGTTTAGCTCCAACTTGCCTCAACACAACTGCCTGCAAGTTTCTAGTAAGCCTATTAAAGTGCCCCTATTATGCTATTTTAAAGTTTCCTTATTTATTAGTTTTGGAGGTCTCCAACAACAGGTTTACATGCATCAAAGGTCAAGAAACGATTTAATTTTCTCATAATATACATTGCACATCACCGCGATGTTCGATGATTTTTCTTAATCGACTTGATAGATGAATCAGTCTCTCAAAATCCCTCCGTTCCCCAAGCCTACTCTGCTCTGATTGGTCAGATGGCCCAGTCTATTGTGATTGGTCTACCACGTAGAAGAAACAAACGCGCCCATTACCATAACTGAACTCCATCTCTGTCCAGAGGCTTCCTAATGCTCAGCGATTAGTATACGCTGTAAAGACAGTATCGATGATATCGATTTTACATCAATCCCAGAGTCCAAATCGATGATGAAACATTGGAAGAACTAGTATCAATAACAGCACATATGCTAGCCGAGCACTACATGAATGACTGATGTAACATTAAAGTTTGTAATTACACAAATCTTGCTCCTTTATCTTTACTCAAAGTAGTAAGAATTACAGGCAATCTGCATTACAATCAGGCATCATCCCCATATACAGATTGGCTTCATCACTCTGTCTCCTCTCCACCAATCAGCTGGTGTGTGGTGGGCGTTCTGGCGCAATATGGCTGCCGTCGCATCATCCAGGTGGATGCTGCACATTGGTGGTGGTTGAGGAGATTCCCCCTTCTATATGTAAAGCGCTTTGAGTGCCTAGAAAAGCGCTATATAAATGTAGCAAATTATAATTACAAATGATTACTAGACACAGTTTTAGGTAATAGTGCAGCCCACAGCTGATTTACAGCAGTAAGACTGTAATAACGTGTGTTAGCTGGTTAGACAGATACTTACACAATATAAAACCCAATAAACACATTGTAGAGTGTTTGAGGTGGTTCAAGTTTTCCCTGATGTCTGCGCGCACAATAAGTGGACGGGCAATATGCTAATGTTTCGTCTTGACGTCACAACGAAAAGGCTTGCGATTCGTTTGAAAAACGATTTGTTTAATTGACTCCGAGTCGACTCTTACTTTTGAGAGACAATAACTTTATATACGGTGCACTTTCAAATTTAAAACTTTGCAGAATGTTTTACTTCACTTAGAACTGTTACACACTACTACACGAATGGTAATTTAAAAAAAATCCATAATAGGGGCTCTTTAAGACTTTGATTAGCTGGTTCAGGTGTGTTTAATTGGGGTTGGATCTAAACCCTCCAGGAGCAGAATTGGACACCCCTAATGTAAGTATGTGTTTCCTGTTTTAATGGCAGATCTCATTGGTGACGATTCCTCCTCTGGAGTCTTCTGCACCAGCTGTGAGGATGGTGGAGCTCTGTTCCTCCTCCATGACCTGCATGCTTGGAACCTGTGAGTTAAACATCCACCACAATCATACAACACTCTTAAAATATTTTCATGGTTTCCCAAAAAAACAGCATTGATAATAATAATAATAATAAATAAATTTGATCAATTAAATGCACCCTTGGTGAGCATAAGATCTATTTAAAAAATGTATTCAATTTTATTTTGATTTATTCAAAAAAATAAAATAGATAAATTCTTCTTTTGACTGGCACTGTAAATAAATGCTTCTGTTTTGCATTGTTTTACAAAACCGGTATCAGTGATCTTCCAAGATCTTCACAGTGATGCACATTGATGGTCTTTGAAAACAGCCAAATGTCAAAACTGTCCTTCAAAACACTCAGTTCACCGCCCACCTCAGCGATGACTCCATCATTAACTCCATTGTTATTTATGAAAGTTATTGTGTTTGTTACACTGGCCCCCATTTTGCTATCAATCATCGTGAAGGGGTAGATCAGGTGGAGATGGTGGAGCGGTCTTGGCGCAGGCCTCAGTGACTGACTCCGTCCTCATGGGGGAATGAAAAGCTTAATCAGCGGAACTCCACTTCCTCTCTCTGGGAATTGAGTTCAGGGGAAATGATAGGAAGCTGGATCAGAGCTATCGTTTGCTTTGCTATAGCCCGATCCCACCGGGAGATGGATCATAGTCGTTCCTCTTTAAGTAATGCACTTCTACCCGAAAGCATCCTTCGCAATCAGCGGATGATGATGACCGTGACAGACATGCGTTCACAGGAGAAGGTGGTCTTTATTTATCGTTAACCACTTATGACAAGACTGTTTTACTTACGCTGCTGGGTATGTTGGATGTGCTTTCAAGGGCTCCAAGCAACACCAAGACCACTGATTGTAGACTTTGAAGGTGAAGTGTGTAATTTTAAGCCATTTGCGGCACCAAACCCAGATGCAAAAAAAATATGGTTGAACAAGCAGATATTTTCCTGATAGTCCTGTTCCAAACTCGACCCCAGATTCAGCCTCTTCACATTACATTGGGGGTATGTTTTAAAGGGGACCTCTTTCAAAGTCTTGATTTTGTTTTTGAGATCTACTAGAATAGGTTTTCATGCTTGAATGTTAAAGGATTAGTTCACTTCAAAATGAAAATTTCCTGATATTTTACTCACCCCTATCTCATCCAAGATGTTCATGTCTTTCTTTCTTCAGTCGAAAAGAAATTAGGTTTTTTGAGGAAAACATTCCAGGATGTTTGTGCTTCGAAGGGCTTCAGAGGATCTACGCGATCCCAGACGAGGAATAGGGTCTTAAAATAGAAATCGTATTAAAATTTGAATATCCTTTTTAACCTAAATTGCTCATCTTGCGCTGATCTGCGACGTACCAAGGATTGCGCAATCACGTCGGAAAGGTCACACTAGACATAAGCGGAAGTACATGTTGCAGCACCTCTCTTCCCAGTCTGTCTGTAACGCTCAGTTTAGTTCCTTTCTCTATGAATATCCTCCTTCTGCAATGTGCTCTGATTGGTCGGCTGGACCAGTGTGTTGTGATTGGTCAACCACTTCAAGCGTGTTTCAGAAATGTCACCCCCCCCCCCCCCCCCCCCCTTACCTTAACCGCAAGTTTCAACCAGACCTCATCTCTTTATTTTGCATGTGCCTTGGGCGGGAATTATTTAAATGAGGAATATTGTGACATGTTTGTTCCCAGAAGAAAACTCAGGACTACAATAGAGGCATTTCAGGATGTTCAGAAACTTTGTGCACTGATTTAGAGAATAGCTTCCTTTGGAGTGACTTTGTGCTTTATAACTTTGCAGACCTTTTTCATGCTCAAACAGCAACATTACACAATAAAGAAAAATCAAATGTAAAAAAAAAAAGCATAATAGGACTCCTTTAAGTATTTAACGTATTTGTATTTTAACATAAAAAAATGACATACTTTACCTTTAAAATCAGATTAGGCCCCATTTGCTTTCTTTGTACATTCTTCATACAACATTTTGCCTGAAGTTACTAAGGCCATGTAAGTTTAAATCAGAGGATATTAGTGAATAGAGGAGTTAAAGGATTAGTTCACTTTTAAATAAACTTTTGCTGATAATTTACTCACCCCCATGTAATCCAAGATGTCCATGTCTTTCTTTCTGCAATCAAAAAGAAATTAAGGTTTTTGAGGAAAACATTCCAGGATTTTTCTCCATATAATGGACTTCAATGGGCTCCAAACGGTTCAAGATCCAAATGACAGTTTCAGTACAGTTTCAAAGGGCTTTAAAACGATACTAAACAATACCAGACGATAAATAAGGGTCTTATCTAGCGAAACGATCAGTTTCTGCGAGAAACCGAGCAGTATTTATGCTATTATTTTACCTCTTATCAGTCGAACGTGATCATCTCTGAGCTCTGCCATAACTTCCGCTAAGTGAGGTCAAAATATGAGCGTGGTCATAGATATATCGATCGTAGATACCTCATTCTAATGATCCGTGCAGGCGCAAATGAGGCATCTACGTATACGTCTATGACCACGCTCATATTTTGACCTCACTTAGCGGAAGTTATGGCGGAGCTCAGAGATGATCACGTTCGTCTGATAAGAGGTAAAATAATAGCATAAATACTGCTCGGTTTCTCGCAGAAACTGATCGTATCGCTAGATAAGACACTTATTCATCATCTGGTATCGTTTAAAGCCCTTTGAAGCTGTACTGAAATTGTCATTTGGACCTTTAACCGTTTGGAGCCCATTGAAGTCCATTATATGGAGAAAAATTTGGTTGGAAGAGGAAAAACATACCAAGCACAATGTTCTCTCACCATTTCTGATTTATAATCGACACTCACAGCGTTTTGCGTTTGTGAAGCCGTTTAATACCTTAACATGACATCTGCTCTCTCTGGCTCTGCGGCAACGCTAACACAGATCTAAATGTGATTTTGTCAAAGGTTTAATAGACACAGGAGGATCATTGTCATTTAGGAATAAGGTTGCATGTGGGATTGAATCGAGATTGGGATCTTTTAACGATTAATCGTGCAGCTCTATTACTGGATACATTATGAATTCAAGTGTTCACTTTAAACTATCCAAGACTTTTCAAATCAGCCCCCGGAATGTCTTTAGCTGTGGCGAGAATCTTTTTCAAAACTCAGCAATGTCCCGTGTGTTTTTAGAGCCTTGAGTGAAGCTGCTCCTCCTGTCCCACTGGAGATGCCTACATCTGTGCACTTCTCCACTGTGTGACACGGAGCCGCCCTGAGCTGCCTGCACTGGAATTGTTCTCTTTGATCCTCACGCACACAAACTCCCACGCACCACAGACCACAGGAAGTACCGTAACTACGGAAAAGTAATGATAAGCCTGGAAGTGGTGTGTCTGAACTCTTGGGATTACCCAGGACATTTCCACACATCCCACTAGTATAACTTCTCAGACCTTTATGAGGATTGAGATTTAGTTGTTTTGAATTTTGGTGCCTGTTTCCTCTTTTCCCCTCTGGATCACTTTCAGGGCTACTTTCATGGAGTCTTACTGTAGTTCTAAGATTAAGATGTTAGCCCAGTTTGTCACACTTATTTAAAGGTGCTGTATGTACTGTAGTAAAGCATAAAAATACCATATGTTTGCAGAGATTTAGGAGACTAAGTTCACATACTTGTTTCTCCGAAAGAAAAAGCTACAGTCAGTTATTCTACTTTGAAATGTGCGTTCCGTGTCGGAATGTCTGTTTTTGTTTTGGTCTGTGTAATCCCACCCTCTACCAATTTACCCAATAGTATTTCGGCACCCCGGGTCGCAAGTTGGTGGAAAACACAGCGTAGTGCAGCCATTGAAGCCAGCAAATGAACTGGGTCAGAGATCACAGATTCTACCCAATCTAAAAATCTCTATGAACGGGAGCATTTTAAAACTCATACATTAGCTGATCCATTAGCTGATCAGCTTATAGTGTAAGGCTTGTCGCCTTCCATTGTCAGTTAACATCTTTGGTTTTAATAAGAGAAAATAAATAAAATATTCTTCCACTACTAGACCATCAAGAGCTCACACACTCATAGCGGATCTATGTATTTATTCACTAACATAAAGAATCTCTGGACTACAAAATATTGTGTTAAATAGCAGATGTATGGATAAAACTATCATCCCATTTCCGGACACACACACACTCCTATCGCAGATTTTTTTATATATTTATTGACCTGAGGGAGGAGTTCTGGTAGACCAATCACAGCGCTTGCGGTTCGCGTAGAATTGATGCGTTGTTACATTGCACGTCAGGGTATGTCGTAGGGTACGTCGAACACTCGACGCAGAAGTATAAATTGGGCTTTTAAGCCTTGTTTATACTTTCGTCTGGCTCCGCAGCGTGAGCCTCCGCTGACTGCGCGCGCCTTGTCTGCTTGGCACTCTGTGATGACGTCATTTTTACCGCGTACACCCTTGCGCTCTTGCGGACGCGTCGAGTATAAACAAGGCTTAAAGAAGGCTTTAAAGTGTCCGAGAAAGGCCAAAGATAAGATAAGATGGCCAAATAAAAATATTTTTCTAAGTTATATTGTGCTTTATTTGTATGTCTGCTGGAATGCTAAAAATGTTCAGTGTTAAATAAATATTTTTTAATTGTAGTTTAGTAAAAAAAAAATTATTTATTTATTTTAAAAGCAAGACAAAAAGTAAAAAAGCAAATTTATGCAATGGTGAAAAAAAAGAGAAAAAAAAACGCATTCTGTATTCGGCTTCGGCCCTCGGCCAAGTGTTTTATTATTATTCGGCTTCGGCCTAGAATTTTCATTTCGGTGCATCCCTATACGTAACGTGGTAACAAATTTGCATAATGCCTGCCAATGGTCTTCATTGGCTGCCCGCGAACAAAGCCTACTTTTAGCCGCCCTCAAACACTGTAGTTGGTTTGTGTGGTTTAAATCATGTCTAGAAGACGCGGTGTTCTGCGCTGTGACAGCAGATTTGTGTTAAGAATCAGTGGTTACATTCATTTTTACAATGATACCACGGTAGTATAATCCGGCAGTTCTTATTACTTGGAGCAATGATAAAGGATGGCGCAAGAATTTGGTTTACAAACTGTAATGTTTTATCAGCTAGTCTCAGCCTCAGACGTCACGCCCACAGACCGCTGGCTGCATATGGCATGCTTAACTGGAAACACTTCAGGATTTTCAAAGTCGTCATCTGATTGGTTGAATTGTACAGGATGTCCGCGAGACGTGTGTGTCGCGTTCTTTAACGGTCAGCCTGGAAACAAATGCCGCGACGCCAAACTCCCTTTAGGAAGAAGAACACTGTCGTGTTTACAACTGTGAGGATAACCGCTTATCAGCATCAACTAAACACTGGATTTTCAAAAGTATGTAAAGTTTATGGCATAGACTCTTTAAAATACGTCCAAGAGTTTTACACACCGGACTGTTATTGTAGGGACATCGACGTTACATTTTCACGCCCCTAAACATGACACGGAACAAAACAAACTGTGATTGGTTGCTTTACATGTCAGTCAGATGGCCTCTTGACCAAATGAAAGCTGCTATGGAGTCCAGGCCTTCTGCCGTCAGTCTAACACTTGTAAACCGTAGACTAATCACAACAGACCAATCAGAGCACAGTAGGCTAATGGAAAGGAGGAGTTTAGAGAGACTGAATCTTCGAACTGCTTCGAACGATTCATTTGAGAATCTTTGAGAAATTAGGTGATATTATGAGAAAATTAAAGTGTTTTTGACCTTGGATGCATGTAAACCTTTTGTAGGAGACCTCCTAAACGAAAGTAGGAACCTTAAAAATGGCATAATAGGGGCGCTTTGAACAATTTTAAGTTTTTGCCATTAAAGTAAGCATGCTCTGACATTTTGCCTAATGCAGCTTATATGAGGACATGAAAATGTCCTTGTAATTCAAAAAGCTAAATAAACTTCTGTGATGGGTAGGTTTAGGGTTAGGGGCTATGGAATGTCCTCATAATGATGGGCGTACCAATGTATGTGTTTCATGTCTAGAAATGGCAATGGCTTTTTCCAAGAAACGTTTTTCTGAACAATGTGGAACCAAATGTCCAGAATATGCCCACCTTAATTGTCCTAAACGGTCTGTTATGATCTCTTTTAACAGATTTGGTCCACTTGACCTGTTCATCCTCTGGTACGGCCCAAGAAGATCTTGCTCCAGTTGTATCTCAATTGTTTCACGTTCCCGCCATTCCTGGAGAGGAACCTTCAGGAGGTAAGACCTGACCCAGCTCTTTCACTTCCAATTAAAACTCCCCATCATTTAAACCCATTAACATCTTCAGTCCTTTTGCGCATCGACCTCCGATTGCACACAGATCCGCTATACGTCCTGCTAACAGTATTTAACTAACCTTGCCGCCCGTGTCAAAGAGAGATCATCTCTTCCTCTCTCTTTAAAGAAGAAAGATCTGGTATTGCTGTGACATTCAGCGAAGGGCTTACATGGAGACGTTATTGGCGATAACAGTGATTGATATTGATGGTGGTGTGGCAGGCAGGGTCCAGGCGCTGCTCCCATTGATTCCCATTATGCTCTGTCAGGGTCTGCTTGGCTCCTTCAGAGTGAATCTGAGCACGACCTGTCACATACGACCTCACAATCTACCTTCAGATCATAAGGGTGGAATCACATTGTGAGTTTGGAAAGATTCGATAAAAATAAAAAGATTAGTTTATGTTGGTTGTACACAGTGCTGGGTAGATTACATATAAATTGTAGTCCGTTACATGGCAAAAATTTTAGTTAGTAACATAATCCATTACATTGCACATTCACCCCCGGTTTCACAGACGAGGCTTAAGGTAGTCCCAGACTAAAATGTATGTTTGAGCTGTTTTAACTGAAAGCAACTTGCACTGGCATATCTTAAAATATGTCAGTGCCATTGTTTTGTCTCAAGATGCACATCAGGCACGTTTAAAGGGGTCATGAACTGGCTTTTTAAACATTTTTATACTGTTGTTTGAGGTCAACTTATGACATTTGTGTGGTTTTTACATTCAAAAACATCATAATGAATAAGTAATAGGCTATTTTCTGCCATGGTTTTGAGGCTCTCTGAAAAACGCTCGGTTTTGATGGGCGTGCCGCACTGAAGACTTGGAAGTAAACGCCCACGGCTAGGATTGGATACGATTTGCATATTTAATGAGCTTCAGCTCCCCTCAGTACATGTGGAAATTGTTTTGAAAGCATCTGGAGAAACGCTCACAGGGATCGAAAAATGTCTTTATCAAACAAACACAATGATCTCTCATCCACCCGCGATTGATTGGAATGTTATTTTTGTATTAATTGGCCGGCCCGATCAGTGAATATATCCGCGAACTGTACACGCACACAAATAGTTATTTCACTATTTTAGATAGCCCGATACATTTTGGTAGCCCGTCTGAAAAGCACATAGCCCCGGGACGTTGGCCTTTGCGAGCTGGCGTTACAAGTCCGAGTCTGATCACGAATGAACCAATAACACCTTCTCCAGCCTGTGACAGCGTGCTAAGGTGTGTAATGAATAGATATCAAACGATCTGTAACAATGCAATACTAACACATATAAAAAAACATGTTTTGTGTGTTGCACCGTTCCTGTCGGATCCAATATAGAAGGCACAGCATTGTGTTTTAATCTCAGTATGTCTGCAAATCCAGTCTCGACCTCTATCTTGTTTACAATCGATTCTGTGGTGAAATGAAGTGAACGAACATGCAATGTCTTACCCATGTGAGCTGGAATCAGCATGTTTATTGCTCTGTAGCGCGACCCGTTTAGCACCACGAGTCGGTGGGCGGGCTTGAGGCGGTGCTTCTGCATTCTATTACGTCAGTGGGAGACATATTCTGAGGTCTCTTGTTTTCTGGGCCTGGTGTCTATAAAAGCTTTTCTTTGACTAACAAGGATGTTTTCAGCTCTGAATCTTACAGAGTGTTCTTATATCACGATGAACTTTTATATATCAAAAGGCTCAAAGGAAAGTTGATTTCTCAATTCATCAGCCCTTTAAATAAAATGTGTTCAATTAATCGCATCTAAGAAAAGAACTTTGGAATGGAAAAGTGTTCAAACGGAGAAGCAGAACTAATTTATCTTCCGCAAAGGGTTGCATGATTTGGGGGGGAAAAGCGAATCACGATTTTTCTTATAAAAATAAATGTTGTGATTCTATATCATATATATATTTTTTAATGTTAATTATTATGACTAAATCAAAATATTAAACCAATTAGGAAGTATTACTATTGTAATATTTCACTGTAAAATAAAAAAAATATTATTTAAGAAAATTCAATTCAATTCAATTCAAATTTATTTGTATAGCGCTTTTCACAATACACATTGTTTCAAAGCAGCTTTACAGAAAGTGCATTTCATAAATGTACATTGAAAAATGTTAGAAAGAGAATGTTAAAGAAAAATTTTAGAATAAGTTAATCAATCATGTATTAATTTAGGCCATAACAACGCTGGCGTTGAGTCGTCTCTTCACAGGCGTCGAGTCGTCTCATCACAGGTGTTGGGGCATCTGAATTCTCCATGAGAGGCTGGATACAAACTGGAGCTGACAAACTAGTTACCTCGGGACTAGTGTCCCAAGATAACAACAGATAAGCAGATGGGAAATAATTAGCATAGCTGCTGTTCAGAATAGTAATGCTTTTGATCCGATTTAACTGTAGTATAAAAGGTAATTATAATGAATGCTTGGCTAAAGAGATGCGTCTTTAATCTAGTTTTAAACTGGGACAGCAAGTCTGAACCTCGAACAATATCAGGAAGACTTCCAGAGTTTAGGAGCTAAATGCGAAAATGCCCTCCTTCCTCCTTTAGTGGACTTAGATATCCTAGGAATGACCAGAAGCCTCGAGTTTAGTGATCTTAAAGAGCGCGATGGATTGTAGGGCGATAGAAGATCCGTTAAATACACTGGAGCTAAACCATTTAGGGCTTTATAGGTCAGTAGCAATACTTTGTAATTGATTCGGAACTTAATAGGTAACCAGTGTAGAGATGATAAAATTGATGTTATATGATCGTATTTTCTTGACCTAGTAAGAACTCTAGCAGCTGCGTTTTGGACTAACTGTAGCTTGTTTATTGATGATGCAGGACAACCAGCTAATAAAGCATTACAGTAATCTAGTCTCGAGGTCATGAATGCATGAACTAACTTTTCTGCATCAGAAATAGATAGCATGTTACGTAGCTTAGCAATGTTTCTAAGGTGGAAAAATGCCATTCTTGTAACATATGAAATATGATTTTCGAAAGACAAGTTGCGGTCTAATATAACACCCAGGTCTTTTACTGTAGTGGATAAAGTGACAGGACATCCTTCCAAGTTAAAGTTGTATTGTGAGAGGTTTTGTGGGCAGTTTTTTGGACCAATAAGTAATACCTCCGTTTTATCTGAATTTAATAGCAGAAAATTACACGTCATCCAGTATTTAATATCTTCAACACACGCTGTCAGTTTAGATAATTTAGCGTTTTCATCTGGTCGTGATGAAATATATAATTGAGTGTCATCAGCATAATAGTGGAAATTAATTCCATGTTTTCTTATAATATTACCAAGTGGCAGCATATATATTGAGAATAGCAGAGGGCCTAACACGGATCCTTGCAGCACCCCATAGTCTACTGACGTTATCTTAGATTTTTCCCCATTTAGACAGACAAAATGTTAGCGGTCTGATAAGTACGATCTAAACCAGTTTAATGCCTGTCCCTGAACACCAGTGTAATTTTGAAGTCGATCTAATAGTATTTTATGATCTATAGTATCGAACGCAGCACTAAGATCGAGTAGAACTAGTATTGAGATACAGCCTTGGTCAGAAGCTAGAAGTAAATCATTTGTGATTTTAACGAGCGTGGTTTCTGTGCTATGATGCGGCCTGAATCCTGATTGAAATTTTTCATAGATATAATTTTCTTGCATGAAAGAGCACAATTGAGCGGACACAACTTTTTCTAGTATTTTAGACATGAATGGAAGATTTTAAATTGGTCTGTAATTTGCTAGGTTATTATGATCTAATTGTGGCTTCTTAATGAGAGGTTTTATGACTGCCAACTTGAATATTCTTGGAACATGACCTAAAGATAAAGACGAGTTAATGATATTGAGAAGAGGCTCTTCCACTACAGGTAACAACTCTTTCAGTAGTTTAGTGGGTATTGGATCTAATAAACATGTTGTTGGTTTAGATGCAATGATAAGTTTATTTAGCTCTTCCTGTCCTATAGTTGTAAAGTGGTGTAGTAGTTCTTGAGGGGCGATAATTGCGGTTGAATCATAAGACATCATTAAAGATTGTACATTTACAATTTTGTTTCTGATGCTCTCTATTTTCTCAGTGAAGAAATTCATAAAATCATTACTACTAAACTGTAACGGAATATTTTGTTCAGGCGATGCTTGTTTATTTGTTAGTCTAGCCACAGTGTTAAATAAAAACCTTGGATTATTTTGGTTATTTTCTATTAGTTTGCGGAGATGCTCAGCCCTGGCTGCTTTTAGGGCCTTTTTATAACGTGACATACTATCTTTCCACGCGATTCTAAAGACCTCTAAATTAGTTTGTTTCCATTTACGCTTTAAGTTACGAGTTTCTCTCTTGATAACAAATCAAGAAGAACACTAAGTTCATTTTAGTCCATCCTGAAGTCCGTTTTGCAGAGATGGACTAAAAAACTCCCAAAACGTACTGCCAGATTCTGGAAGATGAATTCTTCAAACAGTGGTACTAGAGGATGTGGTGCTGGTCCTTCAAGAGTCACTCTCAACCTATCTGTCCATAAAGCCTATAAAAAAACCTTCATGTATTTTACAACACTTCAGCTTATGATTCTTATCTAGTGGGGGTCATATTTTAGGATTCTTTACCTAACTGAAGTCTCTGAGATCCTGACACCTTGCACTTCTGGAGACTCCAGGTAGATTGCAGCTTTGGAAAATGGTGGCGCTGGAGACTAAAGGGTTCCTGATGGTTTCACCCTTAATTCTTCACCTTAATTCTTAATTCTTTTGCAGTTAACAGGTGTCTTTTCTCCGCCACATGTTTTTGTCTGACCCTGCTGACCCAACGAGCATTTCACTGTCCAATGGTCATGCCTTAACTGCAATGTCTAGTATTGCATTAGTATTGCATCCTTCTCATGGGCATTTAATACTTTTTGACTTTTCAGTCTGAGTTAAATCTCTTTTTTGGCTCAATTTATCTGTAAAAGAAAACATGCCTAATAATTCTGCACACCTGAATATAAGGTGATTTTCATTTCCAGCCTTCATGAACAATTATATATCACTTATACATTATTAAATACTAAATCAATAATAGTTATTAGGATTACTGTGGTTTGGAATTGGTCAAATGTGCCTGGAAAAAAAATATGATCAGAAAATCAACGTGCCTAATAATTCTGCACTCCCTGTATAATTTTGGTTTTAATAAGATTTTCCCAATAAATAGGCAAGAATAAACCTGGTGTCCTCCATGATTACTGTTCATTCCGACAACAAAGCACTTAAATGAAGTGGGAAGTAGGACATTTCCGATAGCACGTGAAGTCTCAAGGTTCCATATTTTGTGATAGAAGTGATATTTGGACAGAAATGTTTTTTTTTTTTTTTTTTAAATCAATGGAATGTGGGTGACATCTGTTGGCTATTTTTGGTACAGCACCTGAACAAAATCTCAGGAACTTCCATTTTTGTGATATCAACTTCAAATTTGAAACACAACTTGGTAAGACATATGGATTTGTATTTTATAATAATTTTAGAGTGAAAATTATTTTGTGAAATGTATATTTGATTTACAGTAAATTTAAACTTCCATTACTTTTTTTCGTACTTTGCATTCCCAAATGCAATTTATAAGCGATCCATACTTAGAGCACATGCAGAAATGAGTTTGTGTGGCGCAGCATCTGAGAAGCTGAAAACACCAGATCATGAGCTGCTTGTGTGTAAAAGAACACAGTGCAGCCCTTCACTCTGAAACACGCAGTGCATAAATTAATTTCATTATATCGCAGCCTTTGCAATTTGATAATCCCACTAAGCCATATTACAATTTAGTTTAGCTACTAGACTGGTTTGTAGCTGGACTTGATATAATTTCTTGACACTGATCCTTTCCTATAGCTTCATGTCATAGTTGACAATTCCTAAAATGTGCCAATTTATCCAAATTTGTGTAATAACAGTGTCTTGACTCCAGAATAAGTGTGACAGTAAGATGGCCGTAAGATCAAGGTCGAGTCCACAGCATCTTCAACCTTCCTCACTCCATCTAACAAACTCAATCTCTCTTTATCAGCCATCATCTCACCACACCTTTAATCTTTATCACTCTGCCATCATGCACATACTCTGCTTTCACGCATTGCCTTTTTATATTGATTCTTGTTGTGGATTTAAGTACTTCTGTGGCTCGACAAAATAGAACTGTTATAATTGTTTCTTTGTGTGTGTGTAAGCATGTGTGCTCAGGTGCGTGGCCAGCACAGCGGAGGGTGCGAGACGCGGGGCCCCGCTGGGCGACACACAGCCTTTTTATCACAGGAATGAGCTAGTACTATTTTAATTAAAATGTCAGAACAAATACTGGCAGAGGTCTTGAGGATGAATCGCTAGATAAGAAGAGCAGTGGGCCAGAACAGGTCAGAGAGACAAAGTCACCTGGGTAGATCTTCATTCATCCCCATGGTCAAAGTGCTGTGTGTATGTGTGTGTGTGTGTGTGTGTGTGTGTGTGTGTGTGTGTGAGAGAGAGAGAAAGAGAGTCTGTTTAGATCATGATGGAGCCAAATGGAACAAATCAACAGATTTCCTTGGAGGTTTTGAACCCATCGGAAAGACCAGGGCTAATATATGTCCACAAGTAGACTAGATAAAAACCACTCCAAACACATTATCAACTGCATAGCAACGCCCTGGTAACCACCTACAACACCCTTTCATCATGGCCCTGTTTACACCTGGTATTAAGATGCGTTTTGGTCGATTGGATCACAAGTAGACGAGGGAGACAAATTCCTGTTTACACCCGGTATTTTAATCTGTCTCTTTTGTCCAATTTCATCCATTTCTGTCCTGATTACTTTGAGGGGAGGGTCTATGGGTGGGTAAATGTATGGGCTTTTTCTGATCTTTCGATCTAATGGACGAAATAAGCTCATGCAATTTACATACGAACAAGATCGGAGACGACGGAAAAACATACTGATAGCAGCAGCTTTTATTTCTGCTCTGACAGCCGCAAGTTCACGCCGAACACAGTTGAGTGTGTGTTAGAAATCAGTAATGGTGAGTGAACATTGTGCTTGGTTTTTCATCTTCAAACCAAACTTGGGTTTGTGGCAGTTTGAACACATTTGTCCACATGAGCGTTTACACTAGGAAAGCAATCCGGTCGCATGCGTTTTCGACTACCTCTGGAAATGGTTGAAAGTGGGCAAGCTCAATATGTTTAAGACCCCGTTTACACCTGTATTTAGCGTCGTCCACTTGTGATCCGATCCACCAAAACGCATCTTAATACCAGCTGTAAACAGGGCCTATGATGGTGAGATTTGCATGGGCAAACACACACATTTTGCTACAAATGTATTTTCTTAATCTAAGATGTTGTGAGCAGATCGTTTATTTTAAAGGGTTGTAGAGGCCAGTGTTGGTTTAGGTTTTGTGTGTGTGTGTGTGTTCTGAGGCAGTGTGCCAGTGTGTGTAAGAAGGTGGCAGTGGTTTGGGAGGTTTGCAGCTGTAGGCATGTGTTAGCCGCCATCAGGAGTGCTGCTGTATGCTAATCTGACATTTGTCACATCTGGGAACATGTGTGCGTGTGTATGACCGAAAGAGAGCCACTGCGTCGTCTGGCTGTCGGCCCAAACACTTGCATACTTACAGATACTTCAGTATACTTTTTACACTCAAGATATAAGATGATACATTCTAAACAAATATACATTTATATAAAATGGTATGTTTTATACAAAAGTTAATCTTCGAACTTCACTCACTTCCTTCGAGTGAGACATTGAATCATTGGTTCAAGCGAGGAATGAAACCCCACTGCAGTGTGTGTTGCTCAGAGACGCGCAACCCTTGCTTCTGCTTTCACCTCATTAGGGGCCAAGCACTGAAGGTACGAAGGCACCTATTGAAATCGTTAGCGTTCTTCTTCTTCTTATTATTATTATTATTCCGCCATTGGAGTCTTTGGCAGCCCATAGAACCGTTTGCGGGAAAGTTATGAAATTTGGCACACTGATAGAGGATTGTCCCAACTGTCACTATAGCAAATTTGGAGTCTCTAACGCAATCCCTCTAGCGCCACCACCTGTCCAAATTTGCACTCATGTTTATGCTTATACCTTTTGAACCATACGTGCTAGAAACAAAATTATGATTCCTTGGCTCAAGCCGATTCGATTGCATTTTTGACGAAAAACCCTATGATGAAAAACCTACTTTTGCGAACCTTTTGCGAAAAATTAACCAGATCATCTTCAGACCATGCTGACAAAAAGTTATGGAATTCAAGTTGATTTCTCAAATTGTTTTCGATAAACCCGCAAACAAATTTTACGTAGCGGTTGCGAAAATACACTTAAGGTTATATCTGTGCAATGTTTTATCGTATTCAAACCAAACTTGGTCCATGTCATCACAAGCATGACCTGAGGCAACATGCAGCGTTTCGGTACAGCACCACCTTCTGGTCCGGAGATATGAAAAATTGCTATTTTTGCTTATAACTTCTGAATCGTTTGTCCAAAAATCATAAAAGTCTCCTTAGATTCAGGACATCATGCAGAGTCGACTGATATCGAATATTACCATATCGGCCATTTTGGCTGTTGGCCATTTTGAATTATGTGCTATAATGCGGTATTTTATGAACACATGAACGGATTGTTACGAAACTTGTATGGGTCGTCAGCACGATGCCCTGAAGGAGCCCAAGAAGTTTCGAAACGGCGCCACCTAGTGGACATTTTTTTTCAAATGCTTATAACTTTGGGTGTGGTTGACTTATTTTCATGGGAGTAATTTTTTTTGTCTCCTGAATCCTTGCCGAGTCTAACGATACCAGACTTGCCAGGTTTCGGCGTATGGTTTGTGCAGCGTGGAAATTTAGCGCTTAAAGGTCCCATGGCATGGCATTTCTCTATTATTTTATAATGTTTCCTGAGGTGTACTTATATTGTTAGTATGATTTTTACATCATAAAATGTCGTAATTTAGAAATAAAAGGCATTTTTTTCTATACTGATGTTTGCCCTGTGGCTGAATGCCCTGTTTCAAGAGGCGTGTCTGCTGTGAGACTTCAGTAAAAACGCCCACTGTTGTGATTGGCTGACATCTTTGCATCTTGTAGCGGAGGGGGCGTGGTTTAACGAGGTCTACCAGGCACGAGCCTGCCAGAGAGACGGATGGACCAGAGTTCACTTCTCATCAGTTCTCAGCACGTCTCAGTTCAGTGAACTGTTGTCGTTACTAGCATATACTAAAGGTTATTCGTTTATTTCTAGTCGGAGGGGTTGTCACTCATGTCAGAAAGTTAGTAACTCTAGTAAATTCTGGATCAGCGCTGACTGGAGACGCAAACCGTTTAGAACGGTTCAGTCTGATTTGGTGAACTGATTTGGTTCGTTTGGGCCTCCGCTGTGGGCCAGATGCAGTACTGGCGGTCGGTGATGTTGAAGTGCAGCCCGAGTTGATATGCATATATATATACATATACACATACACATACACACACACATATACATACACACACACACACACACACACAAACACACGCATGCACAGTGTGTGTGTGTGTATATATATATATATTGACAAACTTTTATGTTAGATGCATTTAGATGTGATTAATCGCAATTCAATTTGGCAGCACTAATTAATATGTATTATTTATTTATATGATTATTATATCATTTTTATTCATAGTTTATATGTATTATATTTATTTAAAAAAATAAATTGTGAAATTTAATATGATTTAATTTTTTTTAATTATCTATATTATTTTAAAAATGAAATTTATTTGTAAATTATCAGCATCATTACTCTAGTTTTTAGTGTCACATGATCCTTCAGAAGTGTCTTTACTGTCACTTTGAACTTATCTTTCAAAAAAAAAAAATCAAAAGGAGTGTATATGTAAGGAATAATTGATGACGGGCCGTTGAATTATTAGAAAATAATGCACACCCCAGGTGGTTCTGCAGCCATGATGCAAAGCGTGAAGAATTTTCTAATAATTCAATGGCCTGTAGTCAATTTTTCCACTTATACTAGTTACCAGACCTCAAGACATTGTTCAGATGTTGTATTTAAAGACGTTTGTTATAGGCTGTAAGGAACTTAATAATTGAAATCATTTAGTGAAGTGATATGGAACTGTAATGCGGTCAACACCTGCCTGGAACCCCTTTAGCCACGTGTTTCCCTGAAAATAATGGCACACCTTGGAATGTTGGTCAAGCAATCAAAATCAAACATTGGTATTGTATTATATTATTAATAATAACAGTATTTGTTCAACACTTGGTTATTCTTTTTCCCTCCCAAACTCTGTTTCTCTGTGTCCATATACTGTAATATCTAGTTGTATGTTCATGGACTCAATAATGGAAGAGATTGTTTGGCTGTGTGTGTTCAGTTAAAGGCTTCAGCGTTTTGTGAATCAGTGACCCGGCAGCTTTCAGAGGGAAGGATGGGTGGTGTATTTGAAGCGGCGTTAAACATTGATGCCGCCACACCTCTCCCCCTCGCCAAATTAAGCAAATCACCGGGCCACTCCGGGCAGGAAAAGGAACACGCGTCATAATTGTGTGACATTTGGGTAATGACCGTTCTGACATTTCAGACTGACACCTTCTCCCTCTCGCTTTTTCTAGCCTTTCTTTTCCCACCTTTTTGCGGCAGAGGCTCGTGTATTTAAAGGGTAATGATACAGACTGACAGCTTTACGCTTTAAACGGACCAGCGACACACACGCACACACACTCTTGAGATTCTCTGCTCTTCTGTTGGACCATAGAGCCCGTCTCGCCTAAGATGTCATCAAAGGAGAAGGAGAAAAAGAGATTAGATGACCTACGCCATGCAGCCGCTAGCGAAATATTAACAATGACTCATCTCGTGATAAATCAACGTCAAGTCTTTTAAAACTGGCAGTGGTGTATATGAGAAAAGCGCAGTTTTTTGTCAATATTATTCCCACTTTTGTCTCAGTGGCCTAACTAAAGCAGTCTGTGGTCTTACACCAGTCTAGAGAGCCATGTGAAACAAAACACAGTTGGATTTGTTGCTTTACAAGTGTTGATCTATTCCTGTCTGTGTTTCTTGACCAGAAGAATCTGAAAAGTAGACACTACTGTAGCTGCGTCTGAAATTGAATATTTCTCTACTATATAGTATGCAAAGAGTAGTATGTCCGAATACATAGTATTCGAAAAACAGTAGGCGAAAAGTACCCGGATGACCTACTACTTCTGCTGAGATTCTGAAGTGCACATTTGATGGACATCTCATGAGGCCACTAGAGAAGATTTATGAATGGAAGTGAAGCGACGCAACTGACGTCATAGGTCACGTGACGGTAACAACATGGCGGATGTAGTACCAAAGCCACTGGAAGGCAAGCCTGCAACCTTTAACCAAAAAGGCGTAACGGCTAATGCTAACTCTGTGGTGGTACGCAGGGAATGAGACCAGAGGCTGTTTTTGTCAATGGATATCAATGGAGGAGAGGCTTCACTACGCTAAATAAACCGCTTTTGTGAGGAAACAGTTTATCGTTTAATAAAGCGACAGCCTGTTCGCTAATCTTCAACATGTTTTACACTAAACAATAGTTTCGTTGGGAACTTTATGTAGATTTTACCTTGATAAAATGTCATTATTTTAAAGGGAAGGCAGAGCAGGGAATGTTACCACCACCAACAAATGTGTAGTAGTATTTAATAATAGGCGTTGTGTACTTGGTGTTTTTTTCTTTCTTTAACTTTCAGGTTTTACCAGTTATAATAAGACTAGAATGACTATGACTGCCATGCACTGTGATGCTGATATAATGCATTTTAATGAATAAAAAGGAAATGAATAATTCAATTATGAATTGTATTATATTCACACTCTTTTCCACTATGTAAAGCACATTCCATTGCATTCCTACTGTATGTTTATATAACCCCAAATATAGAACATTATTCACAAGACAAACGTGCTAATCCACAAGAAACTGTGACATAAACTGTAACTGACGGTCATAAAACTGAATGCTGGCCATTGATGCGACTGCCATTATATGATAGGCTGAGGTGCCGCACGTGATCTAAGTTCCAATGGTAAGAGCCACAGACCCTCTCATCTCCCTAGAATGGCAAGGCAATCTCTGGTTAGTACATCTGCATTTCATTCATACTAACTATGTTCATTCTATATAGAGCATAGGTGTTTAATGGTCGCAAAGTAAATTCAAATTCAAATGTAGTACCTTCGCAGTGCTTGTGTCAAAAGTCTGTCTGCAGTCTTTCCATCAACTCATCAAATGAATCCCGCTGTCCTTGGTGCTGAAGTTCTCACTGTTCCTTAAAAAAAAACAGCACCGACATGTCATCTTACTTACTTACAATCTTACGTCATTTGTTTTGTTACAAACATACTGTGTTCATACATATTGTGTATGGAAGCACCTCACATTTATGCAAGGACGCAAACTCCCTCTGTAGCACTTTCAAAATCTTTCCACAGCCTTGTTTTTTATTGTTTCACTTTATTTTATTTTGTTATAATTTTTAATATATTTATATTCAATCAATAAATAATACATTCTTTATAGTTAGTTATGTTTAACCCTCTGGTGCTCTTCGTTTAGGGGTTGCATTGGTTGTCTTCCCGGTCATAAGTGACCGCACACCTAAAAACTTCCTCCACCCCAGTAAAACAATGCAATTTATTTTTCTTCAATAATATTTTTTCTTTTTAATTTTGTATTTTGAGATGATTTGATGGTATTTTTTTACATTTATGCAATAATTATGGTCTATTTTTGTCATTTGAAAATTATATTATTGCAGTATTTCAGGTTAAAATGGAGACTAGGCCTTCAAAATAGATTGTTTTTTTGAAGGCAGATTAGCGCCCTCTTTTGGAATTATTTAAGAAATCATGCAACCATGGGTGTAATCACTAGAGGTCTCTATGGAGAGGCTTGAGAATTCCCTAGTTCTGTTTTGAACACATTTAATGATTTTTCTTTTGATGGATTTGAATATATATTTAAAAAATCTCAAAGACTATTTATTTTAAAGTTTTAGATATTTTTTTTTGTTCGAAATATAGATTTTTTTTCTGTGAATTTGTGTTTTTGCAGATTTCCCATTCATTTCCTATGGTGGTCATTTTTGACCGAAGAGCACAAGTGGGAGTATTTTTTTTTTTTTACAACCACTTAGCATGCTCGAATCATGCCCTCAATTTTTGTGTGTGTTTACATACCTAATCCTAGAAAAGCCACCAAGTTTCATATCATTCTGATGAAGCTGTGATTTTAAAAAATTCAAAATGTGGTTCATAGGTTCAAATTTTCATAGGTGTGTGTGTGTGTGTGTGAGTGGATGTGTCAATATCACACTCTTGATGTTTTAGAGTGTCAACCCTTTACTGCTGTGTACTTTTTTTCAGCATTGTGGCCGATTTGTAGATTGTACACACAAATATTCTGAGAATTTTTGTGTTTTTGCCGATTTCCCATTCATTTCCTATGGTCGGTCATTTATGACCAAAGACCATGAACGCTACTTTTTTTAACGACCAATTAGCATGCTCGAATCATGACTCCAATTTTTTGGTGTTTACATACCTAATGCTAGAAAAGTCACCAAGTTTCATATCATTCCGATGAAGCAGTGATTTTTAAAATTTCAAAACAGAAAATTTTCCGGTCAGAAATTACCGAAGAGCACCAGAGGGTTAAATATATATATATAAACAAATTATTATTATATAATGATAGTTATTAATAGTCCATTAATATATTATATTATTTTATAATATTTAATATCAATATATGATATTAATGATCTTTCTTTTAAATTAATTGGTGTTGATTTCCTTTATCACCACAACAGCATTTGATTTCTCTCACATAAATGACACAATAACGCCATTCAAACTAAGAACAGAATCTGCACCAATATAATCCTAACGCCCAAAATTAATACATTTCTACAATATCTTGCATTTACATGTCAATTTATTAAACAATTTTGCTAATTTGATTATTGAGTGTAGTACTTTCGGGCTCCTAAACATTTGACCACATTTAAATCCATTCCGGATATAAAATTCCAATAGATTTCCCCTCAAAACCAGTGCAGAACATTTGGGAAAAGTGCAAAGATTCCATCTAGGTCAGGGGTGTCCAATCCTGCTCCTGGAGGGCCACCGTCCTGCAAAGTCCAGCTCCAACCCTTATTAAACACACCTGAACCAGCTAATCAAGGTCTGATGCTGCGTTCCAGACGAGGTTGGATGTGGGAATGTCCCAAATGAAATGTCCCGCTTCAGACCTCAGTGAGTTCCAGGCAATCAGAGCCACGTTCACATGTTGACCACATAATGTCGCCATGACACAATGAGAGCATATTGCGGTTTTTTTGGCTAATAAAAACAACAAAATCGCTGACGAAAAGCAAAAACGAAGGGATTATTACATAAACGTAATGTCTAATGTTTAAGTTTGTTTTACGCTTATGCTCATTGGAAGCAGAACTTCTTGGAAGTGAGTCTTGCTGAGGTTGGGGTTGATCGATGTACCACGAGTTCACATGTCGAATGTCAGACTTTGAGTGGTGTTCCAGACGTTATTTCCAAGAACGAGGTGGGAAAAATCCAAATTTCAAGAGCACAGCATTACTAGAACTTGCTGGCAGGTGTGTTGCAAGTTGGAGCTAAATTGTGCAGACAGTGGCCCTCCAGGACAGAGTTTGGACACCCCTGATCTAGGCCTTGTCATCACCCCTAATGTAGACTGACCCAGGTCTGGCTTAAAATTTGTTGGCATCGTCAAGGGCAAGACATCTAAAATGCAAAGTCAATGTCTTACAAGACAGACAAAATGATTGCTTAAAATCATGTGCAGGTGCCGAGGAGAGAAGCAAGCCTGCAGTGCTGTGGGTCGTGTACTTCAACATGAGGGACACGTCAGCCCTGGACAGCAGCAGCTACAGCCTGCCGAGCAACGCCCACGTGTGCACTGGTCCCGATAGCAGCCTGGGCAGCGACTACTCCATTAAACTGGTGAGTCCAGCAGAGGGAGGCAGACACTACGTTCTACGGATCAGATATTCCCTGCAGGCTGTCGATTTAGACAAAAATGTGATTGTTTCTGTGTTTATTTCCAGGCTGAATCAGTGTTTCATCATCTCCTCCCTGATGAAGACTTCTGTCCGCCTGCACCCAACCCAGAGGACATCATCTACGATGGCGACGGCCCGCAGGCCGAAGGGCCAGGGTTTGACGAGAGTAGTAAGACAGAAGCGGATAAAAGCCAGGCCGAGGAAGAAGGTGCCGCCCATGAGAAGAGTCCATCGACTGAGAGCTCTGAACCTGCAGAGATGGACAGTGTTACCCAGGAGACACCGCTGGACACAACCCCACCCTCTGAAGAATAACGCCGTTCATTTCCTCTACAATCACCATTTCACTGAGCATATCCGAAATCCATCATGTTCTGCACCAATGTGTCTCAAGTTCTCATCGACCCTTTTTTATATATTTTATGTGCCTTTCTTTTGCATTTTCACACTCAATACCCTTTACAATATTTGGTTCTGACCGGTTACTGTAAGCGGTTTATGAACTTACTTTTTAAAAACCAAAATTCTCTTCAGAATGTATTCATAAGTATTCACTATTTTGCATGGATTAAAGCAAGGTGCCTATTATATATTCTATGGTTATTTGAATGGAGGACAAAAACGCTGATTTTGGTGAGGAACTGCTGCGTCAAGACTCATTTGCCAAGAACTTGTATTGTTACTGTTTTGCGTCATCGCATCCATATGTATTTCTAATGGCTATAAATGTATGTTGCAGAAATGGTTGTTGGCATTAAATATTTAATTGAAGATGTATTTTAGTATGTCTGCATTATTTATATATATATATTCGCTTCACCTGTCATTATGTTATGCCTGATCGGTGTGAGATATATTATATATATATCTCACACCGATCAGGCATAACATTATGACAGGTGAAGTGAATAACACTGATTATCTCTTCATTACGGCACCTGTTAGTGTGTGGGATATATTTGGCAGCAAGTGAACATTTTGTCCACAAAGTTGATGTTTTAGAAGCAGGAAAAGTGGGCAAGCGTAAGGATTTGAGCGAGTTTGACAAGGGCCAAATTGTGATGGCTAGACGACTGGGTCAGAACATCTCCAAAACTGCAGCTCTTGTAGTGATCCAAGGAAGGAACAGTGGTGAACTGGCGACAAGTTGAAGGCTCATTGATACACATGGGGAGCGAAGGCTGGGCTGTGTGGTCCGATCAAACAGACGTGCTACTGTAGCTCAAATTGCTCATAGAAGTTAATGCTGGTTCTGATAGAAAGGTGTCAGGATCAGTGTTGGGGGTAACGCATTACAAGTAACTTGAGTTACGTAATAATATTACTTTTCCCAAGTAACTAGTAAAGTAACGCATTACTTTTCAAATTTACAACAAAATATCGGAGTTACTTTTTCCAAAAAAGTAACGCAAGTTACTTTTTCACATTAATTTGACTGACAGCTCTCCTGTCCCCATGTTGAGAAAAATAAGTGCAGAGGCGTTGTGTGTAAACATGATGGTTATTGTAGTTCTAGACTAAATGTGAGCATTTATTTATCTCACTTGCACAATAAAGATTCTGTACTCCTCAAAATGAATAAAATCAGTCAAATGCAAAATCAGAATACTATGCAAACCTCCAATAATTAAATGTTAAATAAAACAACTATTTTTATGCATTTAATCTACCTTTATATTTAATTTACCAATGTCTTGCTGCTGAAAATTACTAGATTTTTTGTTGAGATTGGTAAAACTTTATCTTAAAACTTAAAACATTATCCAGAATGGCAGCACAGCAGAGCTGCGCCTTTTACTGTTCATGCGTGAATTCGCATTTTTACCTCAGCCTGGGGCTTATTTCAATTTTGGTATGAAGAGGTCTTTACAAAAATATAACTTTTTTGTTATAAAAAACCCCCAAAAACAAGCCCAGCCCAGGTGAGAAAAAGTAACGCAAAAGTAACGTAACGCATTACTTTTCTTACTCAATTAGTTACTTTTTAAGGGAGTAATGCAATATTGTGATGCATTACTTTTCAAAGTAACTTTCCCCAACACTGGTCAGGATACACAGTGCATCGCAGTTTGTTGTGTATGGGGCGGCATAGCCAAATATCAGTCAGGGTGCCCATGCTGACCCCTGTCCACCGCTGAAAGCGCGAACTGGACCACGGAGCAATGGAAGAAGGTGGCCTGATGAATCACGTTCTCTTTTACGTCATTTTACCTGAGGAACACATGCACCAGGATGCACTATGGGAAGAAGGCAAGCCGGCGGAGGCAGTGTGATGCTTTGTGCAATGTTCTGCTGGGAAACCTTGGGTCCTGCCATCCATGTGGATGTTATTTTGACATGTACCACCTACTTAAGCAATGTTGCAGACCATGTACACCCTTTCATGGAAACGGTATTCCCTGGTCCTCTTTCAGCAGATAATGCGCCCTGCCACAAAGCAAAAATGGTTCAGGAATGGTTTTGAGGAGCACAAAGAGTTTGAGGTGTTGACTTGGCTTCCAAATTCCCCAGATCTCAATCCAATCGAGCATCTGTGGGATGTGCTGAACAAACAAGTCCGATCCATGGAGGCCCCACCTCGCAACTTACAGAACTTAAAGGATATGTTGCTAACATCTTGGTGCCAGAAACCACAGCACACCTTCAGGGGTCTAGTGGAGTCCATGCCTCGACGGGTCAGGGCTGTTTTGGCAGCAAAAGAGGGACCAACACAATATTAGGTCATAATGTTATATACAAATTCTACGCATTTGCATGTTAATTGGTTATTTTCATTGAGTATAGTATACATTTAACTCCCATAGATTTTCCCTGAGATGCATTTAAAGTGATCAGTATTGAACTTGACTTCGTCTGTCACCGATACAAACAGATTTCACTGCGAAACTCCACTGTTAACTGTGACGCCGAGCATTAGTGATGCTCTCTGAGTGCGGTGGGTTCACCTGCTATGAAGGCGAGGTGAGGGCGGGAGAGAAGGAGCACAGTTTGATGACATTTGGTTTGCACTGCCATGGCTGAACAGATGGCTCATTATGGCTGCGAGTGCGCAGTCGTCCCTCTCAGCGCTTGCTGTCTTTGTTTCCGTGGAATTTGATATGAGCTCTGCTGAGGGTATTTACCCATTCTGGAGGGGAAGAATTACTGCTGAACACATGGCCCAGGTTAGTCCCAGACCAGAGGAAGTGTGCTGATTCTTTTAGGCGGCTGGGAGTAAGCACACCCCTGACAGCACTGACGAGTGTTTAGAGTCGAGTCAAGAGTGATGTGTGTCACATATAAACCAGTCTTAGGTTTAATTTACTCATTTTGTAGGATGCATGGTTGCACAAGTCGTGTAGGCTTGGAATGCAAAACGCTACGTATTTTCAAGCTGCAGCTGCTACTTTATCACTATCATGTATTTCAACCCTCTGACTGTAATTTTGGAATTCATATACATAAATTTGAATAGATGACTGAGTTTATCGTGGCTGGTAATAAATCATACATCAAATTGAAATAATTATTAATAACTCATGCAATTTTTCTTTGAAAAATATGTTTTGTGTCAACCCTGTTACATACAAAATATTCAAGGTTTGAAGATCAGTGCAAAAATGTCTAATAATGGCCATTGCACCACAGTATGATTCAGGCTGTTCTGCTGCTGATTAATAATGGTGTTTCTATCATAACAGAGCTGAACTATCAATCTTGATGAATTTATTTATCATTAGGAACCCAAAGCCCTGATACTAAAGCACTACTTTATTTTGGAATTCATACGTAAATTTGATATTTGTGCCTGGTAATAAAGCATACATTATATGTAAATAAATATTTGTTTTACTAAATGTTTCAGAGTTAAAGATCAGTGCAAAAATGTTTAATAATGGCCTCAGCGGTTATTGCGCCACACTGTATTAGCATTACTTCCTTTCAACCCTGTTACTGTAAGTTTGAAATTCATGTCATTTGAAAAGGTAACTTGAGTTTTTTGTGCCCTTGTAATAAATCACACATTATTATTTATTTAAATAAATATAAATAACTCATGCCATTTCTCTTTTAAAAATGTGCTTTGTGTCAACCCTGTTTCAATCCAAATGTTCTAGGGTTGAAGATTAGCGCAAAAACGTAGCCTGACAAGCCAGACCCACATCAAGATGTTGGGTCTGGGAACACACCATTGGCAGGGCTCAATCCCAGGGGCGGGATAAACGGTTGTCTTTCAAATTCCCTCTGCACGCAATAGGACAGCGCTACAGCCAACCAGAGCAACGAAGAAGGTGAAGCCGAGCTAGTTGATAGATTCAACTTTTAAAACTCCGAACACATCTTCCTTTCTTAAGAATGACTTCAGTGCCGTTCTTTGTTCTTTCTCAAAGAAAAGCTGAACTCCAAGTCTTCCAGAGTCGCGCGGCCAAAGCTGATTCGATAGACCACATCAATGTTGGGGGAAAGTTACTTTGAAAAGTAATGCATTACAATATTGCGTTACTCCCTTAAAAAGCGTCACTTAGTTACTTTTTAAGAAAAGTAATCTGTTACATTACATTACTTTTGCGTTACTTTTTCTGTTTTTTATAAGAAAAAAATTCTATTTTTGTGCAAATGTAAAGACCCTTTCACACCAAAATTTAAATAATAAGCCTCAGGCTGAGGTAAAAATGCTAATTCACACGTGTACAGTAGAGGGCGCAGCTCAAACAAACTTTTCAGCTGTGCTGCCATTCTGGATAAAATAATAAGAATAGGACACATTATAGGATAAAAGATCGAAGAATAGGACGCAGGAGAAAAAAAGTCGAACATTTACTTACAAAAAATCTAAAGTCATTTTTGCTAATGGTTTAATTGAATCATCGAAGGTCAGCAGCAAGACATTGCTCAATAAAGTGAAATTAAATGCATACAAATATTTGTTTTATTAATATTTAATTATTGGAGGTTTGCATAGTATTCTGATTTTGCCTTTGACTAATTTTGAGGAATACTGAATCTTTTTTGTACAAGTGAGATTAGTAAATGCTCACATTTAGTCGAGAACTACAATCACCTCTCTCGATTTTCCTCAACATGGGGACAGGAGAGCTGTTTGTCAAATAAATGTGAAAAGGTAACTCAGATATTTTGTTGTAAATTTGAAAAGTAATCCATTACTTTACTAGTTACTTGAAAAAGTAATCTGATTACGTAGCTGAAGTTACTTGTAATACGTTACCCCCTACACTGGCCGTCATTATGTTAAGCCCGCCCACCGACTCTATACACGATGTGATTGATTTTCCAGCTCGCAAACCAACGGAGAGTTGCTAGACTATCCTGGCTGCGAATTCGATTTGCTGCCGCTAGGGTGCGTCTAGATTTCTAGGCTAGCAAAAGGGTCCAATAATGGCCTTACAGCATTATTTTGAAGCTCCACTGCGAGTCCTTGTGATGATGCACTACTTTATCACTGTCCTGTGATAAAGCACTGCTTTATTTCAACCCCGTTACTGTCATTTTAGAATTCAAAATTGAATGTCCAATAATGGCCTCACAGCAGGTATCATTGCACCACACCGTATTATTCACAGGCTGTGTTCTGGAGATTAAAAAGTGGTGTTTATCCCATAACAGAGTTGAACTATTAAGCTTTATGAAGCCAATGTGAATGTAAACATAATGAAATTATAAAAAAAAAATTTTTTTTAAAAGAAACGTACTTCTGTTTGAACCACAGAGCCAAAAAAAAATATTGCCATTCCTTCGGATCAAACCATTTTAACGGAGTTGAACAGAACATGCATGGGGACAAGATGAGTGCCGCATTTTCCCTAAAATATGAAAAAAAAAAAAAAAAAATTAACTAAAATTTTACAAAATCTATATAACTCTAATAAAGGGAATTTCTTCCGATTAAAAAACATGATTTCATTATTTGTTTTGCCTTTGCTCGAATCTCTCAAATAATGTAAGTTCAATATAGGCTACTGTTAATTCATCATTTCCTGAGAGTGACCTACTGATAATTTCCCCCAGCTGAGACATGAGAACCTGAGATCTCAAACATGCCCTTATTTAGGTTTGAACCTATGAGTGTCCATATATCTGCTTCATGCTCTGTGATCGATTTCCTCAATTTTCGTAATTTCATGACAATCCTTTATCTCCAGCATTTTGGTTTCATCTCATTGTTTTGGGGGCATGAGATTATTTTCTTCTCTCTTGAGTGACCTGCCTGCTCAATAGCATCATTGGGAATCAATTTTCTGCTTGGAGAGTCTTGACATTCAAACGCAAAAGGGTAGAATGTGCCACAGGCAAGACACCTAGCGGGGGCCGTGCTTCTCCGGCACTATGGGGTGCATTCAGTGAGGAATCTTTAGGGACTTACTCTGAGGAGTTGTAAAATGTTTCTCAACAAATTAAGGATTGAGACACAAACATTTTTTTTCTACCGAGCAGATGCCTCTGGCTACGTCTGATTTTATCTTCAAGAAAGGTGCTGTCTAAAGGTGGAAGAGAAGGAATGCATCTAGGACACCAAAAAGGATGCTTAGACATGACCCATATGCTCTATACAAATACACAAAGAGCAAATAATGCAAGCATAATGAAGATGTTTAATCATTTTCAATCAAGTTCAATGGTGTATTGGAAAACATTGGCGGTATGACAGCTGATGCCACGTTTAAATCAAGGCAGGCCTAAATTCACTTCTGAACAGAGTTTTTTGTATAAATATTTCCAGTCAAGCTCTAATTTTGTCAGGTTATCCAAAAAAGAGGAAATACTATTTAATTGTAAACATTTAGGATAGCCTACATAAAATGCTAGTCATGAAATTAGCATACAAAGGAGATTTTATTCCAGAATTTTCGAAAATTACATTTACACCATCTTTATTTTCATCACAGAACACTGTTAAACATAATTCATCGATCATTTATTTATTTAAAAGTTAAAAAAAAAAATTCAGTCTAAAGGGTCAAACCGCTGAACAAACACCAATTTATGTCTTAATAATGTGCGCCACTTCTGATTTGAAGCTTTAATGTGTTTGTACTGACATCTAGTGGCTACATTATGTCCTTACATGAGCTCAACGGAATTCGTTTTTTGCATGCATTTATCACAAACCCTTGATTATTATTCATAAAAGAGGCTTTCTTTAGCTGTGCTCCTGTCCATACACAAACATGTTGAAAGGAAAATAAATAAATGAAATAACAATAATACGGTATGTCTATTGTAACTATTAAATGTCTATTTAAAATGTATTACAAAATGTATTTATTATCAATTTATCATGTATTGTTGGATTTGGTTACACTGTAATTATACATGAGTAATATTAACTACACTAAGATTAGGGTTTAGTTTGGTTCATCATGTGGATGTAATTATGTATAATTTATAGTTATTACTATAGTAAGTACATGTAACAATGTAACAATGACACTGTAAAACAAAGTGTTACCCTACATTTTCAGGTTGAAAATCTTTTATTTGTCACATACATATCACACATGTGATGTAATGTAGTCAAATGATTTCCCTTGTCCGACAGTGCAAAAAAAAACAAAACAAGTAAGGACACAAACATTATAAAAATATTATATAGACTATCAATAAATGCGATGTGATTTCAACAAAATACAATATATTATGTAAATACAGTAGTAGTAGTGAAACTAGAATAAAGTAGAGGGTTTGATGCAAAATATACAAAACACTGAAGTTGTACACACTGTAGTGTGCAAAACAATTGTACATGTCAGCACGTGAGGCAGGAATATGTAAACTGCTGGCCACTCCAGTGCAGCAGGGGGCGGAAGTGACATATTTAGCATATAATGAAGATGGCGACTCCCATAGAGCACGAGGATTCATTTGATGAAGTACGTTTTTCTGTGTTGTACAATATAAAGCGTTTCAGTGCCGTCATTTATCGGAATATATTTGAATATACAATTAAAATCAACCGACTTGCCTAATAATTAAGTCGTAAAAGGCACTTTAAACCAATAAACTGCGCTAAACGCAGTCCTGCCTGCTGTCTGTGTCGCTGTGTTTACAGGAGGAGACCGCAGAAGAGCCCAAAGCACCAAAGATCCGCGAGACACCAGAGGACATCAAACTAGAGGCGATTGGCAACACAATCGCATTCCATCCCAACCAAGACATCCTCGCGGCTGGAGACATTGATGGAGATATATACCTGTACGTTTGTTTTTTTTCTCAGGCATGTGTTTATATATGGGGTTCCACAAATGCTAATGTTGCAATTACAAACTGAAGCCCTTTAAATTGGACGATATTAATCTGATCAAAACTTATTTTACAGATATCATTGAAACTTTAAGGCGTCTAATAACAAAAAGAACCCATGTAATGTGACTGGTATTCATTCTACAGTGTTACCACAGTTATGAAACTTTTCTAGTTAGGGTTAGGTTAGTAGTAGTTCAAAACCGTACAGGCAAAACCTGAATTCTGAACCGCATGTATGGTGGAAGTAGTAAGAGAAGTACACTAGTGTGCAGTTCCAAATTCAGCAGGTTTGCATTGGATGAAATGTCAGATGCGCAGTGCATGTTAAGACTTTAGGAGGATATGCATGGATGTCACTTTCCCACCGGAACACGCCCCCTCAGCTGTATTGAGTGGGCTTAAAGGGTTAGTTCACCCAAAAATGAAAATTCTGTCATTAATTACTCATCCTCATGTCGTTCCGAACCCGTAAGGCCTTCGTTCATCTTCGGAACTCAAATGAAGATCTTTTTGATGAAATCTGAGAGCTTTCTGACCTCTCAATAGACAGCAATTTAATGACCACTTTCAAGGCCTAGAAAGGTAGTAAAGACATCATTAAAATAGTCCATATGACCACAGTGGTTCAACCTTAATGTTATGAAGCAGCGAGAACACTTTTTGGGTGCAAAAACAAAGAACCTGCAGATCAGAGATCAGAGATGGTTAAGGCTGAACCACCCGATGACGCTTCACAGATAGATGAAGCTGGCCCAAAAGACAACACTGTAGAACAGCAGGAATGTAGTTTTTGTAGCTGTAGGCGTGCCGAAATGAACCGCCTGTTGGAGGAGAAAAGGAAACTGAAGGAAGAGCTCTCTCAAAAGAAGATGGAGGAGGATTTTTGAAAGACGACGACGTGAAGGTCACGTACTACACTGGAATTCCATGTTTTGCTGTTCTGATGGGTGTGCTGACACAACTTCTTCCCTGCCTGCCACAGACCAGCCGAAAACTCTCACCGTTTCAGATGCTCCTCTTAACTCTGATGCGCCTGAGGCTGAATCTTCCAATCCAGCACATTGCATACCTCTTCTCCGTAGATCAAAAGACCGTGTCCGGCACGTTCGGAGATACCATATATGTAATGTTTAAGCATCTCAACCCTTTGGTGCACTGGCCAGAGAGACATTGCTTGCAAGCCACCATGTCACATCAGTTTGTAGAGGCTTTTGGCAATCGTGTAGCGGTTATTGCGGACTGCTTTGAAATGAACATTGGAAGAGCATCAAATCTCAAAGCTAGAGCACAGACATTTTCCCACGACACAAACAAGCACACCCTCAAGTACCTCATTGGCATTACACCACGGGGAGCCATCTCTTTCATTTCTCAAGGCTGGGGGAGGTCCTGTCAGTGACAAGCATGTGACTGAGAATAGTGGCCTTCTTAACAAACTGTTGCCTGGGGACTTGGTGTTGGCAGACCATGAATTTGACATCAGGGACGGTGTCGGTGGACTAATGTGTGCAGAGGTTAGAGCAAGAGGACCTACCAGGTTGGATGCAGAAGATGTGGAGGAGACACGCCAGATAGCACATCTCAGAGTCCACGTGAAGAGGCTGATTGGATGCGTACGCACAAAGTACATCATACTAAATGGAATGGTACCTGTGGGCATGGTACTCCCATGTCAAGGCGAGGTCAAGACATTCCTGGACAAGATTGCTGTGCCTTGACTAATATGTGCCCCAGCGTTGTTATGAAACCGCAAACCATGGCATAAACGTTAACTATGTAAGATTTGATCAATCAGCGTTATTCGTGTTGCATACCACCTGTTACCATAATAAATGACAAAAAGTACTTAAAGGGTTAGTTCACCCAGAAATTAAAATTCTGTCATTAATTACTCACCATCATGTCGTTCGACACCCGTAAGACCTCCGTTCATCTTCGGAACACAAATGAAGATATTTTTGTTGAAAGCTGATGGCTGAGAAAGGCTTCAGAAAGGCCTCCATTGGCATTCAGTACATTTACACTCCCAAGACCCATAAAAGGCACTTATAACGTCGTTACAAAGTCTATCTCACCACAGTGACTCTACAATAATTTTACGAAGCGATGACAATAGTTTTTGTGCGCAAAAAAATCAAAATAACAACTTTATTCAACCTCTTCTTGTCTTCCGTGTGTGCCTCCACGACGCATGCGCGAGAATATGACGTAGCGCCGGCGTTTTTGGGTGAACTAACTCTTTAAATTCTGTATCTCTTTATTTATCATAACATGATTAGGTAAATGTGTACAGTTCAAAGTAACGGATACAACATGTTAAAAAAAGAGATAAAATGCCAGTTTCGCCTTTAAATACTGACGATGCATAAAAAGGTAAATAATTAACAAGTCAAAAAAACAAAAACCTGTTTGACTTAAAAGTTCAGTGTTCCTGTAGTGCAAATACATCAGGTGTGAGATGGAAAGTGACAGTGTAACATTCAAGTACTAACAGTACAGACAAAAGGCAATAAATAACGGAAGCTAAATGGAAAACTAAAAAAAAAAGTTGCTCCTGTAGTGCAATACAACCGGTGTGAGATGGAAAGTGGCAGTGTAACATTCAAGTACTAACAGTACAGACAAAAGGCAATAAATAACTGAAGTTAAATAGAAAACTAAAAAAAAAAGTTGTGCTGTTTATACTTCTAAATAGGGACGAATACTATTTGCACCTCAGTGTTGTTGTACATTACATTAGTTTAATTAAAATTATTAAATGGATGCTAACCCTAACCCCCATCTAACCCTAAACACTTTATTATTGAGCACACATTAGACACTATATTTCCAATTTGCGAATATTTTCTTCATTTTTATTGAAAATAAATTAGACTGGGTAAACCCAGCCTGATCTGCCACTGATTTGATTTCGCCCTGCATCTCAGGCTGGAAACCTTTAAATTTTTCTATCCTACTTCCGTTACAAATCTGCAGGGACCAATCACAAACCGGCTTATCCACCTTGCGCGCTATTGGCGGGTTTAACACGATGACGGATAGAGAAGCGACGGATCGTCGGTCTGATTGGTTGAAGGACTATCCAATTGCGTACAGAGTCATTTGAACTATGCATGTTTATCATGCCTCTTGTGCAGTAGAAAATTCAGAGCAGACTCCCCAGACTAATGTTGAATCTTAAAAGATTGAGCTTGGTCTGGTGATAGCCAGACAAAAAATAAATGCATTTTTTGATCTGATATGTGATGGGAAAGTGGAGTAGTGCGAGGTCGGCAAAAGCCAGATTCGAACACCAGTCGATTTGCGTCAATTTTCTGCCATGTGCCTTACCCCTACCCTATTGATGGCAATGCAGCGTCTTTGGTAAGTTTTGTTTGGCTCAACCAGACATCAGTGGGCGGAGTTAGTGTAAATAGCCTCTGCCAACAAGGTGGGGCTATTTGTACTCCGTGTTAACTAAACTCTCCGATAAATCCTTTAACTGATTTACATAACATTTTATTCCTAAAACATGGTGTATTTTATGTTATTTTTTGTCTGGCTGTTGACAGTATTTTCTGATTTATTGAGTGATAAAAAGAGATTTCCAAAATCCCCTCTGTAAAAAGAAAAGGAAAATAAAGTTGCCTGTCAACAAATGGAAATTCACTGATCAAAATGAGCAAAATTCTAGCTAATATGTTGTTGAAATACAGTAGATCAAATCTAAATTGACAATTACTGGTGCAGTTCAGTGTAAATTCATCTCTCTCTGGTTGGCAGATATTCATACTCCTGCACGGAAGGAGCAAACAAAGAGCTGTGGTCATCAGGGCATCATCTCAAGTCCTGCAGGAAAGTGCTCTTCTCCAGTGATGGACAGAGTGAGCATCTATTTCTTCTACATTCATTACAATGTTTATTACAGTGTTTCCCCAGCACTGACAATAGAGTGTTACGGGGATGATGCTTTTTTTGTTTTACAGGCCAACCTGGAAGTCAGAATCACCCTGATCCCTCGACAATTTTCATTGGCTTTTAGATTATTGTTAGTTGATGGATGTAAAAAAAGGCTATAAACGAACTACATTACGGTCACATGACTTCAATGTCACCAGTTAAGCTTCCATTCTTAAAAAGAAACACACACAAAAAAAAAACATTTTTCTTGAAAGTTTGAGTTAGAAGAGTTTAAGAGTGTGATTTTAAACACTAATGGTTGGTTTCACAGACATGGCTCAAGTTTAGTCCCAGACTAAAATGCATGTTTGAGCTGTTTTACCCTGAAAGCTGCCTCGTGAGTAGATGATTTTATCTGTTCGGCTGATGTTAAATGTCCCACACAACCTCTGTAGTCCCATTTAGCCACTTGTTAGAAACCGCTTAATGGCATGTAAAAGCTTAAAAAAAAAATAAGCATATGGGGTATTACTGATGCATTTTATGCCGTAAAATAAAATGTAAAAATATCTTGAGCTTGTTAACCACAGACGTTATTTCAGCCGTTTAACCAAAAACCCATTAAAAAAAACGTTTGACTTTGAGACAATTGAAACCGGAAATGCTAACTCGTTTCCTGGAAAAATGTTATCCCTGCAGCATCTATACAGCAATTACCAGTGATTTCTCTCCTCTCTGTTCTTCAGAATTGTTCAGCGTGTCTAAAGACAAGGCTGTTCACATCATGGATGTGGAGGCTGGAAAACTAGTGACCCGCATCCCGAAAGCTCACAAGTATCTGATATTCCTCTTTATTTTTATAAAGCCATTCTTAAAAAAAAATATTCTGGTTGTAAAACTGTTGAAATGTTAGGAGTTTGAACAGCAAATTAATGTCTGTTTTTGATGTGTTTTTAAGTGTCCCCATCAATGCCATGCTCCTGGTTGATGAGAATATATTTGCGACAGGAGATGATGAGGGAACGCTAAAGGTTTGGGACATGAGGAAAGGAACATCATTTATGGATCTGAAGCACCATGAGGATTATATTAGTGATATCGCCATTGACCAGGCTAAAAGGACACTACTTACTTCCAGGTACTGTTAAAGGGGATCTACACATACCAAGCCAAAAATAAAGTTGCTGTTTAGATTTACATTTATCCATTTAGCAGACGCTTTTTATCCAAAGCGACTTACAACTGAGGAGTACAGGAAGCATCACACACTAGGGCAGGGAAGAAGTAGAGGAAAATAGAAGGAAAATAAGGAAAAGTTGTTTTTTTTGTGCTCGCGGAAGAGGTGAGTTTTCAGCTGTCGTTTGAATGTTGTCAGTGATTCTGCAATTTGGATGGAGGTGGGAAGATCATTCCACCAGCAGGGAAGGGTGAATGTAAATGTTCTAGAGTGGGATTTTCTGCCTCTCTGTGATGGTACCACAAGCCATTGCTCCTTAGCTGAGCAAAGGCTTCTGTTGGGGGAGTAGACTTGTAGGAGCGAGTCAAAGTATGATCTGTAAGCGGGCGTAAGCGCATTGAACTTGATGCGAGCAGCGAGTGGTAGCCAGTGCAGAGAGATGAAGAGTGGTGTGATGTGGGCCCTTTGGGGTTTGTTGGAGATCAGATGTGCTGCTGCATTCTGGATAGTTTGGAGCGTTTTGATCGCACATGATTGAAGTCCAGCCAGAAGCGCATTGCAGTAGTCAAGCCTAGAAATGACCAGGGCCTGGACGATGGAAGCTGGATTGCATGCTCTGTTAGGAAAGGTCTGATCTTCCTGATGTTGTGGAGCGCAAACCTGCATGACCGAGTGGTCTTTGAAGGACAACTGGTCGTCAAAGATTACGCCAAGGTTTCTGACCGACCCTGAGGAAGTGATCCGAGATGAACCTAGCTGGATGGTGAAGTCATGTTGTATTGTCGGATTGGCAGGGAAGACAAGCAGTTCAGTCTTTGCCAGGTTGAGCTGCAGGTGATGTTTTTTCATCCATGCCGAGATGTCCGCCAGACAGCTGGAGATTCTTGCAGCTACTGTGGGGTCGTCTGGTTGGAATGAAAGGTAGAGCTGAGTGTCATCAGCAATGCAGTGGTATGAGAAGCCATGTGCCTGTGTGATGGGTCCCAATGATGTAGTGTAAATGGAGAAGAGGAGAGGTCCAAGCACTGAGCCCTGAGGAACCCCTGTGGTCAGCTGATGTGCTTTGGATTTAAATAGTCTGATTGAATCATTATTACAGTGATTATGTTTCTAGCATGTTATTTGTTTGTCAACAGTTCTTCTAACCCTAATTGATGGAGTGTGTAGCTTTTCATTTCATAAACAACCATAGAGACAGAGCATATTTAGGCCACGCCCACACCGGGGGGGAAAACAATCCAACGCTCTCCATTGACTTTGCATTGCGTGAGGCTGCATCCTTGTCATTTTGGACTTATAACAAAAAACAGAACAATGTCTAAAAGCTGATATGTGACAAAGTGTACAGCAAACAAGCTTAAAAACACAGAAATAAGTTTTTATAAGGTGTCGACCCAAAAAACGAGATTTTAAGGAGACAAAAGCGGGTAAAGGCAGTAAAACAGGACGCTTCAGGAGGAAGAATGGGTAAATTTTGGGATCCTGACACTCAGTATGCCTATGTGTGCAGTAAACATTTTGTCACTGTTAAGTCAAATATCCAAATGTCAGGTTTATATATAATATTTCCTGTCGCTGATTACGTTCCCCTGTAGTGGGTGTAGTTCTCAGTGTAATATAACGTGTCGAGCTCGGTCTCAATGGCCTGTATCAACTTTTTTGTCCTTAAACGCTCGTTTTTTGGGTCAACAGCTTATAAAAACTTCTGGGTTTTTGGTTGTGGGTTTTGTTTAGCTTGTTTGCTGTACACTTTGTCACATATCCACTTTTAGACATTGTTCTGCTTTTTGTTATAAGTCCGAAATGACAAGGAGGCCGCTTCACGCAATGCAAGTCAATGGAGAGCGTTCGATTGTTTCCCCCCCCCCGGTGGGCGTGGCCTTCAGATTATGACGCGTGTCGCTCTGTCTCTATGTAGGAAAGCCATACGGCCTTATTTAAATGAGGGATATTGTTACTCAAGGCTGCAATGGAGGTGAAACTTCAGAACTTTCAGAAACAGTGCTTACTGATTATAGAGAATAACTTCCTTTGTGCTTTATAACTATGCAGACATTTTTTATGCTCAAACAGCAACATTACACACTAAACCTTAATGTAAAATGTAAAAAAGCATAGTATTTCCTCTTTAAAATGTCTCCAACTAGTGATGTGCCTAAAGGTGGAATGTGATGTGCCTGTGCTTGTAAAGGAAATAACACATTCTACGGCACCCATGAAGGGACATGATTGAAAAAATTGTGAGATGGGAGGAAAAATGTTGATGCTTTTGCGTTCTCTCGCAATTATATAGTAGTTATATAGTATAAAATTTGCGGGCATAAGAGAGCCGCTATCAATATGCAGAGTATTGAAATCACTTTTGAATGCACACTCCCTATTTTCTCTCGCTTTCCAATACGCAATCACACATACTCTGTGTATAGGGAGCAGCGGTACTGATTTTACTAAATAAGATATTTGTCAATGGCGTTCCGCCATCGTCCTGTCAGAAATCGTATGTACTGTAATATAACTGACTAGCGCAGCAAGCCTTACCATGTCCCTTTAGGAGCTCCTGAGTCCTGTGCCTTTCTGAATTCAGAATTAGGCTTCGGGCTCATCCATATCTCCAACCCGTCTTACTGCTTTTTTGGCTTGAAAGATGCGTTTATGCTCTCTTTGCTTAAACATATTTTATGTATTGCAGTGTTCTTTCTACAATAGATGTGCAATTGCTTAATCATCTGATGTATAAATTTGATCAAATCTGATGTTTTTTCATGGCTGTATATCTATAACTCTTTTTCTTCCAGTGGCGATGGTACTATGGGTGTATTCAATATCAAAAGACGAAGATTTGAACTTCTTTCTGAATTCCAAAATGGAGATCTTACCTCTGTTTCTATTATGAAAGTAAGTCTAAACAATATCAGTATTGCTAATTAACATTTTAGACGCCATGTCTTCTGCTTTTTTCTTTGTTTTTGCCTTGTTTACAGTGTTGTGATCTACAGAATTGAACAAACACGGTCATAAGAAACTAATATCAGCACTTGGAGTGTTGCTTGTCGAATTGAATTAACTATTGTATCCACCTTGATTTTCATCGCTGAGTAAACCGTTTCCCCTGAATGTGTGAGGCTATCGATTCATTAGCTGCTATTAGTATATAACTAAAAGAATAATGAAATGCAGTAAACACTAAAGCTATTTGCACTTTTATATACCAGTTTACATAATAGACTGTTTTTGTACTGTAAAAATAACTGGAAGCAGCTGACACTGGAAGTCTCGCACATTCAAGGTAAAAATGGATGTGGCCACGGTTAGGTTACAAATAAGGTGGGTAATGTAGTTTTAATCACGATATAACTTCTTTTTTTTTTCCCGCAGAGAGGCCGTAAAGTTGTTTGTGGATCCAGTGAGGGCACAATATACATTTTCAACTGGAATGGTTTTGGTGCCACCAGTGACCGTTTCGCCGTTCAGGCCGAGTCTTTGGACTGTATCGTCCCCATTACAGACAGCATACTGTGTGCTGCCTCTACTGATGGAGTGATCAGGTGAGGCACGTTTGGAACAGATATCTTGTGACATTACATTCTTTGTTCATGATCAGGCATAACATTATGACAGGTAAAGTGAATAACACTGATTATCTCTTCATTACGGCACCTGTTAGTGGGTGGGATATATTAGGCAGCAAATTAACATTGTCCTCAAAGTTGATATGTTGGAAGCATTTAATATGCAAATGACACATTTCTGAGCGTGACTTAAAGAGAATGACACATTTAATATCTTAAAAATGATTTTATTTACAACATGGAAACGCCTGGAACTCAAGGAAGTGTTGTGAAGCATGACACAAAAAAAATAAAAGACTGACAGTAGGGGTGTAACGGTACACAAAACTGACGGTTCGGTACGTACCTCGGTTTTGAAATCACGGTTCGGTACGAGTTCGGTACAGCAGTTTTACAAAATTGAAGAAAAAAAGTGTCTGTCCTTGAATTAATTAAATTATATATAAAAGTTTATTGAAGATATTTCTGTAAATTATATAGGGAGCCCTTACTTGCACATTAATATTAAATGTTAACAACAGAGCCCAAACTATTAGCCTAAATTCAGTTGCTATTTATTTTTAGGTCTAATAATCAACACTCAAATAACACATTGTATGCAAACATGTAAACTTTCACATAAGGCGTTTTTGCATTAACTTCTAAATCTAATTATAAAATAGTTTTTTTTCTCCAATTCGTTGTTGAAATATAATAATTTATACACAGTGTCTGTCATTTTCATGACAGGTTTATTTAACATGCATTGAATAATCAAGACATCACTAACAAGTTAAGTAGAATATAATGAATATATAGGCTAATATAGAGCATATATTTAGTGAAAGAGTTGATTTCTCTAGTGAATAAAATTCTGTGGACACTGAATGACTACCTGAGGTAAATGTGATGCTAATGTTACATGACATTGTTTAGTTTACAAGCAGTTATATTGACGTCTTTCCGCCGTTTTTTTAAACTCCCGTAAATGACTCAATTGACCAAGAAAACGGCGATTGTCGCCGAAAAGCGACAAGTTTGCAGGTGTGATATTAGGATATAATGTTACGCCTGATCAGTGCATATGCATGTGTGTGTATAACATCCAATAAAATGAGTAAAACTAATGATTACATTTTGCAGAGCCATCAGTATCTTGCCCAACCGTGTGGTGGGCAGTATCGGACAGCATGTCGGTGAAGCCATAGAGGAGATTGCACGATCTAGAGACGCACGTTTCCTGGCGAGCTGCGCTCATGATGAGCTGATCAAATTCTGGGACATCTCCAGCATACCCGATATGAAAGTAAACGATTATCGACGTAGAAAGAAAAAAGACAGACGCCTCAAAGCTCTGAGCAATAAAGCTTTTGATACGGGACAGAATTTCTTCTCCGGCCTTTTAGACACAACTGAGGAAAACGGTAAACAAGAAGAAGAGGAGGAGGATGACGACGATGACAGTGACAGTGGAAGTGACTGAATATAATTTATTTTGTAGTATTGTGTTGCAATTTGTTGTATAATTAATGTATATTTTCAGATTTACATCTGAATCTGTTTCACATTTATATTTGTATAATATTAGGGGAGCCTCAATTTCCAAATATATGCAATGCTGTCATGTTCTTGTTTGAGTTACGGCTCCTTAATAAATCAACACAAAAACATTTATTGGCCAAAGAGTGTAGCAAAAGACAAGTTTACTTCAGTATTTAATTTTATTTAATACTGATTATGGTTTCCTTAACTGGTCATTTAATTATTAAACAGCATTTAACTGAACAGTTAAGGGTGTATGTTATTAACTTTAGTAAGTGACTGAGGACTCTAACTTTCACCTGAGGAAACCCAATGAACATTCAACACAACCATGATATTAAATGAAGTAGCTTATTTATTGAACATATGCACATTTTTAAAGAACTACAAATTTGGGGATTGAGGTATATTTTAACAAAGTGTGTGATTATAGATATGACCATCAATTCATGCTAGCTTAAGTGTATGCTGCCATAAAAGCAAATATACACCAAAGGAAATTAAGAAATTTGTGATTGTAACAATCAAAAAGAAGTACCAAAGAATAATTCAGAAATCTTTTAATTTTTAGCTAGTCTCAGCTAATCTTTACACTGGCTGATTTCGTCAAAATGTTTTTTATAAGGCCATTCTTGGCAGAAGGTTTTCAGGTTTACATTTTGTCTCGACTTGAATTGGGTGTGTTTTCTTCAAATGCCTTGATTGGCAAGCCAGATTAAAGTATACAAGCTCTGCCAAAAGATTTAATCCCAAATTAAAGTCCATCCATTTGCGCAGGGGCTTGGGACAGGTACACCAGGGTCAGAGGAAGAAGCTGATTGGCTACTCTAGGCTGACTGGAGTACATGGAAAGTCTTTGCCCCGTTGAGGAAAGGAAATAAAAGCTGCACCCTCAGGCTCAATCATCAGAACTTCTCCATTCTTGCTCTCATCTTTCACCAGAATAAGGAAGGCCTTGGCAACAGCATCAACCCTGTAATGAAATTACAATCACATGACTGTACAGCACTCAAATTTAAATGTGTTATGCATCTCTCTCCTGGGAGGAAGGATAAATGTGTAAACTCACTCCAGACAGCCGTGGTTCTCTATCATCTTCTCTGTAAAGCCTTTCAGTGGAAAGAAACTTCCAGTATGCTCTTCTGAATTCAAGAAGGACAGAAGACTGGTCTTCACAAACCACGGACAGAGGATGTTGATTCTCACCCCATAGTCAACCATCTGGGAAGCGGCCTGTTTGACGCATGCAATCAAAGACTTTCTCTTCCACAAAAAGATTTGAATGATTTATGCGTTATTTTTCGAAATACATACTGCCATGGCACGGCTAAATCCCACCACGCCATGTTTAGTTGCCGTGTAGATGGGCGTCATTGGTAAAGGGCCCAGACCTGCAGCCGATATGCAAAGATTCAGTCAAGGCATGTCCTTAAAGCGACAGTGTATTTTTGAGGTCCATTGGGGTCTGAAGCAACATTGGACCCCACGGACTTTCGTTGTATGAACAAAAACAGTGGAAACATTCTTCAAAGTATCTTGATTTGTGTTCCACAGAAGAAGAAAAAAGTCATACAGGTTCAAATAACATGAGGTAATTTTACATTTAAACTTTTAAACAAAGTGACATACAACAGAAGAACAAAAGCAATTTGTCAAATAGCCAACAATATTCGCAGTCAAGATCATGAAGCAAGCTAGAGAGGAGACGTGTGTGTGTGTGTGTGGTTTAAGGGTGTGAAGTGGTTAAGTGCTTGAGGAAGAGGTGTGTTTGAGCTGCCTCTTGTGAAAGATGTGCGGTTCTCAACACTTCGAGTGGAGGTTTGCACTGCAGCTCATTCCACCGGAGAGGGTAAAGGTTTTGAAGAGCGACTTTGAAAGTCATCGTGAATAAACATCACTTGTTCAAAAGAGTAAATGATGACACAATTTCCATTTTTAGAACTATTCATTTAACTTTACATAACGTGTTTTTAGGTCTTAGAATAAATTCATTAAAACGCTTTCTATGTTTTAATTTTTATTTGACAAGGTCACCTTCCCATCCAGTCTGAATAGTTAATGGTAAACAAACATGGCTTGCTGTCCTCAACGGAGGGTCGAACCCGAGGCTCGGCTCGAGCTCTGAGCTCAACCACCCAAAAAGTGTTTACCAAAGACAGCAAGCTGGGCGATCAACTGTGAATACTTGGGTGATATAAGGAGAGAAGACTTTAATGGATTTATTCCCTCCCCCCATGCAGAATACGTTTCACTGTTGCGTCGTTGGGGAAATATAATGCAGGTCGGCTGACAAACGAGAGGTCTCCCTTTGGAGCGGAGGAAAAAATCACTGCTGTGCCAGTGAGAGATAGGGTTTAGTCTGAGATCTGGAGTTCAATGGGTTGGGACGTGGTTCCCGGGACAGGACGGGGCCATATGCCAGAAGAATTGTTGCTGGGATGGTGCTATGACTGCTGCTTATACACTCTTGTAATGATGATTTGCAGGACTGAATGATCAGGCTCTTCCCGAACCTTTGTTTGGAACTTCATCATGTCTATGTATTTATAGAGACAGTATCAAACCTGCCATAGATGCAATGTTGACAATGACTCCTCCATTACCACCATTTTCCTTCTTCATATGCTCTAGAGCAAGATAAGTACCCCTGACCACTCCACCCTGAAATGACAACATGAACAACAAAATGATGAGCCGAAGCAAATATAGATCAAACTACAGACGACAGACAGACACATTATACAGACAGAGACAGACAGATGATACAGACAGACAGATAGACAGACAGATAGATAAACAGAGATGACACAGACAGACAGACAGACAGACAGACAGACAGACAGACAGACAGACAGACAGACAGACAGACAGACAGACAGATAGATAGATAGATAGATAGATAGATAGATAGATAGATAGATAGATAGATAGATAGATAGATAGATAGATAGATAGATAGATAGATAGATAGATAGATAGATAGATAGATAGATAGATAGATAGATAGATTGATAGATAGATAGATAGATAGATAGATAGATAGATAGATACATAGATAGATAGATACATAGATAGATAGATAGATAGATAGATAGATAGATAGATAGATAGATAGATAGATAGATAGATAGATAGATAGATAGATAGATAGATAGATAGATAGATAGATAGATAGATAGATAGATAGATAGATAGATAACAAACAGACGATAGATAGACAGACAGACAGACAGATAGATAACAGACAGACAGAGAGAGAGACAGACAGACAGATAGATAGATGACAGACAGACAGACAGATAGATAGATAACAGACAGACAGAGAGAGAGACAGACAGACAGATATATAGATGACAGACAGACAGACAGACAGACAGATAGATAGATAGATAGATAGATAGATAGATAGATAGATAGATAGATAGATAGATAGATAGATAGATAGATAGATAGATAGATAGATAGATAGATAGATAGATAGATAGATAGATAGATAGATAGATAGATAGATAGATAGATAGATAGATAGATAGATAGATAGATAGACAGACAGATAGATAGATAGATAACAGACAGACAGAGAGAGAGACAGACAGACAGATAGATAGATAGATAGACAGACAGACAGACAGACAGACAGACAGACAGACAGACAGACAGATAGATAGACAGACAGATAGATAGATAACAGACAGACGATAGATAGACAGACAGACAGACAGACAGACAGACAGACAGATAGATAGATAGATAGATAGATAGATAGATAGATAGATAGATAGATAGATAGATAGATAGATAGATAGATAGATAGATAGATAGATAGATAGATAGATAGATAGATAGATAGATAGATAGATAGATGACAGACAGACAGACAGACAGACAGACAGACAGACAGACAGATAGACAGATAGATAGATAGATAGATAGATAGATAGATAGATAGATAGATAGATAGATAGATAGATAGATAGATAGATAGATAGATAGATAGATAGATAGATAGATAGATAGATAGATAGATAGATAGATAGATAGATAGATAGACAAAAGATAGATAACAGACAGACGGCAGACAGACAGACAGAGACAGACAGACAGACAGACAGACAAAAGATAGATAACAGACAGACGACAGACAGACAGACAGACAGACAGAGAGAGACAGACAGACAGACTCCTACCAGGTTTATTGCAATAGTTTTTTCCCAGTGTTTTTCATTGATGATCCCTGCGTTGTTGACCATAATGTCTATGCGGCCAAACTTTTCTACAATTTTTTCCAAAACTCCTGTAAAGAAAAATGTGTAGCATTCATAAGATATCCTCACTTTCTATCACTGTTCTTATTATCTGCTGTGAAGTTGTTTGTCCTGTAACTGACAACTGATATTGTAAGTCATATCAGTCACAGGGTCGTGTAATAATTTCCAGATAATAAAACATCTTGAAAGACCTTTAAAATCTTCCTCTGATGAGACATCAGCAGCATAAAATTCAGCTCTGTCACGTCCATACTCCTCATCAAGTTTGGTCTTCAGTTCATTTCCCACTGATTTATTCACATCAATTAAAGCCACCTGGAATCAAATGAGTCAGTGTTAGCTATTATAGTACAGTACAACACAGAAGAGTAGCCTAGAGTCAAGTAGGTGCCATTTTAATGTCATCTTTTTTCTTAATGAGGATGACTTGTTGTTGGCCGTATAATATAGCCTACTAATATACACTAATCAGGCATAACATTATGACCTAATATTGTGTTCGTCCCCCTTTTGCTGCCAAAACAGCCCTGACCTGTTGAGGCATGGACTCCACTAGACCCAGCTGAAGGTGTGCATGTTATGGCAGATGTTAGCAGCAGATCCTTTAAAGGAACCCTCCACTATTTTGTCATTATTTTTGGCTCATTTTCCAACTCCCCGAGAGTTAAACAGTTGAGTTTTACCGTTTTCGAATCCATTTAGCCGATCTCCGGGTCTGGCGGTAGCATTTTTAGCATAGCTTAGCATAGATCATTGAATCTGATTAGACCATTAGCATCTCGCTCATAAATGACAGAAGAGTTTCTATATTTTTCCTATTTAAAGCTTGACTCTTCTGTAGTTACATCGTGTACGAAGACCAACGGAAAATGAAAAGTTGCAATTTTCTAGGCCGATATGGCTAGGAACTATACTCTCATTCCTGCGTAATTCCTGCCGTCCCATGGGTGCAGCGGCGCAATGATATTACACAGTGCCTGAAAATAGTCCCCAGCACGCTCCCTGTGCAAGCAGGTTGTCATGTTGTTTGGCGGAAGTTAGCCTATATTCAAGCGCTGTGTAATATCATTGCGCCTGCTGCACCCATGGTATGGCAGCAACGTTCCTTGATTATTATCATGAATGAGATTGAGTTCCTCGGACTTGTTTGTTCAGCACATCCCACAGATGCTGGATTGGATTGAGATCTGGGGAATTTGGAGGCCAAGTCAACACCTCAAACTCGTTGAACATTATCTGCTGAAAGAGGACACAGCCACCAGGGAATACCGTTTCCATGAAAGGGTGTACATGGTCTGCAACAATGCTTAGGTTGGTGGTACATGGCAAAATAACATCCACATGGATGGCAGGACTCAAGGTTTTCCGGCAGAACAATACCCAAAGCCTCAGCTTCTTCCCATAGTGCATCCTGGTGCCATGTGTTCCCCAGGTAAGAGACGCACACGCACCTGGCCATCCACGTGATGTAAAAGAAAACGTGATTCATCAGACCAGGCCACCTTCTTCCATTGCTTTGTGGTCCAGTTCTGATGCCCACTGTTGGCGCTTTCGGTGGTGGACAGGGGTCAGCATGGGCACCCTGACTGGTCTGCGGCTATGCAGCCCCATAAACTGCGATGCACTGTGTATTCTGACACCTTTCTATCAGAACCAGCATTAACTTCTAGAGAAATTTGAGCTACAGTAGCTCGTCTGTTTGATTGGACCACACGGGCCAGCCTTCGCTCCCCACGTGTATCAATGAGCCTTGGAGTCATGACCCTGTCACTGGTTCACCACTGTTCCTTCCTTAGAGCACTTTTGATAGATACTGACCACTGCAGACCGGGAACACCCCACAAGAGCTGCAGTTTTGGAGATGCTCTGACCCAGTCGTCTAGCCATCACAATTTGTCCCTTGTCAAACTCACTCAAATCCTTACGCTTGCCCATTTTTCCTGCTTCTAACCTACTAACAGGTGCCGTGTTATTCACTTCACCTGTCATAATGTTATGCCTGATCGGATTTTTTTGTTAAAATAAAAGCTAATGTTTTGTATTTATTCTTAAAATGTATATTTTTAGATTTTAATGGATATAATTTTTTTTTTTTTAAAGATTTAAAAATTGTGTCCCCAGTATCGGCTATGTATGGTTCAACCTTACTTTTAAAAACAGGAAATTCTGAAGAAATAAGATAAGAACCTTGTAGCACCTGTCACCATGGTTTTTCAACTTTGTCCCATTTGAAGCCAATCTTATCACACACACTACAGTTATTGCCAGACAATAAGCAAGGATTGTGCAATATCTGTGTTAGCAATGTTAGGTCCAACGTTTTTTAGATTTTGTCGGTTTCTCTATTTGTTAATATAGGCCTAGCCTATAGCTATATTACAAAAGCAAAGAGATTTTTAAAAGGTCAAACGTTACGAATGGACATATCGAATCATATTTATTTATTTTCAATAATTTAGCCTATTTTAATTATCACTTCTTCAACTTATACAGCCTGCCTGCTATCCAGGATGAGGCTGGTGTTGGCTTTTTTCTGCGATGTATTAAAAAAAACGTTTTTCTTTTTTAAGGTCCAGTGTTTTTAATATCTCCTCAGAAGACATTCCGATTTGTTTCTCGTATATTTGTCATTCTGTGACGCGCATTCGTATCTGGAACGCTTTTACGCGGAACTCATAGACCTTCGACGGTGAGTCTTTACAGCACTGGATTGTTTTTTAAGATGGTTGATTTCGGGTGATTGCGTTTGATACAAATACAAACAAAAAAAAACGTTTTTGATCATTAAAACAAAAAAAAGATTTTACCTTTGACCCATTTTTCAGGAGTATTTCGACAAAGCTTCTGCCCAAACCCTGAGCTGCTCCGGTCACAACAGCAACTTTATCCTTTAAATCCATCATCATCACCCACACACCTGAGAAAGAAACAAAGCGTTCAACTGAATGGGGTAAATGAGTGAAGCGACAGAACGCCTCCGACACGCGACCGTCAGTTCCTTTGATGTTTTCCATGAAATATGCTGCTACACTTTTTTCTAGACTCAGGAAACCAGAAAAAAATTGCATTGTTTTTTTTACCTGTGCGTCCGGCAGCGTCTATCAATAATGACTAGTGTGACTAACTACGATTTAACGAGAGGCAAGGGTGAATGGGTGGAGTTAACCACAAAAACTCAAACATAGCGGGTGTTCATCGTGCCTGTGAACTACGCATTGTTTTTGGTGGTATAGGCTAAATGTAAAATGAGGTGTCTTGTTCAACTATCAGATGTTCTTATGAAAACACTCTGAATAAAGAAACCTTTTTTTTTTTCAAATTGCTTAATTAATGAGTTGAAGCAACACAATGGGCCTTTTCACTGTGATGATGCGTTTTAACTGGATGCGTAAATCCAGCAAAGTCTTGTATTTTCATTTTCTTTTTTAAATGTATGTACATTTATAACACTAATAGGCTACTTTGTATTTTATTACTTTTGCGGTAACACTTTAGAATAATGGTCATTAGTTAACATTAGTTAATGTATTAACTAACATGAACCAACCATGAGCAGTACATTTGTTACTGTATTTGTTCATCTTTGTTAACATTAGTTAATATAAATCCAGCTGTTCATGGTTTGTTCATGTTAGTTCACAGTGCATTAACTAATGTTAATAAGATTTTAATAATGCATTAGTAAACGTTGAAATTAACATTAACAAAGATTAATAAACGCGTTATAAGTGTAGATCATTATTAGTTAATGTTAACAAATGTTGTTAACTAATGTTAACTAATGACCATTATTCTAAAGTGTTACTACTTTTGCATAAAATTACAAAAAAACAAGGTACCGCTGCTGTGAGGTTGTTTCTAATACAGTGTCTATGGGAGTGATGGTAATAATTGACATCTTTCTCTCACTCCTTCTTCACTGCCGTTATCAATCTCACTCTATTTCCCCCTCTTTTTGAAAGTTTGAAACTTTCAGTATTTTTACATGTTCAGAAAACATCACATTTATAAGCTGTTTTCCTCATTGAGGGACCAAAATGTCCCCACAAGGACAAAGATTTTGGATATTGCCATCTTTGTGGGGACATTTTTCCCCATAATGTAAGGTTTACAAGGCCACCCACCCCAAAACACACACACTGCCCACCAGATTTTTGTTTTGCCCATGTGTAATGCATTTGTCCTGTTGATGCAGCGAGATCCAGTCAACCTGAAGTGATGAATCAAAAATGATTTTATTTAAAAGTAAAGAATAAAATGGATAATAAAAACAGTACATTTAATTTGTAATTAATAGTCAAGGTTTTTTAAAAAGTAAAGTAACAATAAACAAGGCCTTAACCAAATATCTCTGTGTAAAATAATATTGCCAATAAAGGAGCAGAAGAAGGGCCCTGAGCGAGATGCAAGAGCCGAGCAATGGTGTGAGATATTGTGTGAGGTATAAGCGCCAATATGAATCAACTCTGGCCACTTTGTGTTACATTAAGTGTAGCAAAACATTGAGGTTTTAACACTAAAGCAGCAAGAGCCAAACAAGTATTTTCACCATCTGGACTTTTATGCTAAACTCACGTGCCATTTAATATTAAGCCGGATACTCTGCGTGAGAACATGTCTCACTTTTTTTCAGAGAAGTGACAGCAGAATTAAGACGTATATTTTCAAAGGAGAGATGAACCAAAGGTCTGGTTTGAATAGAACATATGAATATGAGTATATGATATTAAAAGATACAATAGACAAAAAGATCATTCATAAATGCATTCATACAAGAATAAGTTTGAAAGGATTAATCAAAGAAATAACCATGAAAAGATCAATCATAGTGATTATAAACATACATTTTTCTTTTCTTATACACCGCCTGTAATGGTGCTTTCACAATCTGGTGAACCACGTGTTATATAATCATATCCTTGACGAAATCATGTTTTCCATGACTTAATCCTCATCCAACGATGACACATGGTTGCATTCAATTCAGCCCGTAAGCTCCAACATCTGATTCAAGCTATTGAGGAGGAAGCTGTTTGATGACTAACAGGTTGTTGTTTTTTTAAAGTCGACTTTAAATATTGGAGTTCAGGGATGTGTCCTGTATGTAAATACACACTGTCTATATTTACAAACCAATAGATCCAAGGGTTATGATGACAGAGAAATGTAATCATTTAAAGGGATAGTTCACCCCAAAATAAAAATTCTTTCATCATTTACTCACCCTCATGTTGTTCCAGTTTTGTTCTTCTGTTGAACACAAAAGAAGATATTTCAAAGATTGTGGGTAACCAAACAGTTACTGGTCCCTGTTGACTTCCATAGTATTTTTTTTTCATACTATGGAAGTCACTGGAGCCCATCAATTGTTTGGTGACCCATATTCTTCAAAATATCTTCTTTTGTGTTCAACAGAACAAAGAAACTCATACAGATTTGGAACAACTCGAGGGTGAGTGAATTATGACAGAAGTTTTATTTTGGGGTGAACTATACCTTTATGTGAACTGCAACCACAGAACCTGACCAACCGCAGCTGTGCGTGATTATGTTCCAATTCCTGGAAGGGGCAAACAAGGGGCTTGGTAAACATAATGAACACCAGACAGAACTTCAAAGGCAGAGTACATTCATTTTGGTAAATTAAAGAGGAGAGGCTGCTTTGGGTAAACCATCTGTCTAATGTTTTATGGAAATAAATGCTTAAATATTTGTTCACACGTCAACATCTAAATGTGACATTAGCATATATATACATCTATAAATGTATTTTATATACAGCTCTGGAAAAATTTATCTGGATTTATTATTTATTATTTAACATTTTTGATTTGTTCTACAAACTACTGGCAACGTTTCTGCCAAATTTCAAATAAAAATATTGTAATTTATGTCAATCTCCAGACCTGAACCCCACTGAAAACCTCTGGAATGTAAGCAAGAGGGTCACCAGCCATTAAATAAAGCCAAGCTGTAAAATAAAGCTTTTTTTCACCAGGAGTGGCATAAAGTCGCCCAACAGCAATGTGAGCGACTGATAGGAGCATGCAAAGACACATGAAAGCTGTGATTGGAAATCAGGGTTATTCCACCAAATATTGATTTCTGAGCTCTTCCTAAGTTAGTATTGTGTTGTTTAATAGTATTTTGTTGTATTTTTTTTTTTTTTTTGGACCAGTTGTAATTTTCTGCAAATAAATGCTCTAAATGACAACATTTTTATTCGAAATTGGGAAGAAATGTTGCCAGTAGATAAATAAAATAAATAAATAAATAAAAAATGCTCATATTAGGCTACTCAAACATATAAATATAAATAATAAATCCAGAGAAACGGCTAATTTTGCAGTGGTCTCTTAATTTTTTATGGTTTATAATAAAACCGTGGCCTATATTTTGATGTAGCCATAGGCCTAAATCATCAACCTACCTACCCTGATAAATATTCACTGAAGAAACGTGTCACATTAAGTATTACATCACTTATTTAAAATATAATTGCAATAAGTCATTTAAAATAAGTTACGTCAGACATAATTCATTTTCATTTTACCGATTCTCACATGAAATTCCATCGTGTAAACATCTGAATAAGAGGCATAAGAGAAATTATCCTTAATGAAGTCTCACAGAGGTTTCATTACATGCCAGTCAACAAGAAAACATTTCCTTTAGATTTTAAACTAAAAGTACGAAAAATGTGTACGCGGGTGAATTTATTTCTGTTACGGTCTTCTTTGATCCGTCGGTTTGACCAATCAGCTCTTGCGCTGCGATGGTTGCGTCGGCATGACGTATTTATGAAAAATGGCGGCTACCCGCAGCAGTGAGTTTGGTGACTTGGTTCAAATTAAAAAGCAACTTATTTCTATTATAGCGCAGTGTAAGGAAAGAGGACTCGTCCACAGCGTGAAATGGTAAATGCAGTTATATTTATAACGTAACACATATAAAAAATGCAGCCAGTAATTAAATTTCACTGTAATAATGTGTGACAGTTAGCATGACAGCTAACACAATGAAATTGTATGAAAATATGGCTGTATCTCAATACCTAGTGATCTGCTTACATAGACAGCGTTTATGCACGTGGTTTAGGGGCGTCTGTAACATAGGATTTCATGGTAATACTATGATGTTTGACGTACCGTTGTAACTCAGTGGTAACGTTACCTATTTACAATTATATTATTTAAAAGAACTTGTTGTGCCATATAACTTATAGAATAAATATGACAATCATTCAGCACCATAGTAAATACATACTGTAGTATTACTGTGGTCCAGGACAAGAAGATAACAAAATTGACTGAACATATTGTTCTGCTCCGTTTAACACTGTGCTGTATGTTTTATATTGTGTGTGTGTGTGTGTGTGTGTGTGTGTGTATATATACATACACAAGTTTTTGGACGGTAAGATTTTTAAAATGTTTTTATAAGAAGTATCTTCTGCTCACCACAGCTTAATTATTTGATCCAAAATACAGTAATATTGTGAAATATTTTTACAATTTAAAATGACTGTTTTCCATTTGAATATATTTTAAAATGTAATTTATTCCTTTGATGCAAAGCTGAATATTCAGTATCATTGCTGCAGTCTTCAGTGTCACATGATCCTTCAGAAATCTAATATGATGATTTGCTGCTCAAGAAAGATTTACTATTATCAATGTTGAAAACAGTTGTGTACATATTTTTTTCAGGATTATTTGATAAATAGAAAGTTCAAAAGAACAGAATTGATCTGAAATATAAAGCTTTTGCAACATTATAAATGTCTATACTGTCACTTGATCAATTGAATGTATCCTTGCTGAATAAATGTATTCATTTCTTTAAGCCAAGCCCCCCCCCCAAAAAAAATAATAATTCTGACCCAAACTTTTGAACGGTAGTACATTGTTGCAAAAGCTTTCTATTTCAAATAAATGCTGTTCTTTTGAGCTTTCTATTCATCATAAAAAATACATAAAACAAAATTACACAACTGTTTTCAACATTGATAATAATCATAAACGATTCTTGAGCAGCAAAGCATACTATTAGAATGATTTCTGAAGGATCATGTGACACTGAAGACTGGAGTAATGATGCTGAAAACACAGCTTTGCATCACAGGAATAAATTAAATTTTAAAATATATTCAAATAGAAAAGTAATTGTACATTTTAATAATATTTCACAATATTAGTTTTTTGTTGTATTTTTTAATAAAATAAACGAAGCCTTGGTGAGCAGAAGAGACTTCTTTTAAAAACATTAAAAAATCTTACCGTCCAAAAACTTTTGACTGGTAGTCTTTTTGTAAATAAACTCCCTTATATATAAATGAGTTTTTTTGTATTGCTCTGCAGTGTTTAAAAAGTTGACTATATACCTGTCATGTGTTTTAGGGCCTCTGAACTGGCTTTTTCTTTGGATCCCCTTCCTCTGAAAGAGATCCCTCCACCACCGGAGCTAACTGAGGTCAGTCTGGAGTCTTAATTCCGGTATACAACAGTTGAGAGCTGGCTATAGGATATTTTCAGATGTTAATAACAGGTGTAGATAATCTGTTTTGCCTGAAGACATGCAGGTGTAAACATTGACAGTCTTGCCCTTTCTTCCAGGAGGACGCCCAAGATTTGGATGCTCTTTGTCTTGCCAAATCATATTTTGACTTAAAGGAATATGATCGAGCTGCATATTTTCTCCGTGGCTGCAGGAGTCCGAAAGCATATTTCCTGTATATGTATTCACGCTACCTAGTAAGATGTTTCACTATTGTTTTGTAAATGTTTTCTATCCCTTCTCTTTGGAGACGAAATGTGCCAGAACATATTTTGTTTTTCATTCTCTCAGTCAGGGGAAAAGAAGAAAGATGACGAGACAGTCGACAGCCTTGGTAAGAGAAAGGGTTTTAAACAGCGTCTCCAGCACAGACGTCTCCACTGCTCCCATCATAAGCATGTATTTGGTTGCAGGTCCATTGGAAAAGGGTCAGGTCCGAAACGAAGCCCTGCGAGAACTTCGGGTGGAATTGAGCAAAAAGCATAGCACAGGAGAGCTGGATGGATTTGCGCTCTATCTGTATGTATCAAAAGTAATATTATATCCTTTTCAAAGTTACTCATAACTCCCGACCAACAGTAAATAGTTACATTACTTTTCCATTGCACCCCAAAAAATTGGTAATTGTATCATTTTTGCAGCGTGTGAATCATGTTACAGATAAATGAAGAGTACCGGCTCAAACTAATGACAAGCCAAACTACTTTTTTCTGTTATTTAATAAAGCAGCAACATAGTAAAATCTACAACCAAAACATGTTGGCAGAACAAAAGGACACCAACAAGCATCAGCACATTTAATCTGATGATGAAATAAGTTTATACAGTAGGATGATATGTATATATCTGGTAAAAACAACTAATGGAATGTGGTCTTTGAATGTTTCACTTAAATAATGACCTAAAATATTACAGTAGACAAATAAAACAGTAGGCACACAACAACAATTAAAGGTGCACTGTGTAAATTTTAGCGGCATCTAGTGGTGAGGTTTCGAATTGCAACCGTCCACTGCTCACCCCTCCCTTTCGGAGCACATAGAGAAGCTACGGTGGCCAACACAGACACAACACAGTCTGAGACAGTAGAGAGTAGCTAGTGCTCTGTAGAGCAGTTTGTCCGTTTAGGGCTACTGTAGAAAAGCAAAATGGCGACTTCACTGTAAGGGGACCCGCGGTGTATGTAGATAGAAATGCCTCATTCTAAGGGAATAAAAACATAACGGTTCATTATGTAAGGGCTTTATACTCCACTGAAAACATAGTTATGTGTATTATATTGCATTTCTGTCAATAGATCCTCATAAATATTACACACTCCACTTTTAAGATACATTCATTTACAATAAGTAATATACTATTTGCATTCATGTTTAATTTTAAACTTGTTTTTTTTAGCCGCTTGCTCACCACTATTTTACCTAGCTTTTCAAACCCTTTATCGGACAGTCTGTTGGTGACGTCACGTGCGTACACGCACAAAAACGAATATGAAAACTTATAGGGATGATTGAATTTTTGAATTTCAAATCATTAGTGGTTGTGACAAAAAAAGTAACTAGTAACTAGCCATTTTTTTGGGATGGTAACTGTAATATTATTACTTACATTTGATTAGTAATTAGTTACACAACTAGTTACCAGGATAACTAATATTATTACTGTAACTAGTAGCTGGTTACTGCCAAAACTGGTTGGGTGTAAAAGCATTACAAGTAATTTGAGTTATGTAATCAAATAAAATAAAAACTAGTAAAGTATCGCATTACTTTTAAATTTACAACAAAACATTGTAGTTACTTTTTCAAATAAGTAACTCAAGTTGCTTATTTTTCCCATTTATTGACTGACCGCTCTCCTGTCCCCATGTTGAGAGAAATCAGGAGTATGAAGCTGAGGCGTTGTGTGTGTACATGATGGTTATTGTAGTTCTATCTCACTTTTCACAAATTCAGTATTCCTCAAAATGAATAAAAACTTTGTAACCTTTTTATTATGCAAACCTGCATATAAAATACACAAATATACGTAATGTATTTAATCTGACTTTATTAAGCAATGCTTTTGCTGCTGACCTTTGATCCAATTTACCATACTAAGCAAAAATTACTTTAGATAAACAGCACATTTGTGCTTAATTTTTTAGTTTTTATTGCTGAAGTAAGCCTGTTGAACTTCCTTCTCCTGCGTCGTATTCTTCTGTAATTCAGAACGGCAGCTGAAAGGTTTGTTTGAGCTGCGCGCTCTACTGTAGGCGTGAATTTGTATTTCCTTCAATAAAGTAACACAATTAGTTACTTTGTTTAATGTGTAACGCATTACTTGTAAAAGTAACTTTCCCCAACACGGAGTTGTGACCCAAAAAATGGGTCGAAGGTCTGATTTGTATATAGTAGGAACATTTTTGAGAACCACTAGTTTAAAAAACAGTGATCTTCTGGAACTGCTTGTTATTTTTTTGTTAATATAATCTTGTTTTTCACCAGTTATGGGGTGGTTCTTCGGAAACTGGATTTGCTGAAGGAGGCGGTAGAGATCTTTGTCGCTGCGACACATGCTCTCCCTCTGCACTGGGGATCATGGCTGGAGCTCTGCAATCTCATCACCAACATTGAAATGGTACATCTTTTTCCCAACCAGCTGTGCTCTGTCATGCTTTAGCTCATTGCAGGAACATTGAAGTAGACACTCAGACATACTGATAATAGCTTCTCTGTTTTGTCTTTCTCAGCTGAAGTCCTTGTCTCTGCCAGACTGCTGGGTAAGGGATTTCTTCATGGCGCACATGTACACTGAACTGCAGATGATCAAAGAGGCGCTGCAGAAATATCAGAGCCTAATGGAAGCAGGGTTTGCCAAGAGCACCTACATCATCTCCCAGATCGCAGTGGCTTACCATAACATACGAGGTGACCGTTATTTGCAGCAAACAGCAAATTATACACTGTCCGGCCAAAAAAAATCGGCATGGATTTGCAAATGCTTAAGAGTCTATGACTGGATCATTATTGCAGTGATTATGATGTTTCTAGCATGTTATTAGCCTGACGTCGTCATACTCAATTCTAGTCAGAATATGAGTCTGATACTGCTCCGTTGGGCTGTGATTATGGGGCGTGTTTCAACCGAACCAGGAAAGACCTCAATTGGATAGACCTACAACCAATCAGAGCGACCGAGCGACGCATAACGTTAGTTATCAAATGTCAAGAGAACTCAACTGCACACAGTGTTGCCAAGTCCGCGGGTTGAAGCGACCCAATTATGTGATATACAGACCCAGAAATGCGAATTTTAGCAGGCAGCCCTGCCAAAATAACATTTTACCCCCCAAATGCCTTTTTCCCCCCGGAGAACCCCGGCGGAAAGATTTTGGGCTTGTTTTTGGCTAGTTTTAAATAACGTTAGCAATTGGGCGGGTTTTGTTGTAAAAACTCGGCAACCCTGTCTGCACGCACGCTGGAATAAGTAGCCTTACGTTAGAAGAAAAAGATGAGTGTAAACTAGGGGTGTAACGATTCGTTTTAACAACGATACGATTCATATCACGATTTGAGGTTGTCGATACGATTCAAGGACGATATTGGTTCATTTAGAACGATACGATCCGAAACGATTCAGTGACTTGAAATCGATTCAGTAACTTTTTAGCCAAAAATTGTGTGACTGAAATAAATATCTGGATACTGGTCAGTGCAGGTGAAGTTTCCAAGATTCCTGTTGTTTCTTGTAAGGGAATCCGGTATATCAATTAATTATGGATATAAACAAACAAGTAAACAACAATTAATGGCAAATGCATTCAAATTTTATTTGAATAAAGTGCAACCAACAGTTTAGGTTGAATTAACAGGAAGTTGACCTTTTCTGCTCTCATTTTCAATATTCAATACATTTTCAATAAAAGCACAGTAAGTGCAACCACCATTTCAACAGTAGGTTAACCTGCTACTTCTGCTTTTGTTATCCAACATAATAATATTACAATATTAATATCAAAAATAAAGTGCAACTAACTTCTCTTCAGGTTTAATTAATAGTAGGTTTACCTGCTACTTTTGCTGTTGTTTTTCAACATTAAAATAATACAAATACAATATTAATATCAAAAATAAAGTGCAACCAACATTTCTTCAGGTTGAATAAACTGGCTGAACCTGCTACTACTCTCAGTTTAATAAACAAACAATATTTAACAAAGATAAAATGTAACCAACTACTCTTCAATGACTCTACAGATTTCTTTTTCAAAAATATCAACATGATCTGACCGCAGAACACTTCTCTGTGCGTTCACTATGTCGCCAGCTGTACTAAAAACTCGCTCTGCTGGCACACTGGTGTCAGGTATGCACAGGTAACAAGCAAGGGTTGAAAGTACAGGTAGCTCTTTCTCTTGGTGGCTTGATAATTTCTCGCTCGTTGGCTTCTCCTCTGCCATGCGCCATGCTATGTTTTGTTTTCTCAAGCCCCGTTCACACCGCAGCGACACGCAGCGACAAAGCGACACAATCCCATTCATTTCAATGAGCGCTGCTGCTGGTGCGTTGCGATGATGTCACAGATAGGCAGACTGAATCGAGTAACGTTTAACGCCTTTATCATTAAAAGTGCTAAGAAAAAACATCCATATAAAGTCTGACGTGCTTAAATCCAATGCGTTATTTCCTATGATCGATACAATCGATTGATTACCTTTTAAAATGATGTTAGATCGATATTTGTCGTCCGGAAGGCCAACTTGCCGAGCACAGATCGATGTAGTTAGATCATAGGAAAATAAATCGATACATCGATGTAGTAGATGAATCGTTACACCCCTAGTGTAAACGATCTTTGTCGGTGTTGTAAAAAAAGATTTTAAGGATACACAGAGTACTTACAAACACGATCATCATTTCTGAGAGAAATAGTAAAGGTGAATGCATATGAACAAGTTCTCCGTTTAGGATTAGAACAAATTCAACCTAAGCACCTTTGATGACGTGGATGATTACGTTACTGTTGATCATCGTCTAAAGCCCGCCCTGACAATTTCATTGGTCCGAACAGTTTCTGTTCGGGCATAATTACTCCTCTACGGATCAAGTCCAGACCGAACTGCCTGAGTAAAATGTTGTGGGCGGGGCTAAGTTCGGCTGGCATCCAGGCAAGCATGTTATGTGTTTGGCAACAGTTCTTCTGACCCTATTTGATGGAGTGTGGAGACACATCATGGCCATATTCCAGGATGACAATGTCAAAATTCATCAGGCTCAAATTGTGATAGAATGATTGGGAGGAGCATGAAGAATCATTTCAGACGTTAAATTCATTGGAAGTCTTTGGGATGTGCTGGAGTAGTCTTTACAGAGTGCTTGACTCTTGCATTGTCAATACAAGATCTCGACCAAAAATGAATGCACCTCTTGGTGGAAATAAATGTTGTGATGTTATTTCCATCAAGGGGTGCATCAATTTTCAAGATTCATGAGAAAATGATTCTTCATGCTCCCTCCCAATCATTCTTCCACAATTTTAGCCTGATGAATCTTGATATTTGTCATCCTGGACTATGCAAATTTTGTAAATTTTGAAGAAAAAAAAAGAAAGTGATATGGTGTACCTTTTAAAATGAATTTAAGTGTTTAAAAAAAAAAGATGAAGAAATGGGGATTGTCTTAATATTTGTTCTATAATGATAACACTTTACAATAATAACTAATGGGACCTTATTGTAAAGTGTTGCCACATTTTCTTTCCCCAGATATTGATCAAGCCTTATATCTGTTTAATGAACTCCGGGAACAGGATCCTTTTCGCATCGAAAACATGGACACCTTCTCCAACCTGCTTTATGTCCGGGTAAGAAGCTGCTGATCAGGGGTTTAAAGTCAGCCTGATATTAGAATTTATCCCTTTCTAAATGTATGTTATAGATCTTATTGTGAATTAATTTTTTTAAATGGCCACAATAGCTTGATCTTCCAGTGAAAACAACAGACTTAGTCTTCTCCAATTATTTAATCATCTTAAACCCCACCCCTTTCTTATGAAATGTTTGATTTGACAATTATTAGCTTTGGTCATGTGATGCATAATTTAAAAGATATTATTGTCATATTTCATTGAGTGATTAAAGTCACCATGAAATCAAAATGTGCAGTTCTTTTATTTTTATTCATGTGCCCTTTAAATCTTGAATCAAAATAACGCCCCATCCCTCTTGCAACGACATCTCTCTGATGATGTGTTCACTGGCGCGAGGGCGGGACAACCTGTCACTCACATGACATCACAGCAATAGGAAACCACAACTATCCGATCAATTCCCCATGGACAAAATTAAGTCCCGCCCTACATTTTGTTTCACTCTAATATACATCACAATAGGGAAGAAAAGACGATTACAACTTCTATTTTATGCCGACTTTAACACTAAATACACCATAAAGTGATTTTCTATCATTTCTAATCAGGCCAAGGATAGAGTGCCCATACAGTTGTCTCAGCCAATGGAATTGCTTTTGGGTCCAAGGGGGACTGGACTGTGCTGGGGGATTTTGCAGGATATCAGAACCATATGGGTTTTTGGGTCCGATTACAATATTCCAGTAAAATATTAATGATGGATTATCTGCTGATATTATATTAAACTATGGAAGATCTAGGATAAAACGAAAATGCAAACAGAAATGAATGCCAGTTTTAGTAGATGGATAATATTGTGTTAAGATCCTCTGTTTGTTTGCCTTAATTTTCAGAGCATGAAGCCGGAGCTCAGTTACCTGGCCCATAATCTGGTGGAGATAGATAAGTACAGAGTGGAGACATGCTGCGTCATAGGTGAGGATGAGAAAGAACAGGGTATGGAGTTATATATATGGGATTTATAAATGAAGTATTGATAGTCACTGTACATGTCACTTAGACTCAAAGTGTGTGATTCTTAGGGGGGATGTGTAAGTGACACTATTATCAGTATCAGTTATCTGGACAGGTGATAAGAAGATACTATTGAATTTAATTTTCCAAGGGTGTGTGTGTGTGTATAATCAAACAGTGCCTTCCAGTTAAGCAAGTTTTGAATTTCTTGAACAGGGATGTAAGAAATAAACAAACAAGCTTGCAAAACAAGGCAAAACCGTCTGTGGAGGAAGTAGCCTGCAATAATATATCCTTGAAATTGCAACATTTGCCATAAAGTCACTTCTGAAACTGTTTGTTTTGTTGTCCGCTCACAGGAAACTACTACAGTCTGCGGTCTCAGCATGAGAAAGCCGCCCTGTATTTTCAGCGTGCTCTGAAGCTGAATCCACGCTGTCTGGGGGCCTGGACCCTCATGGGTCATGAGTACATGGAGATGAAAAACACATCAGCTGCCATTCAGGCCTACAGGTACCAGGGATGTGATTTTTCCATATTTATATGGATTTCCATATTTTCCAACCTGAAATGTACAGCGGGGATCGAAAGTTTTTGCACCCCAGGTAAAAATTTGTATTAATGTGCATAAAGAAGCCAAGAAAAGGCGTCAAATTACAGATTAGACATTTATAATATGTCAAAAAAGTTAGATTTAATTTCCATCATTTACACTTTAAAAATAACAGAAAACAAAAAAATGGTGTCTGCAAAAGTTTGGGATCGAATTTGACCTCACTCCCCGGAAGTGATGACGGAGCTCAGAGACGATCGTGTTCCTCTGTTAAGAGGTAAAATAATAGCATAAATACTGCTCGGTTTCTCGCAGAAACTGATCGTTTCGCTAGATAAGACCCTTATTCATCGTCTGGTATTGTTTAAAGCCCTTTGAAGCTGCACTGAAACTGTCATTTGGACCTTGAACCGTTTGCCACTGAAGTCCATTATATGGAGAAAACCCCTGGAATGTTTTCATCCAAAACCTTAATTTCTTTTCGACTGCAGAAAGAAAGACATGGACATCTTGGATGACATGGGGCTGAGTAAATTATCAGCAAAAGTTTATTTAAAAGTGAACTAATCCTTTAAGGCCTTTACTGGCTAGCCATGCAGAGTACTTCGATGCATGCGATGGAGCATTGTCCTGCATAAAAATCATGGTCTTCTTGAAAGATGCAGACTTTTTCCTGTACCATTGCTTGGAGAAAGTGTCTTCTAAAAACTGATTTTGAGTCCATCTTCAACCCAAAAAGGTCCAACTAGCTCATCTTTAATAATACCAGCCCATACCAGTACCCCACCTCCACCTTGCTGGCATCTGAGTCGAAGTGAAGCTCTGTGGCCGTTACTGATCCAGCCACGGGCCCATCCATCTGGTCCGACAAGAGTCACTCTCGTCTCATCAGTCCATAAAACCTTTAAAAAATGTGCCTTCAGATATTTCTTGGCCCAGTCTTGACGTTTCAACTTATGTGTCTTGTTCAGTGGTGGTTGTGTTACAGCCTTCCTTGCCCTGGCCATGTCTCTGGGCACTGAACACCTTGTACTTCTGGGCACTCCAGGTAGATTGCAGTTGTGGAATAAGACAGCACTGGAGGATAATGGGTTCCTGGTAGCTTCACGTTTGATTCTTCTCAAATCTCTGACAGTTAATTTGTGTGTTTTTTTCTCTTAACACGTTTCTTGCGACCCTGTTGACTATTTGCAACAAAACGTTTGATGGTTCTGTGATCACGCCCCAATATCTTAGCAATTTTTAAAAGTGCAGCATCCCTCTGAAAGACTTTGTTACAATGTTTTACTTTTCAGAGTCAGTTAAATCTTTTTTTTTTGCCCATTTTGCCTGAGGAAAAGAAGCTGCCTAATAATTTATGCATAATTATTAGGCAGCTTCTTTTCCTCAGGCAAAAAAAGAGATTTAACTGACTCTAACCTTAACCTTGAATGTAGGGTGTTGATTTCCTTAGGCCACACCCTCCCTCATTACACAAATACAAATCACCTGATATGATTACATTTAAAATAAAATATATATATACACGTGTATATATATTTTAAATATATATATATATATATATTCTCATATTCATTTAATAATCTTGTCATGGTTTTAAATATTAAGCAGCACAACTGTTTTCAACATTGATAATAATAAGAAATGTTTCTTGAGCAGCAAATCATATTAGAATGATTTCTGAAGGATCATGTGACTCTGAAGACTGGAGTAATGATATATATATATAATTATTTAATTATTTTAAAAAAAATTCTTTGTGACATTCACCCCATGACTTGACCTTATTTGTCAAGTCTGATGCTGCCTTCACGTGCTATCGGAAGTTTCCTAATTCCCACTTTAGAAGTCGTGATTACGAGCTTGTTGCATTCAAGTGCTTTGTTGTCGGAGTGAACAGGAATCATGGTGGACACCAGGTTATTCTTGCCTATTTATTGGGAAAATCTTATTAAAACCATCATCATTTGTAGTCTCCATGCACCGACAACCATAAACATTCCACATAGTCCGCTTTCTGCTGATTCTGTAATTTCAGTCAAATGCAGGCTATTTTCGCTGTGTACCAAACATACAATACACTTCATATGATTACACATGTAAATATGTACTACGTTAATGTCAAGACAAGACGACCAAGCTGTTTTGGTCCTGCACTGGACACAGCAGTCTTCTCCCCGCCACCATGTTTAAAGCTTATGACACGCCCATCTCGGGAATTGGGGTATCAAAATTTTTTCCGAACTTCCCAGTGGTAAACACGACATCAGAGGGCGTTCATGTGCAATTTTTACCTAGGAAACTCGTATTTACGATAATTCCGATAGCACGTGAAGGCAGCATTATATTTTTTATTTTATTTTGGACCAGGAAGTCATACTGAAGTGTTGTATTCATGTTAAGAAGTAAAATAAGTGCTACATTTTTTTGCCTCTCTTGTTGCTTAGACATGCAATTGAAGTGAACAAAAGGGACTACCGGGCCTGGTACGGACTCGGACAGACCTACGAGATCCTCAAAATGCCTTTCTACTCGCTCTACTACTACAGGAAGGCCCATCAACTCAGGTGAGTGCATCACGTACATGAATCATTTAGTCTGTTTAATGCAATACTGACCCGAGAAAGAGCACTAATGCTGTGTTTGTATCAGGCCTAATGACTCGCGCATGCTTGTAGCTCTTGGTGAATGCTACGAGAAACTGTCTCAGCAAGTTGAGGCCAAAAAGGTGAACGGTTATGATTATTCAGCACTGGAATAGAATCATTGGACACATTCTGAGAGAAAATGATCTGTTATCTTTGTTTTTGTGGGTTCAGTGTTACTGGAGGGCTTATTCGGTTGGGGATGTGGAGAGAATGGCTCTTCTAAAGCTGGCAAAGTGAGTGAGGTTTTGTTCAGGATTGTGTTTGTGCGAGTGCTGATAATGGTCATCGTGTTTTGGTGAAACTGTGTTTGCTTCTAGGCTTCACGAGCAGCTGAACGAATCTGACGATGCTGCACAGTGCTACATTATCTACATCCAGGATATTTTCTCGTGTGGTGTAAGTTGTAACTGGATCTGATTTGATGTTAAAGTGGCACGGATGTTTACAGCTTTTAGACTGATCAGATGTGTGTTTCTGTGATCTCAGGAGCAGCTGGAGCATGCTGAGGTGAGCACTGCTCTGCGTTATCTAGGCCAGTACTACTTCAAGAACAAACTGTACGATGAGGCGTCTCTCTGCGCTCAGCGCTGCTGCGACTACAATGACGTGAGTTTCTTTTGACCAATCCACTCAGAATTTCCGGTCATCACAGTTCATTATAACATTTCAGATGAATTAACTCTAGATAATAAAGTTTGCAGACTTTGATGTTGACTCGAGAAAGCCTAGCCAGAAAGTCATTTAAAAAGCTTTGAAGTAGTTTTAAAAGCTTGGAGTTTGAAGATCTTAAAGCCATGCAATCTGTAAGACAGACAGATGGACATTCATTGCATGTTCTTGCAGGTAGCAGTGTTACTAGCATGTTGTTAGTTGCTAACATGGTTTGCCATTTCTGTCATGTTCTTCAATTGGTTTGAATGTTTTAGCACAATGTTAGCATGTTTTAACATTTTGCTGGCATGTCTTTGGCTAGTTGTTAGGCTTTGCTAGAAACACCTTAAGTCTGATCAGTTAGAAAAGATACAGCCCACTAAAGTCACGTTCAGACTGTCCAAATCCGATTGGAGTCTGATCATAGTGTGAACAGCAAAAAAAATCACATGAAATCTGTTTCAGTCTCTAAATGATTTTGTGTGGTTTGTCACTTTCTCACGCCACGTAAAATGTAAACGTCATTGGATTTCATTTGGATATACACAAAAATCGGATTTGGACTGACAGTCTGAACGATGCTTTAGTGTGTCTCCACTTCCTTCCACTCTAGAAAAATGAAGCCAAAATATCCCAGAAATGGGGGTTGACATTGTGTGACGATTACCAGATTGTTCCGAATACTAGACAAAAAACGGGTTTGTCTCATATTCAGGGTCTAGACATTTACATGTCAATAATACAGGTGGCGCCAAGTACGCGTAAAACGAGTGTGCCAAGAACTACAGTGTGTCAGAGCGTAATGTTAGAAGATTGCGGGTGCAAAAACAGTCTTATTAAAGAACACTAACAGTCAAAGAAAAGCTTACAGACTAAGAGCCGCATGACTGTCATGTTTGCGTACCTCGCTGACGGGGCCAAACTTCCCCCTGTATGTGATTTTAAAATGCAAGACGGCACCCAGATTTCACTTCTACTGTTATGAAATTTTGGTAGGTTACATGGTTTTCAATAAGAAGATGGATAGCCTAATTGTTATATAATTCAGATTGGCTACAGGTTATTTTTATGGTGTGCCAAGAAGTGGTTGTTTTTAAATGTGAGCGTTGGTACATTTTTACCAGTATCTACCATACTTTCAATTTCAAAAATTTAAAGATGAAAAATATGCAATATAAAAAAAGATTTGGTCTTCAAAAAGCCTTTTTCCAAAAGATACATCTTGGAACAAGGGGGGTCGTCTTCTATTCGGAACAATACAGTACATCATTCGGAGCCCGAGTCTGAAAAACGAACACTTGAAAAATATATTAAGAAAAATTAGGAGTGCAATTGGATTTTTCGCTTGGCTCACATCCTGTCCAGTTACATAGAAAGGGTGTGTTTTATGACCTATATTAAGCCAGCCACCAGGGGGCGATCAATGTTTTGGCTTCACTTTTCAGGGAAAATTCACTTTAGTCTAATAAATGTCAATTTCTGGTCATTATTTCCTCTTCGTAGCTGCTCAATATAGGCATTATATAATTTCTGGAGCTTGCTTTCTCACTCATCACTGCATCAACTTGCACTTCTAGTCAAACTTGTTTGCTAATTGTTGCCTTTCAGGCTCGAGAGGAAGGCAAGGCTTTGTTAAGACAAATCTCTGCGGTGCGGGAGCAGGGAGAGCCTTCATCTACAGACTTGTCTTTACCCTGCGTCTTCAACCCTTTGTCCAACAACACCACTCCAGTTAGGAGAGTATCTCCACTCGATCTGTCATCCGTCACGCCCTAACACACCCTTCACTTAGAACATTAAATATCCATGCAGAGATGTAAATAACTGCCTGTACAGACAAAGATGGCCATTGTGTGAAATAAAATGCTAAAACATTGATGGTTGAATGTTTTATTACAAAACTCACCCATTTGGTTTTAATTATACAGTGGAGAGAGAAAAGACATTCAAAAGTGACAAACACAACCAACCTTCTTAAACGCATGCAAAATGTGCAAAAGAGCAGCCAATGCAAGAATGTAGTGCTTGTGCATTTGACCACTTACAAAGGGGGGGAAAAAAACACTCAAACTTTGAAAAAGATGCAGCAGCAACAATGAAGTATTTTAAAATGAACTGAAGAGCACAGAATGGACTGGAGTCATGCTCAGATTTATGTATATAATACATTTGGAAAACACATGGAATGCAGGTTATAATTTGGTAGCACTACTTTTATCTTTGTATCTTGTATTTACAGTTTGATTTGGTTTGCATAATACTTGTACATATGTTAAAATAAAAACATGTAGAAACAGTAAATGACAGTAGTCAAGGGCCATGTTTTTCTGCTTTTACAATGGAAAAAACCTTGAGCACATTAAATGCCTGAATACCTATAAAATGTATTCAGAGTAAGAAAAAAGAGAAAAGAATCATTGTCATCAAAATAAGGCCCATTAACGTGTCAACAAGGCCACCTGATTATATTAAAAAGCTTATCTAAAAACATTTAAAAATGAAAAACCAAGAAGCTTTTATATCTTGCAGTGTACAGCTCTTAATATTTGACTCTGAGCTGGATGGGAGTGGACGGAGGAGAGGGCTGCCGTGAGCGCAGCACGCGGGCGTAGGGCGTGTTGACGTCGGGTCGCTGCCGGGTCTGCCGCGAGGGGGTCTTCGAGGGTGTGCGGGAGGGGAACAGCGAGCGGAAGAAGGGTCGTTTTTCAGGAGGCTGGTTTTCCACATAAGCCACCGCTACCCCGCAGCCCCTCTTCTTGCAGGAGCCGGGTTGCGTGTGGGGCTGAGGCGGCTGCGTGCTCTGATACTGTGCAAGCATCTCGTCTTTCTTACGCAGGTCTGCTTTGACCAGCTGCAGGCTGGTGTGCAGCTCCACCAGCATTTGGTCCTACAGACGAAGAACACAGGGAGGAGAGGGCAGCGGACAGGGTTAGAGAGGCCAGAGGGCAGAAGGTGGGGTGGAAACTGGAATTATTTGTGATTAACCAGAGTTTATCGAATTGGTCTGATTTGAAAAGAATTAAAGTCAGGAACATTCAAAAGAGGGTTTAGAGAAGAAACAGCAGGTTAGGAAAGGAATTAAGAGGAACTAGTTATGAGCAAGGGATGCGTGTAAATCTTTTGCATCATTCTCATGTCATTGTTTGAATTTTGTTCTTAGTAAATAGGACCTGAATTAGAGTGAAAGGGGTTAAAGAGAGAATATAGGAAGAAACAAAGAGGGAAAGTGTTGATGTGGTACAGACTAACTTTTCAATTTGTGTTGAATACTAGGGCTGGGCATTAAAAAACAATGCATTTTTATAAACCGATATTGACTCTTAAATCCCAAATCTTTTAGTCAATGCGGTCTTCATTTGATGAATGAACAGAACATTGTAGCGTGCCTTTGGGAAAGGCGCTTTGTGCCGTTTATTTTGATATGAAACTGTCTCAGATTTTAAATTGTCCATTTTATTATGAAATTCAAACAAATACTTTTTTTTGCCGCTCTTTAATGTGGCGTGACAGATTGCTGTAGTTCCTCAGTTTAAGAGAAGCAGCAGCGCACGTGAACTAATCATCAGTTCCAGCACCAAATAAACATTAATGAACATCAGAAGGTATGTTGAAAGATACGGGATAACTTACTGAAATCATGGCACATGTAAATCACTAGGAAAGGGATTAATAAAACAGCTTGTAAACAATGTCATGTAATGTAACATTTACCTCAGGGAAGCCATATATAAACTTGTTAGCTAGGAAATTACTTTAGAATTACTTTTGCTAAATATATGCAGTAAATATTCATTATATTATATATAATTTTTTTTAAATTAATATAATATATTAATGCATGTTTGAATAGATCAGCCAAGTTATGACAGCCACCATTTAAATATTTCAATTTCCAAAAAACAAATTGGAGTAGAAACATTATGTAATTATAAAGTTTTTTGCCATGTACTGCATCTGATACATATCCAAATTAATCAATAATGAATCGAGTAGAATCGAAAACAGAATCAAGTTGCAAACTTCTGAATCTAAATCAAAACATGACGTTTTTGTCAATACCCAGCCCTATTGAATACCCTCATTAATAGCTAAAAAAAAAAAACAATGTTTCCTTATTACAACTAATGTAAGAACTCAAATCACAGCTCAGATTAAAGGGCCCTTATTATGCTCATTTACAATTTACAGCTGTTCATTGGGTCTACTAGAATCAGTTTACTTGATTTAAATGTTAAAAAAAAACTCATAAATTTACATTGTTGTAGCTCCTGTTTCCATCCTCTGTCTGAACGGTGTTTCGTTTCATTAATACCTGCCTTCCGAAAATAACATTTTGCTCTGATTGGTCAGCCGGCCTCAGGCTGTGATTGGTTTATTGCTTAGGAGCACATGTCAGGGGAGTATCAGCTCCTGAGGCGCTGAAAATACTCCTGTAACTATAGCATCAGTTCTGTCGTATAGCCAGTAGGCGGGCATTATGAAAATGTCACATGAGCCTCGTTTCCACCGAAATTACCGGGAACAATTTGTACCAGGAACTTTTTTCCCCCCAGACCGGCTACTGTCTGCGTTTCCACTGCGGTCTAAAGTACCGTGAAGATTAGGCAAATTAGTCCGGTGATGTAGGACTGCGCGACTGCGTTCCTCCCAGTCAGCGACGGACAGTAATCATTTTTGTGCAATACTGTCTGCAACAATAACAAGTATGGAGGAGATTCAAGCAGTGCTGCTTTTGCTAGTTATGTATTGGTTTACTAAAGAGGTCATTAACAAAACGGCAGAAAAGAGACGAGCACTGATACTAAAGCGTATTCTGAAAGCTAGATTTAAAATAAGAAAACTTGTGTTATAATCAGCCATTACAGACATTGATTGTGAGATGGCCCAGACAACGTGCGCCATCAGACAGAAAGAGCAAGACTGATATTTACTGAACGCAGAACGAACCTCGCAAGACTTTTAAAAATGCCGGTTGAAATAAAATGCTGCGTGAGCTCAACCAATCATTATGTTCAGTGCCCAAGTCCCACCCTCAAACTAGGGATGCACCGGTTGACCGGCCAAAAAACGGAACCGGACGGTTTTTGCTTCTATCGCGCAATCGGCAACCGGACGGTTTTCTTTGTATTTTTCTGCCGATTTATCCGGAAGTGCGCCCGCGCACATACGGCTATATTGCAAATCATTCGCGAACATGTCACTTGTGTGTTATAAACGGAAACTGGAGAACGGAGGGAAGAGACGAGATACGCTGAAGGGAATGAAGAGCCGCTTTCCTGCGCGAGTTGATGTTGCGCGAGCTTACCTCTCCGCGCCCTGCACAAGCTTCTTTTTGTAGCCTAAAGAAGAACATGCATGCACTTTTGAAATGAAATGCAATCAGTTCTGTAGCCTATAGGATGATAATTTTTATTTGGTAACACTTTAGAATAATGGTCATTAGTTAATATTAGTTAACTACATTAGTTAACATTAACTAATAATGAACTGCACTTATAAAGCGTTTCTTAAAGGGTTAGTTCACCCAAAAATGAAAATTATGTAATTAATTACTCATTCTCATGTCGTTCGACACCAGTAAGACCTCTGTTCATCTTCGGAACACAAATGAAGATATTTTTGTTGAAAGCTGATGGCTGAGAAAGGCTTCAGATGGGCCTCCATTGGCATTCAGTACATTTACACTCCCAAGACCCATAAAAGGCTCTTAAAACGTCGTTACAAAGTCCACAGTGACTCTACAATAATTTTATGATGCGACGACAATAGTCTTTGTGCGCAAAAAAAAAAAATCAAAATAACACCAACAACTTTATCCAACTTGTTCTTGTCTTTCGTATGTGCCTCCACGACGCATGCGCAAGAATATTACGCAGATCCGGCGTTCGGACTCATGACCCACAATCGATTTGTTTACAAGCAGAGGAAGACGCGCGTGTCTAAGCTGTTGAATTCTACATTGATCGTGCTTTAGGTCTCCGCGTAGTGCTCAAAATCGGAGCAAGTGTGCATTTCATGGATTCCCGAACCCCGGCAGGGACTTTAGACCCTGGTTCCTGCGGTCGAAACACACAGAGTAACAGCCCAAAGTTCCTAGTTCCTGCGGTGGAAACGCGGCTATGGTGACATAAGCTAGGCACTGCAAACGAGGCGGTTCAGGCAGGAGTTGAACTCCCTATGGCGATGACTTTGTGAATTAAAACCATCTGCAGTGTTACAGAGCACAAACAGCTATACATTATAGGTCCCCTTTAAATGTAATATTCAAACCAAATGCTTGGTGAATTTATGTTAACATGATGTGACTGAACAAAGTGGGTGTTCATTACCTGTTTGGCGAGTTTGCTGTCTGCTGAGGAGAGCGCGTGGCGGAGTTTCTCTCCGTCTGTGTTGCGGCAGCATGCCCTTTCTCCCGACTGCAGCTTGATGCCCAACATCTGAAGCTCCATCCGCAGCTGCTTCAGGTTCTACACACAAAACACGAACACACTCTTAACACAGTGCCATATATGGGATACTCCATTTCTCCCTTCAAATGTATAGCAAAGGAAAGTCATCAGTAGAGGATTGGACTGTGCGCCTCATCAAGGACATCAAGCGCCTCCTGGAGGGGCTTTGTCTACAACAGGAACACTTATTAGCTGGTAACATTTCCAATGTATTATGAATGAACATGAAATAAAATCAACTACATTATATTTATAAATTAACATCAGCCAAGATTAATAAATGCTGTAAAAATTCTCATTGTTGTTAGTTCATGATACCCAATGCATTAAAGTTAACAAACTGAATCTTTTTAGAATACTGTGCATGATTAAACAATTGTGAACATTTCCTATAAAGTTAACATGGTTAGGGGCCAATGAAATCTGTCACTATAATTGTATTTAATTTATTTTTTTATATAATTATATTTATATTTAATACTTTTTTTTTTTTTTTTTTTTACTTTTTACAAATGAAAAGTGTGTGTATAAAAAACATTGTGCTTATATCATGACTAATAATAATAATGATTTATTATTGCTAATAATAAATAATATTTTACAGAAAACTTATTTTTAAAAAACATCAGGGTTACCCGTTAACATGCAGGTACAACATGTTCTGGTTAAAAAAATCACTAGAAATGTCTAAGGATTTATTATAAAATATTATATTATAACAAAAATCTGTAATATCGATTTTAAAATTTTTGTCAGGAGGTATGCAAAATCAAGAACGAGTCTATGTCTTTATTATGAAATATGAGCCTCTTATGCATCCGCTGTGGAAATAAAAAAAACAACTTTGGTACATTGGAGAAAAACATATGGATTGTCATATATGCACATGATCCTTATTTATCCTTCTAAGAATAAATGTATATTTCATTAAAATCGCCGCTTTTACACTTTCATAAAATTGCTGCCTTCAAGCCAAATCGCGATTGTGGTTTGCTTTCGATTAATCTATATTTAACAGAAAAGAAATGTATTACATTTACATTTAGCAGATGCTTTTATCCAAAGCGACTTACAACTTGGGGGTACAATAAGCGATTGGTCATGAAGAGTCGAGTGAGCGCAACAAGTGCCTGAAATACTTCGTCCATGTACATTTCTCAGTGTAGCACAGGCTAGAGTAGGGAGGGGAAAGGGAAGAAAGAGTTTTTTTTTTTTTAAAGAGGTTAAGTGCTCATGGAAGAGAAGAGTTTTTAGTTGACTTTAGAATGTTGTCAACGAATCAGCGTTTCGGATGGCGGTGGGAAGATCGTTCCACCAGCTGGGAACGTTGAATGAAAACAATGTATTAAAACTCATTAATTTGATAAGTACTTTACAGTAGTAGGCTGATATATTTCAGTCATGTTTTAGTGAAGAAATTTGAGTTTCTGTGCTGGATTTGACAATAGTATCAAATGAAATGGTGATATGCTGGTGAAGACAAGATTTGGAGATGAAGTTCGCGTGGACTGTCCTCAGACAGCGACACGGTATTCGCAGAAACCCCACAAGCATGCTTGAATATGTGCAGAAGGCAAAACTGTGCCACTCATTAGCTGCTTTTCCACCGTTGGGCCGAACGGTTCTTAAAGTAAGGAACGTTGCAGTTATGTTTCCACTTGGCACGGCACGATTACAAACCGTTCTCAGCCCGGAATTAGCCAACCGTGCCGGTAGTGACGTTGCCACTCAGGATCTGTCACTTATCTGTAGCCTGGCTACCAGTTTCTCTGTAGCTGGCTAAGCGCGCTATTTGAGCGAAGTAAAAAAAGATTAAAGGGTTAGTTCACCCAAAAATGAAAATTCTGTCATTAATTACTTACCCTCATGTCGTTCGACACCCGTAAGACCTCCGTTCATCTTCGGAACAGTGAGTCGAATCAGCAGTTTGGATCGCCAAATTTCAGCAGTTTGACACGCGATCCGAATCATGATTCGACTCACTGATTCATAACGCTTCGAAGCTTCATGATGCCGTGTTTTGAAATTGTCATCACTATATAAGTCGTTATTTAGGTTTTTTTTGCGCACAAAAACTATTCTCGCCGATTCATAAAGTTATTGTAGAACCACTGTAGTGAGATGGACTTTGTAACGACGTCTTTAGTACCTTTTAAGGGTCTTGAGAGTGAACCGTGCATTGTGCCAATGGAGGCCTTTCAGAGCCATCAGATTTCAACTAAAATATCTTAATTTCTGTTCCGAAGATGAAGTCTTACGGGTGTCGAACGACATGAGGGTAAGCAATTAATGACAGAATTTTCATTTTTGGGTGAACTCATTTTTGGGAAGAAGAGTGTGTTAGAAATCAGGAATGGTGAGAGAACATTTACTTGGTCATCTTCAACATGCATCTTCAAACAAAACTTCCGTCTTCAGCCAAAGTTTAAAACCGGTCTGTCTAGCACTCTTCCCATAATATTTACGGATTAGGTCAGTTGTGGTCAACACATTCGACCACATGATCATCTCACACAAAAGCAATCAGGTCTAATGTGTTTTCGGCCATCTCTTGAAGTGGTCGAAAATGGACTCCAAACGTTTTAGACCCCGTTTACACCCGTATTTTAGCGTCGTCCACTTATCATCCAATCGACCAAGTCATATCTTAATAGCAGGTGTAGTACCAACAAGTTAATTTCATGATTTTATTAGCTGCTGTTGATTGCGCCTCAAAGAATTTGGCAAATTCTGAGAGGCACATTAGCAAACTTTTGCAAGGACTGTAGCGGTGCACAACCAAGCAGCTTTCTGTTGGTCAACACATCGAATTCCTATTAAAAAGACTTAAAACAATTGAAAAACGGAATTTAAATCTTTTTGACATGCAAACACAAACTACTATTGAACCAATCACATTCAAAAAGAAACCAAAGCACTGACCCTCTGACCCTCCTCCAGTTTCCGCTCAGCTGTAGTTGTCATGGTGCTGGTGATGCCCGTCAGTGGGAGGTTCTCCTGGAAGCGTTTCAGTTCTATAGAAGAGTGTGGATTTAGTTGTTGTAGAAGTGCAGTCAGGTAAATAGATTTATTGAACTTAAAATTTAGTCTTTAACAGGGTTTCTGCAGGTTTCATTAAATCTAATTTAATGCTTTTTAATGCCATATATATGTCGCTAAATGTCGATAGATGACGTCATATGGCAGTTCGAATATTTGCATTTACATTCTGCCAAATGTCAGCCCTTTAGATTTGTTTGCTTCTCTGCTGCTACCCTTTATGCTCCCATTATACACTCACCTAAAGGATTATTAGGAACACCTGTTCAATTTCTCATTAATGCAATTATCTAATCAACCAATCACATGGCAGTTGCTTCAATGCATTTAGGGGTGTGGTCCTGGTCAAGACAATCTCCTGGACTCCAAACTGAATGTCAGAATGGGAAAGAAAGATGATTTAAGCAATTTTGAGCGTGGCATGGTTGTTGGTGCCAGACGGGCCGGTCTGAGTATTTCACAATCTGCTCAGTTACTGGGATTTTCACGCACAAACATTTCTAGGGTTTACAAAGAATGGTGTGAAAAGGGAAAAACATCCAGAATGTGGCAGTCCTGTGGGCGCAAATGCCTTGCTGATGCTAGAGGTCAGAGGAGAATGGGCCGACTGATTCAAGCTGATATTCAAGCAACTTTGCTGCATACCTCGGTTGTAACGCGTGGTTATTTCAGTCAAAGCATTTGTGAAGCCACAACACGCACAAACTTGAGGCGGATGGCAGGGTTCTTGCAGGTTTCAGAAAGTCAAATTTAAAGACCTTTTTAAGACATTTTAAGACCATAAAGATTGAAATTTATGACCTATACGACGCATTACCAAAATTATTTAAATCAAAGAAATAATAAAAAAACCAATGACCTTAGTAACCCTCCACAGCCAACAACGTGCCAAATGCCCAAAACCTTAGGCCCAAAATGAAAATAGGCTAAAACAAACTTGCCCTCAAATAGAATAGATTACAAAACAGCATTTTAATAGCCTAATAGAGATTGAACAGGGGATGCACTAGGGAGATAGGATAAACTAGGGATGCACGATTTGGGGAAGATATCTAAGTGCGATTATTCTGGTGAAAATGCAATGTTTTTTTTTTTTTTTTTAACAAATGAAAAGTGTATGCATATAACATTTTATATATGAATGTTTATATATTAACGAGACTAATAATAATGATTATATTCAATAAATACAAATATATAACAAAATTTGAAATATTACTATTACAATAACATTTTAATTATTAAAAAATTTAAAATAGAGTATTTAAGAATAAATATAACAATATAATAATAATACTAATAAAATAACATTTATATTTTACAGAAAACTTATTTTACAAAAAAAACCTGCTGGGTTACCTGTTAATATGCAGACAGCCTATGACTAAAAATCATTAGAAAGGTCTAAAGATTTATTGTAAAAAATAAAATAAAAAAATAAATAAAATAAAAATAAAATAAAAAGTCTATGTATTTAATATGAAATATGAGCCTCTTATGCATCCACTGTGGGGGGAAAACTGTACATTGGAGAAAAACATATGGGTTGTCATATAAATTTATTTAGAAAGAAGTTATTTTTCATATTTGTTACCCAAACTTTCATTCATAATGGAAGCCAGAGGGCGCCCTCGAGCAGAAACTCCACATTTCCCTCAGAGAAGTAATCCTTAGCCCTAAGGTGAAGCAGAGAATGTCTAATATGGCGAGAAGTTTCACTCTCACTGAACTTCCGGCTTCTGAACTGGTTGCAGTTCCTCTCTGATTCCATATGAGGGCGCTCACAGGACGAGTGCAGAATGAATGGAGGTCTATGGCGCTATACCAATAAAAATCCACTTTTCTCAGGATATAATTTTTTATCTAGTAATTTGAATGTTGTATTCGAAAGGAAATGCAAATAAATTACACATTGCTGGGTGTTAGATTTTTTAGAGTCACTTATTTGCTTTAAAAAGTCTTTTAAAGTGTCAATGACGTCATACGCATGTACGACCAGAGATACTGCTTAACGGCAATCCTTCAGTCGCTCTGGTGCTTTCGCGCTCTGCACTTTCTTTTCTCTCGAGGCATCGACAACACAGCTGACACAGGTAAATACACGTGCTAGAAGAGTTTTTGTTTTGTTTGTTTCTAATCCCGCTTCAGATGACACGATGCCATCAAGCGGGATCTCTGGTCGTAATCAGTCCTTCACTGACCAATCAGCGTTCATTAGCAGAATGCTAGCGTGTTATGGACAACAACAACTCAACCTGTAAGAAATCAAAAGGACATAAGTACTCGTTCATTCAACTTTCGACCTAAAACCCATGTTGAACTTGCAAAATCTACAATCATTTCTGAGATTTCTCAACGGCAATCGGGTGAAAGAGACAAATTTAGCCGTCAAGCCCCATTGACTTCCATTCATTTTGCACTCATGGCGATCGCCCCCAGTGGAACTCTGGTGGTACTACAACCAAAATTCTGTACAACAGGGCTTAATAGGGAGTGGGCAGGCTCTCCGTAGACGGGCTCTGGGTGAAGCTAGCGATGTAGGATAAACTGAAGATAGAAACGCTTTGACTGATGAAACGAAGACAATAAACACGACTGCATGAAGCTATGGTGTATTTGAGTTCTTCAAGCCTTCACTATTGTCATAATAATAAGGTATGCAGTGCTGATTGAGTGCAGACTTTATCACTGTTTAGAATAATATAAAACAATGCATGTCTGCCTCATTCTGTCCAAAAAAATACAACGTTATTTAATTTAGACGTATTTTGCGGGCAGGTAATTGCATTTATCACGGGATTTGTAGTTTTATCACCGAGTACGTGTACCAACACCCCCAGAAAGAACTACAACACAACTGAGAACGAACGCACTGAGGGCGGCGCAGCAAAGACTATAGAGCGCCGCTTTGAGCTCCGCTTTCGCGATTCGATACTTTTTTGCTACAGTGTAGGGATGGGCGATATGGACTTTTTTTTAGTCCAAAAATGTATCCCGATATTTTCTAGTATTTATTGCGATAACGATATCAATGACGATAAATGTAGTATCATTCCCCATGTTTTTGGATACAAGTGAGAGCTGTATGCATTCTTGAGAGACTCAGAAAAACAAACAATGATCTACAGTAAAACGTACATGTCATCAAATAGGCTCCTATAATACATAATAAAATGAATAAATAAAAAAATTAAATATATATATATTATATATATATATAATTAATTATTATTTTTTATGTAAAATTCCACACCAGCCTTTTCAGAAATGGAAAAGTTGCAGATATAATTGTCTTCTGCAAAAGTGCAGGTAATGTTTAAATAGTGCAACTGTGCTAAAAAACATCACACAATACAAACAATAATAATTCAAATCAATGACAAGTTTTACATGTAAACTGATTCTGTATTTATTCATACACTCATGGTGCAAACAGTGGTAAAAATAGCAGAAACAGCAAAAGTAATTATCCCAAAAATGTGTTCAGATTACAAAAAAGTTGAAAATAATGATTTAATGATAGAACTTCAGTAATTTGAGTTGATAAGATAATACCACGAATTCTTCAACTAATAAAAATAAACTGCACTTAGGAATAATGAGCTTCTGGGTTCATGAATATTAATCACGTTGTCAGCGCTCATTCTAACTGATTTGCTGAAATCAAAACAGGCACCTTAATAGATTCCCGATGCCAATGAGATTCCCGTTTGTGCATTTTGTTTCTTCCTGTTCATGAAAGGCTGAATAATTCCAAATAAACGCCATTATTTTACAGGAAAATACAACAAAGGATATTGTTTACATGTAGCACGACAATTCTGTGTGGTATAAGACTCTCTCGCTCTCTCTTTGAGTGTGTGTGAAACACTGAGCGCTCTCAGTCGCGCGCCTCACACTAGTGTTTAATGTGCGTCAAATACACTGCGCATTCATTGAGATGAACTGAAATGCTTTACCGATCGATTGAGACAGAGCAAATCTCTTAAGCGCGCAGTCCAAGTGCTCAGCGAGTGAAAATACATCTGTATGTACAGGTTCAGATTACCCTCAGGTGCCCCTCGTTTAGCTATGAACTCTTCCGCAGCTTTCGCTGTACTCGCTCTGCACGTGAGATGCGGATTCAGTGCCGTCCCATCACGCGCTGCGCGTAGGACACCGAGTGCTGCGGAGGCACCACAAGAAAATTCTCTCTCCAACCCCCGTTCAGCTTTACAAAGTGACGAACGCAGCCACCGCGGCCATCATAAAGTAATAACGCTTTAAGCATCAAGAGACGGCCAGCGGTGGCACGGTGCGGATGGGTCGCGCTATCAACTAGGCTTTATCGTTATTATCGCGGGAAGACAAATTCTTATCGTGGGGAGAATTTTTACCGGTATATCGCAAACGATAAGATATCGCCCATCCCTACTACAGTGTAACGTTAATAACTTTCTGCAGCCAGCATTTCTGGAAATGAACGAGGATAACACTTTTTTTAAGACCTAACTAAATTAAATTTAAGACCTCGGGTGAAAATCTGGCCGTTTTTAAGACGTTTTAAGGCCTTAAATTTAAAAAAATTAATTTTAGACATTTTAAGACTTTTTAAGACCCCGCGGGAACCCTGGGATGGGCTACAACAGCAGAAGACCCCACCGGGTACCACTCATCTCCACTACAAGTAGGAAAAAGAGGCTACAATTTGCACGAGCTCACCAAAATTGGACAGTTGAAGACTGGAAAAATGTTGAACTGGTCTGATGAGTCTCGATTTCTGTTGAGACATTCAGATGGTAGAGTCAGAATTTGGCATAAACAGAATGAGAACATGGATCCATCATCCATCCAACTTCGCGACCGTTAAAATGTTCTGTATAGTATGAATGATTGTAATCCGGACGTACTACATCCGCCATGTTGTCATGATCATGTGACCTACCAGCGTCAGTTGCGTCCCTTCACCTCCATTCATAAATCATCTTCCATGGCCTCATGGGATAGTAAAGCGTCCATCGTATGCGCACTTCAGAATCTTGCCGGAAGTAGTAGGTCAATCCGACTGTTTTTCGAATACTATGAATTCAGACATACTACTCTGTTGGCGTACTGTTTTTTGCACACTATATGGTAGAGAACTATTCGATTTCGGACGCAGCTCTAGTTTTTGTTTGTTCTCTGGCAGAGCGCACAGCCTCAACTGAATGCGCTGCTCCTCTCAGCCACTCACTGAACAGCAGACGCAGAGAGAGGTGCGCCTGCGCAGTGGCAGGAAAGCAAGATCTTGCGCTCGTGCGGCAGTAGCGGGGGTTTCGGAAGCTAGATCAGGTAATTAAGTATATTCATCACATTGCGCTTTCTTATGAAGGCTATTTTCAATATAAACTGGCTATCTAAAAAAAAATGTAATGCCTGTAAGAATAAAATGTAATGCTTTTTAATGCCATTGAAGGCCTTAATTTTCGCAAAATCTATTTAATGACTTTTAATGCCCCACAGATACCCCGTTTAAACTTTTTCAATGTCACATGCAAAACTTACCCAGAGTTTTGAGGCGCAGTTCTGTTTGTTTCAGGTCCAGCTCAGCTTTGCACTGCTCCAGCTCGGTTTTACACTGCAGGAGCTCCATGCTCTCATGTTCCGTGTCTCGCTTGTGTGTCGAAGCCAAGCGCCGTGAGCGCCGGGGACCGTTGATGTCATCCAGAGGTGGGAAAATAGCACCTGGGGCAATATCACCCTCTTCCTTTTCCTTAAGAGCAGCAGAAAGCTCTCGGATCTCATCATCTCGCTCCTTCAAGAAATGATCAAATCAGTACTATCAAAATCACATCTTTTAATGTGTCAATACAGTAATAACATCACCGTTGATAAAATATTTTACGATACTATCGTCTATTGACACAACCCTAATCCTTAAAATACTTATTTCATAAATTGTGTCATTAATATTAATAATTATTCCGATAAAATGTGCAAACAGGGTTTTGGTTGAATTGTCAGACTCCCCTTCACATCACTGACCTCTAGCTCTTGGCTGTAGTATTTCCTCAGGCTGCTCTTCAGATTGTTAATTTTGTTCTCACATCTCTTCTCCATCAGATCCCTCTCGCTCTCCAGTGTCTCGCTGCACAAGGGAGGAACTTAAAACATCTAATTGTAACAACAACTTTATATTGCGTTACTGTACATATGCACTAGCGATATAGATTCGTTCCCTTATCCATAGAAGCACTAGGTACCTGAAGTCATCCTGCATGCGGTTGATGACCTCCATCATCTCAGTGCAGACCTCCTCTCGAACCATGGCCTCGAGTTCCTCTTTCTCCTGCCGTTGACGCAGCACCTCACGCTTCAGAACATCGATGGCTTTTAGGAGCGCCTGCCCAACATAACGAAATCCAGCTGAGTTATGAAACATTTCTAGGGTTTAAGAAAGTTGTGCTTTCTGGTCATTTCAAGACTTGTTATGTCAACAGTCATGCAAGTCAACAGTCAGAGATAGTTCGCCCAGAAATTAAAATACTCTCATCATTTACTCATACTCACCCTCATGCACCAGCTTTCATGTTTACCGTGTGTGAAATTAATCTGTACCTCTTCACTGGAGTTGGATTAAACCACTCTATTCATATGGATTCGTTTTATAATGCCTTTAAAACCTTTGAGTATTTTACATTTTTGATATCTGGACTTTCAATGGAGGGACAGAAACCTCCGTTTTAAATAAAAATATCTTAATTTGTGTTTCCAAGTCATACCGGTTTGGAATTAGCCTGGATACCAGCCGAATTTAGCCCCGCCCACAACATTTGAGGTCGGGAAGTTCGGTCTGGACTTGATCCGTTGTGGAGCAACTATGCATGAACCAGAGCTGTTCGGACCAATCAAATTGTCAGGGTGGGCTTTAGATGATGATGGACAGATGATAAACAGTAACGTAATCATGCAAATCATCAAAGAGCGCTTGGCGTGAGTTTGTTTCCTAAACGGAGAACTTGTTTGGATATGCATTCACCTTCACTATTTCTCTCAAAAATGATGATCGTGTTGGTAAGTACTCCATGTATCCTTAAATTCTTTTACAACACCAGCAAAGATCATTTACACTCATCATCATCTACTTCTTCCAGCGTGCGTTCTGTTGACAACTATGCGTCACTCAACATACGTCACTTACACCGTTTCTCTGATTGGTTGTAGGTCTATCCAATGGAGTGCAGAGGCATTTTCTTTCCTGGTTCGGTTGAAACACACCCCAATGGAGCAGTATCAGACTCATGTTCTGACTAGAATCTGAGTATGACGACGTCAGGCTAATTTGGAATAGGGCTGTCAGGATTCCTCGGGAAAAAAAAAATCCTTGACTGCAATTTACCGTGTCGAGTAACCGGAAAATACTGGAAGTGGCACATTCCATGGATAAGAATACCTGAACCGCATTATTAGACCGTTTTCTAAGGCCGCACAATATATTAAAGTCCCTGTAAAGGCAATTCTGAGATTTGTTTCTAAACACATTATAAATGTTAGAAATGTATTGCTGAAACACATTACAAAGACTGTGAACTATGAAGTACTGAATTCAGAAGTTAGACCGTTAAACAGTTTTTCACCGTTGCTGTGTTCAGGATTTTCTGGGCGGGGCTAAAACGGTGGCTCGATGACGCACTGGAGCCACTGAGCCTGGCTCCTCCCCTAACACGATCATAACTAGAGCACATTCGCATCAGTTCGATCGCGAGTTACTGATAGTACTGTTAGTTACTATAGTCAACAACTTACATAACAGCTTACAAAACAAAAACGATGAAGAGGTGGATTAATTTTGTGAACAGCAACCTTGATGGAGAGCTGAGGATCATCACCGACACCTACCTCTGCAGTGACTTTACACCGGATCGATTTACAAACTTTCACCGGAGACAACTGGGATTCACTGATAATCCGCTGCAGAACCGACTATACCCCGCCCAGGCCTTCATCCTCCCGTCCCGCCGACATCTGGTGCGTCGTGATCATAGACGCTCGTGATCAGTGAGTGTTGTCTTGTGTGCTACTGCCGCTTTCCCGCGAGTGGGCGTGGTTTCGGCGCCGACAGCGGACACACCCCCAGCGTTTGAGAGCAGAGAATGCTGCTCATTTTTTCAGGTTTTTGATAAGCTATTTTATGTACTTCCCGGATTTTTTTATGATTCAAATTTGGCTGGGTGGTTAATAACAAATTTATCTGTGGTGTGAGGAACTCAGAACACATGTTTAGTTTTGACTTTACAGGGACTTTAAAAACATTTAAAAAACCATACTATAATATAGTGCTATTGTGAATTCACAATGGCTGCGATTCAATTAAATAAAAATATACCCAACGGGTTAAATATTTATTGACATGCTTGTCGTTCTCAGTTCTGCTCCATATAAACAGTCAGCATTTACCTGTGTGGAGCGTCTTAAACTCTATCTCTGCATTATATGCTGAGAGTTTGGGTTGCTTTATCTGGGAACGCAACGTACACGATTTCATCATTTGTAAGGTCAAATATTTATAAAACTACACCTACACAGGAGGATACATCAATGCGTTTCTAAATATGCGAACTGTTCATAGAGATTTCAAAATGAAAGTTTAAACCCTTGCTCTGAGTTTGCATGTTTTGATGTCCACATATTCTTACTGAAGAAATTACAATGGCTGTAGTAATTCTATTGTAAAGAAGTTGCCAAATATTAAAGATTAAGTAAACATTTGAAATAATTGTTTGGCCAATATTGAACATGGATTTGATCTGCAGTAAAGTGGGACAAAAACAATCACCAGGCCGTTGGCACCCCCTGCAGGCATTTGTTATAATACATAATGTACATAAGATGATTGTTTATAATATATATTATGCATTTTAACTGTGTTGTTCTATAAAACCATATGATTACTTGCTTTTGATACTTTATTTGAACCTAATATTATTGTCTAATTTTTTATTATAATATGTATTAAGACAGTTTAATGGCTATTGTTTGCTTAGGTTTTATTGCCACAAAAACATCCAATTAATCGTCAGAATAATTGAACGATTACCAAAATAATCGTTAGTGACAGCCCTAGTTTGGAAAGTCATGAGGGTGAGTAAATGACGGATATCATTTCTGGGTGAGCTATTCTATAAGTTATCACAAATGATTATTCTCTTTAGGGCTGTAATCTCCCAGTCGATACGTTCTGACTCGACCAAAATTCTGATTGGTCGATTTTTTGCCGCGTTCATTTAATCAGAATGCAGATCTACTTGTCCGTGCGCGCCGCACTCCACTTTTTCCTATCGGTGACGTAAAGCAACTTTAACGCGCCCGTAAACCATTCCAGAGCATTTGAACAAATGCTGCGTGCCAAAAAAGTTTGCTGTGTTTATTTAATTGTGAGAGGGTTTTTTTCTGCTCTTGATCTGGCTTGTTTAATAAATATTCTTTTTTTTATTAAAGTGGACGTGCCTTTTGCATTTAAGAGTAAAAGCTTCAAGTTAATAGTCTTTTCGTGTCTCAGCCGTGAAGCTGAGCTGAGCTCCTCTGTTCACAGAAGCTGAAATGATAGTGTCTGTCTGTTATTATAATAGGCCAACATATGACAAAAACAATTGTCTAAATTATGTTGCATATTCCTCAAATGACAAAAACAATTGTCTAAATTATGTTGCATATTCCTCAAAAGTTCTTGTGCTGATATCACTAGTTGACAACATAGTACTATATTTTTGGAAATCATAGGCTATGATATTGCACAGGTGCACGTGATGCAACGCTGTCAGAGCCGACAGATTTGTGTGTCAGACTCATTTCAGTGCAAAATAATCAGCTCAAAAACTATTTAATATACTGCAAATAGCCTACTAGTTTTTTATGTTTATTTATAATTCATTTAGGCAGACAACAAGGCTACCAAGTACTGCACACAGTGCGCAGCTAATTAATGTTTTTTTTCCCTAACGTCATTTTTAGTCGACTTTTCTTTGGTTGATTACAGCCCTAATTATCTTATGATTAACCAAATTAAACTTGATTTACCTCAGGATCAAACATGGTGATGTCTCCTTCCTCATCACTCTCCTCCTCATCCTCCTCCAGTAAAGTGGTGTCGTTGGGATGAGCTGGCTGCTCACGAAGGAGGGACAGGATGTACGCCACACGTGTCTTGCTGCACGGCCCATGTACCAGCTGAAATATGAAACATATTTGTAAATGGACATTGTTTACATGTCGTTTGGTTTGAGGAAAGATAAACTTTTTCAGAGAAAGAAGCATCTTTTCACCTGTGTGGCAATGGCAGAGAATTTGAGCGCTTGGAGCGTTTCGTCATAGGTGGAGGCACAGGTGTTGATGTTGACCACCATGCAAGAGCGCCCGTGACCACAGAAGAAACTCTGGAGGACCCTGGTTAGCTTGCTGTCTCTGAATGGAACGACCAGCGGAGGACGAGACCTGTGGCAATGACAGCAAGACGTCACTAATTGTTTTGACAGTTGTTGGACAACTAGTGGACCATCATGACCCATCACACTGTGTAAATTGTGAAGCGTGTCACACTCACTTATTGGTTTGATTGTGTCTCAGAGCAGTGATGCAGCGCCCCAGTGTTAGCAGAGAGGTGTTGATGTTGTTTGCCTCTTTCATTCGTTCGCCATTCTGCTGGGCTTTACAACGCTCAGATCCCGCCAAATCACACACAGACAGCCTGCCGGAAGAAATAGAAGATTCCAAATCAAATCCTTTTGAGGTCTGACCAGCTGACCATCGTTTAATCGACAGAGTAATTCTAAAGGGTTCAGTCCAATACACAAAATAAAATGGCAGAAAAAGAAAAAGAAAAAAAACATTCAGCACTTAAGAAGCACAAAGCAATGTGGAAACACTCACTCGCTGATTCTGGTCACCTGTCCCAGCTCTGCTTGTGGCTTGACATGTAGAACACGGATAGTAAAGATACTATGGCTAAAAATTGAAAGAAAACACAACATTCAATTAATTTACAATTTAATAGAACCGTTTTGTATCATTTATTTTTGCATACATAAATAGCTAAATACACGTAAACTTTAAATATACATTTCATAAAAACATTCTGATTGGGCAGAACTTGGACATCAGTGTAAAGCCACTGTCAACACTAAACTTTGAGCATGCCAAATTTCTTCGGACACTGCAAGTCGCAATATGACGTCATGCTCTGCACCTTTTTTAGAAACATGAATTAAAAGATATAACCGTAATACATTCAAAATGTAAAAAAAATAAATACATACAGTCTACTTGACTTCACTGCAAAAATATTGTTCTAATTTAATTCAGTCAAGAGGTCACTCCGCGACGCATCAATCTTCTACTGGTCACACGTCTTCACCTGATGCGAATTTGCACCAAACATGAACTTTGGAATGTGGTGAAATACAAAACTGAGTTTGCGGTTTGATGCATTTGCATGCGTATGAATGGAAGTCAATAAAACGAATAGTGTAGTGTGGCCGCCCCTTAAAGGTGCGGTTGCAATTCTACGACAAAAGGGTACGTTGTTGATTGTCTATAGTGTGGAGATGTTTGAAGCACAGCTGACAGAAGTTACTTTCAAACCAAGAAGCTTTCTGCGGTTTAATGTGATGAATCCAACATGACCAACTTGAACCTGTTGCGAAATCTGTGTGGGGAAATCTCACCCTTATGGGAAATTAAATTGTGTAGATTCCGGTTATAAAAAAACCCTGGGTTTTGCTTGAGAAAATTCTCAAAACGGTAAATGTGACCGCACCTTAGTCACAATGATAAGTTATGAATGATCTTTTCCTCCATATTGCAACATACAATAGTTCTATTTATCGGTTGTTAATTGGATTTTGAGATGTGGGCATGGCTCTCAAAAGTGGAGGCAGATGAACGCAAGCTTGCAGGAGCAGGGTTTAAGAGGACTAAATGTTTGCAGAAGTCCTGCGTACAACAGCAAAGAGAAGCCTGTCATTAGCTTTGCAGTGTTAATTTCGTTGACGAATAATTTGTCAATTTCCGTCAACGACCTTTTTTCACTGAAGAAAACGAGACAATAACGAAATAAAAACTAGTCATTGACTTACTGTCATTTTGACTTACTGTCATTTTCGTCAACAAATAAAAACGAGACGAAAATGTTAGGGAGGGACTATTAGGGGAGAGATCCAGTCAGAACTGATGTCCTGTGTAACAGATGCGCACATTTGATTTCTACAGGCTCACGCATCCCCAATACAGCGCTCCAAAGCGGTTCACAATCAATCGATAACACTTATGCCAGGAAATTGTTTATGAACTAATGCTGAATAATGACAATGTTTACTTTACGATGTTTAAATAGTAATATGTTTTAGACGGTTGTAACAATGCATATTTATCTCCCTCATCTAAACTTGAATGAGCTCCTGCAACTGCAATAGAGGCGCAGACATTTCAAAATAAGAGTGAATGTGCATTTCCAGCTTGTTTATAATTAAAAGTCGCGCATTATGTATTTGTTTTTGCTTACACAATAAACTGTATTTAATTTCATTCCCATTTAATTCAGTCAGGAGGAAAGACCAGTGTTTGACACATATTCAATAAAGTATCAGGGTTATAATAGTTCACTAAAACCATTAAAACAATCTTCATTACTAGAAATTAAATAAATAAATAAACAAACTTATTTGAAGCTTTAGCTTATCCTGATATGGTCTGCCTACCAGAACAGAAACACAAAGTTATAAAAAACTATATAGATGTTTTTAAAAAACAAACAAATGTGAATTGAGCTCTTTCGTGTATTTTTTATGTCAAAAACAAAATGTCAAAATGTCAGTTCAAGTAACAGTCGGTTATGTAATGCTTAATGTATTACAATTTAACTAAACTCATTTGATTTTTGTCTACCAAATCTACTGTAGATTTAGTCAACTAAAACTAAAAACAATTCAGGTGACTAAAATATGACTAAAACTAAATGGCATTTTAGTCAAAAGACTATGACTAAAACTAAATCAAAATTTGCTGTCAAAATTAACACTGTAGCTATGTTTCTATCCACCTATTTCTATACGCATTTTGGGATATTGCATAAAAACCTCTTTATTAAAGGTCCCGTTCTTCGTGTTTTTTTGAAGCTTTGATTGTGTTTACAGTGTGCAATATAACATGTGTTCATGTTTCGCGTGTAAAAAAACACAGTATTTTTCACACAATTTACTTATCTGTGTACCGCTGTTTCCACTGTCCTAAAAACGGCTGGTGATTTCCTTGTGCTATGAAGTCCCTCCTTCAGAAACACGTAACGAGTTCTGATTGTGCTAGCGGTTCCTGTGCTGTGATTCGACCACAGAATAGCGCACGTGAAAGCGGTTCCTGTGTTGTAATTTGACAGCAGTTTAGCGCACGTTGGAAAGGTCACGCCTCTTAACAGAGAGATGTATGCGTTCAATAATCTCTACAGCGTCCCTGGGAAAGCCAAACAAAGGTGATTTGACTCCTGGATGAAAATAACAACGTCTCGATGACATGGCGATAAACACACTCAACGCAACAGTTCCTTTTCTCCACGCGACCGTCCGCTTCTCCACGTGGGACAGCAACAAGACCGCGCCCCCTTTTTCGCATTTCTTTGTGGGCGGAGGTTAGTCTGTTCTACTGCTCTACTGACGTAATTAAAGCAGGAAGTACCAGGATGTAGTCCAAGCCAGCCGTTCGCTGTAGGCTTTGAAAGGGAACTTCTGTTAAATAAAATATCTCGCTTGGCATTGAACTTTGAGCTTTATAATTTTACAGGTATTATTTATGCTCTAACAGCAACATTACACACTAACTAAAGTTTGAACAATGGAATCGTGAAGAAGGGGACCTTTAAAAAATCTCATGACGTAGGAACAAAAGAGCCACAGTGGCTTCTCCGATTCAGGGTTCCCACTCTTTTTCAGCAACCATTTTCCAGTCCTTTTCCAGGACATTTTCAATTTTACTACGGTGGGAATAAAAGACAAGGATCATGTCAAATATTGCTTTCTAAGTCTTTAAAAGCTGTACAGTTTATTGCCATTACTTAACAATCCAGCCTTTTTCAATATGAGCTCTTAATCATACATTATGACTATGGAAGCTTGTTTACACCACAGAATAGAAAGAAAAGGTAATTGTGACTTTTTATCTCGCTATTCTGACTCTCGCAATTGCGAGTTTACATATTTGTGATAAACGCAATTCTTTTTCCCTCAGAATTTGACTTTATAACTTGCAATTGCAGTTTAGATCTCACAATTCTGAGAAAAGAAGTCAGAATTGCAAGATATAAACTCGCAACTGCGCAAAAAAGTCAATTGTGAAGAAAAGGTCAGAATTGCGAGTTTATATCATGCAATTCTTACTTTATAACACACAAATGTGACTTTTTATCAAAATGATGTGATTAGGTAGCAGCTTACGAGTTAACATTCACTGCATACATTTGAGCAGTTAATAGCATTAGCTATTAAACATCATTATTCAAATACTACTCACATGCATCAAACTCAGCATTCCTGAACATGTGCTTTCTGCAACTAGCGCTAATTGTTTGGGCCGGCGATAAACTCTTTATACTCGGCTAAAGAAATAACTTTTTTTTTAAGAATTTTCCCAGACAACAACAAAATTTTCCAGGACATTTGACATTTTCCATGTGTTTTCCAGGACTGGAAAATTTGTCAATTTTCCAGGTTTTCAAGGTTTTCCAGGACGAGTGGGAACCCTGCGATTGCAGCAACGCATTTTTAATAGATATTTTGAACCAATTTCTCAGTTCGTTACCACGGCAACTACTTGTGTCCAGGAATGAGTGCGCTTCTTATGTATGAAAAGTAACTGCACACATGACGGGCAGCAAAATCGCAAGAAAAGCCAAGTTGTCGTGTACTGAAAATTGCTGAAAATCATCCAATATCCTTTTTATGTTTTAGAATACATATATCAAAATTGTATAAATACTTCTCAGATGCATTTTTTTGAATAAAGTTGCATCAAAATTGTATTGTATTGAACATAATTATATGCATATGAAATATAGAGATGGATTTAGGTACCCAAGTGTACTTAAAATAACGAGTTTAATATACAGTTTTGTGGCTCTTCATTTCTTTTTAATTACCCACTTGTAAACTTATATGTTCACTGTTCTTTTTTATAAATATAGTATTTGTATTAAATCTATATTCACTGAGTTGAATCAAGAATCGAAACATCTGAATCGATACCCAGCCCTAATGGAAACGCTGCTTTATTCACAAATGCTTTATGCAATATTGCAATTTTGCACGCAACTTTGGGTTGAAACTGCCATTTTCACTGAAAGATCCAGTTATGACATTTAAATTAAACATTAGAAGGTCAAAACATCTTTTGAAATGAACCATTGTTCACAATAAGATCAACATGCATTTCAAAAGTGGAGTACACTTTCTACACAGTTCTAACAGCATCCCCCATGCTTTAATGATGGCATAATAATGGGTATGACATTAAGCAGGTACCTGCGGCTGGAGTTGTGGTTCAGGTGAGTACTGGCAAAACTTTGGTTGCGTTGTCCAACTTTAAGCACTTTCCAAGCCTCTTCTGCACTTTGTACTTGAATCCAGGTCAGATCTAATGGAAGGATATGAATGATTCAATATAATTATGAATGTATATTTAAATCAGTAACTGGAAGTGGTCATTTCTGTGCTCTTCTGTGATTCTTACCCTTTACATACGGGTTTCCATGTTTGTCATCGCTGAGGCGTAGCGTGGCTCTCTTACGGAACTGAAGTGAAGGCAAAGTGTCCAAGAGATCATAAAGAAATTCGTTGTAGATCTCATAAAACGAGACCCACACTGAGAAATGCACCCCCTCCTCAAGGTCTTCCCCACCACTGAGATACAGGCCATTTGTCTCCAAACAAATGCCATCTGAATCTGGAATACAAAAACACTCCTGCTCAGAAGAAATCTCTTGAATTGTATATTTTGATTACAAGGTGCTATAAGCGATGTCACATGTTTTTTACAGCAAACATCTCACTATCCGCTAGCTGCCTGTCCCCTGAACACACTGTAAAAAAACAAAATACGGCTTCTGTAGTCAGCACAAGCTCCACAAACGGCAACAAAAACAAACTTGGGCAGTCTGGACAACGAAACATAAAGTGCTCCAGCCAATAACTGACAAGAATGATTTGGGGGTGGAGGTTTGGGGTTAGTGCGTGTGCACATGAAGGGGGTTGTGTAGAAGAGAGAAGCATAAAGAGGGAAGTTCGAATTATGTGATTTTGATATGGCCGACACGACCAAAAAGACTCTGATGAACAACTTGCAACGAAAAGTGAAAAGGAGAAGGAACGCGCAAAGTCCTGAATTTACATCGGACATCAGTTGATAACTCCAGCGGCAGAAGGGCTTCCAATCAGGAAGCATGAAGGGGTTGGGGGAGGAGGAGGAGGGTCTAGCTAGCCTCTGTTTTGTTTGACAACACTTCGAATGTCAACAAGAAGTTACTCCACCCAGGATTGCTTTAGAGCACCTTTAAAGGGATAGTTCACCCAAAAATGAAAATTAGCCCATGATTTACTCACCCTCAAGTCATCCTAGGTGTACATGACATTCTTCTTTCAGACAAATACAATCGGAGTTATATTTAAAAAAATGTCTGGCTCTTCCAAGCTTTATAATGGCAGCCCCCCATAAAAGTGTATCCATCCATTATAAACATACTCCACAGTCCACACAGCTCCGGGTGTTAATAAAAGCCTTCTGAAGTGAATCGTGTGGATTACATTTATAATGGATGGATACACTTTTTTGGGCTGCCATTATAAAGATTGGAAGAGACAGGACATTTTTTTTAATATAACTCCGATTGCATTTGTCTGAAGAATGTCATATACACCTAGGATGGCTTGAGGGCGGGTAAATTAGTGAAAGATTTCACTAATGTGACTGCACCTGATATGTTAGTGAGAACAATGTAGCTCAAACGGAACTGCAATCTCCTTGTTTGAGTGGCCAGACTTGTCAATATTGACAAGTATCATTATTTCTGTAATGCTTTTCAGTATGAAGTAGCTCAGGGTGGAATGTCAGATAGTTCCTCACCCTCCAGCTGTGTTGCTATGTGACTGGTTGCTGAGAGTCCACCGATGCCACTGTCCCAGGAGGACAAACCTGCACGCAGCCTAGACTGATGTCCACCTGTGCTTTCCTCCTGAACAAAAGGAAGACAATTAGAGACTGTCAAGATCTGAAACTATTGAAGGACAAAAAGGATTATTATATCCATTACTTTGTTTTTTTACAGAATCACCAGATTACCAATAACTCAAGGATCAATATGACATCACACATTTCATGCACGGTTGCCACATTTTTCAATGTGCCATACTTTTCAAATATCATCACATACAAACATATCTTTGTAAAAATCTATCATAAGTGAAGAGATGCTGAGTTGATTTGGAAGGTATGTAGTATATTTAATATACTTCTGTGTGCACGTCAAAAAAAAAAACGAATGGCAATTTTACTGCTAATTTGTACAGAGTTGAGCATTGTCTAAATACTAGGGCTGTCAAATATATATATATATATATATATATATAAATATATAATTAACTAAATCGCACATCAAATTTGGCTTTGAAATTACCCCCAAAATATAATTTAGCGTCATTATTGTATTAAATGAGAAAGGCATCAAATAGACATTAAAAAAAGTAGCTTTAGAAATAAATATTTTATTTGATTCAACATCATTTGTTACACACATACTTTTAGGTTACAACAGCCATGATTTTTTTCTTCTTCCGGAAGCTGCATCTGAATTGGTATTTAGATATACTTCCAGAGCAAAACAGTTTGGTTACCAACTATCTTCAAAACATCTATGTTCCACAAAGGAGAGAAAGACAATTTTTTTCTGTGTATTAACTTGCACGGATTAATTGTTCACCCTAAGACCTTTAATGTGTGCTAACAAAGTAAATAGGGTCAATTTTGATTTCATGAGGATTTTAAGCAAAAACAGACAATATTGTGTCTAAAATATGATACAATATTGACTTATTTATTGAACTGTTGTATAAAAATCTATATCACATTTGCACTTCGGAACAAAACAAAAAAAGCACTCGTGATACTGCTTAAAGTTTTCATGGCCCGGTTTCACAGACAGGGTTTAGATTAAGCCAGGATTAGGCCTTAGTTCAATTATGACATTTAAGTAGCTTTTATAAACATGCCTTAGAAAAAAACATTACTGATGTACATCTTGAGACAAAACAATGGCACTTACATATTTTAAGAGATGCCAGTGCAAATTGATTTCAGATAAAAAAGCTCAAACATGCATTTGAGTCTGGGACTAGACTTAAAGGGATAGTTCACCCAAAAATAACCCTGATTGAATTCATCTGAAAGAAGAATGTCATATACACCTAGGATGGCTTGAGGGGGGAGTAAATCATGGGGTAATTTTCATTTTTGGGTGAACTAGCCCTTTAAGCCTTGTCTGTGAAATGGGGGGAATGATATAATTATGAGACAAAAAATAACAGGGGCATTTTTGCCATGATATCTTGAATATTAGGGCCATTCTATACTAGGCTACATCACGCACACTGTTGCCCTGCATCATGTTTGTCACCAATGACCTATACAGGTCTGGGGCGGGACAGGTGCTTTAAATAATTTTATTAGCCTTATTTTTTTCCATGATTAATTAAATTAACGTGTTAAATCGACAGCCTTACTAAATGCGCAACTAATTATCATGAAGCAAATTATTTATTCAACCAACCAACCATTCTAATTCTTTGTTACCTCTCTGTTTACCTCTTTCAGCAAAGCATCCCGACGTATTTCCTCAGCACGGACCTCACCAGCGTCCAGCTTACGGACCTCCTGGCTCTGTATAGGCTTGAGGTCCATGGCGGTGTACAGCCGCCCAGACAGCTTCAGGAATACAGACACTATCGCCCGTGGCAGCAGACCAGCCTCTCCACCTGCCCCTGTTGAATCAAAACAACACCAGTACTCTTATTGCTTTAGGACGTAACAACCTTATCCAGTTTTACATAAATAACAAGCTGAAATCCAGAGCAGTGCGTTATGGCCGTCTTACCCTGTACGGTGTAGGTTTTGCCAGAGTTAGTCACACCATAAGTATAGAGGAGGCGGTTTTCTCCATGCAGAACATCTCGTACCATCTCCCTTATGGTGTGATCGTAAACCTCCTGCTGAGGGGTTTGTGGTCCAAAAATCTGCACAAAGAAAACATTTCACATGATGCTGCATTCAGGGTGAAACTTGTCAGTATAAGGTCTAAGAACATTATTGTAATGGTCAGAGAAACTGGAAGGATTTACTTTTTTTTTTTAGGTTTTTCAACGAAATGCTATATTTGATGATTTCCTTAATGTGGACACATTACCTTGGTAAAGGTAAACTTGTGCAGGCTTTGAGAGACCCCTCTCTCGGCATTCTTCATGTTGCGGGAGTCTTTTGGTGCTCTGAGAAGCAGACTGTCCTCAGACTGCACATTTACACATCCCTGAACAGCACAAACAGTAGAATAAAGATGTCATTGTTTGCCAACCAAGTCTTTCCTTCCTTTAAAAAGTGTTTCACAAAAGTGCCAAATTCCTTTACCTGCTCCTCTCCCCGCTCCTTCTCTGCCTCGGTAAGAGGACGGATCCGTAGGAAAACCTTCAGCTTCTCTGATCCATCATCGCCGCTGCCTCTTCGGCTGACATCACTCTTGATCTGGACAGTCTGCCAGTCACAAAGATGAAAGATCCATTAAAGTTGTCATGAAATCAAAAATGGCCCTAGCACACATTACTAGTCTTGGGGAGAACAATTAATCGGTGCAAGTTAATACACACATTTTTTTTTAAAATAGTATTTGTCGTGGTAAACTAATTAAAATCTGAAAATTTGCTTCCGCTCTAGAATGGCGTTCCTTCTCTGATGACATCATTTTGACGACTTGGTTTGAATATCCTTAACCACTCCCCTCCAACCGTCAGTCTGCTATGAGCGAGAGATGGAGAGGAGATGCGCTAAAATAAAACCCCGCCCTCTATTCAATATTGTTTCACTTGGAAATAAGTCAAATTAAAACACTGTTTTCAAACGTGTCTGGAATAATGTAGATGTAGCCTGAATTTGAACAAAGCCTGAGGTGAGGTGATCTAACCATTAAGCAAACAGTTTGTGTTGACCAGAGGAAACACACATGACTTACAGCGGTCTTTAATGAAAAGAATTATTGTGAGGGAATGCTTCTGGCAATGTGACAATCTGAGACATAGGAGTTGACTGAACAAACAGTAAGCGTAAGCCCAGGGCAAGTATGGCAAGCAGATTTAACATTTAACACAGTATCATGCCCTATGATTTCTGTGATGCGGAAGACACATAATCCAATCTTTGGTCCCTGCTAGTCAACTGGAGATGCTTCCTTTGTATTTGATAAATCCATGTTGAGATGTTTCAAAAAGTGGTGGGGAATATATCAAGCCAAGCAAAATTGGTGAGGACATGTACCACCCGTCTCATCAGCAAATTACGCCTATGATTAGTAAGTATTCCATTTTTAAACTTACATGTTTTTTTTAGTACTTATTACAATTAGGGATGCAACGATACCTTTTTTTAAGGACCGAGTACGAGAACTGATATTTTTTTTGGTACTCGCCGATACCTATACATTATATTTATTTTTTGGTGATGTGGTAGTTTTCAAAGCACAACACAGTGAGACTAATGAATGTAGGACAGCTTCTTTATTAATACTCAAATGAAAAAAAGTATTATTTTTATGTGCTTATCACAAACCTAAAGCACAAATTTCAGTGTGCAATAACCTTCAAAGGGCATAATGAATTACCATTGTCAGAAAAAAAAAGAATGCAGTTCACAATGTGTGGGTTGTTGTCATTAATTTTGAAGTACTTCCACACCCCTGAAGCTGACATTGTGTCTGCTGCTGCTGCCGCCGCCGGTGTCTCTGTGCATGGAAAATTCTGTCAGTCACGTCACGTGAGGTATCGGTCTTTGGTATCGGGGGTATTTTTTACGAGTACAAGTACATGAGCTTGGTATCGGGCAATTCAAGCATTACAATGGCAACCCAAAATTTAAAGCCCCCAAAAAGTGCATCCATTATAAAAGTAATCCACACAGCTCCAGGAGGTTAATAAAGGCCTTCTGTGAAGCGATGGGTTTGTGTAAGAAAAATATCCATATTTAAAACTTTAAGTAAAATATCTAGCTTCCTCCAGACCGCTTTCCGTATTCAATTTACGAAAAAAAAAAGCATATACCTTTAAACCTAATCCCAGACTAAAATGCATGTTTGAGGTATTTTAACTGAAAGCAACTTGCACTGGCATATCTTAAAATCAAATCCATTGTTTTGTCTCCAGATGCACACTAGGAATGTTTTTTTCTAATGCACTTTATAAAAGCTACTTAAATGCCCTAATTAAATTTATGCCTAATCCTGGATTAATCCAAACCCTGTCTTTGAAACCAGGCCTTAGTGTTCAAATAGCTTGCCACATGACATGAATCATTATGTTGTGTGCATCTGATTTCAAAGCATGTACACAGTCCACATTTCTTGTATGATAAAAATATCACTAGAGTCAGCATGTGACAATCAAAAGAACATTTTTCAGCAAAAATGTTACCGTCGACAGAAACGTGATCACCAATGCCAGACCTGAGCCTGTAAATATAAAGACTATTTGCCAGTCAGAGCATACATCTACTGCCTATCTTACCTCTTTAATGGGTGTTTGAGAATCTGCAGCCGGGGTTATGACGGAGATCTCTGGCAGAGGAGACACAAACCGCTGAGATCTCATGAGAGCTCCAATATCAGCAGCTGTGGACTCAAAGACAGCCCCACACTCATCCTCATCAGACAGAACCCCGCATGGAGACGCCAGAGCCATTGTGACACACCTTGAAATTAAAACATGGACAATTCTACACTCTGTCAGCACGTTTAGGAATGGACAAATACTTATAAACCTAGTCAATTGGCTAGCCAGCTAACGTTAGCTGCACTTCAGTTCAAAGACGCGGTTTTGTGCTGGTTGTTAAGCAATGAAACATTCTGACATGATTAACAAAAGACGGGAATAAAGAAGTAGGAAACAGCATTTCGACAGGAAAGTAACATTAACACTTATTATACTGACCGGAAGATATGTTTGCAGCTAACGTTAGCATCGCATATTTGAAAATGTATACATTCTTACCTTGATTTGTTATGCCCTGTGGATGAAATTACGATCCAAATGTGATTTAACAGTTATATAACTGAATCCTAAAGCTAAGCTAAATAAGAGTTTAGAAAATCAGAACATCTAACGTTATCCTGAACACAGTTAATACGTTAACCAAACTAAACGAATCTGTCCACCTGCATAGCTCACCAACGGTTAGTGAGACAACAACATATTTCGAACACCGCGGTCAGTGCGCTCCACCAATCACAGCGCACCAGAGCAACTCCTGCCGTCCAATCAGACACGCCGGATTAAATACTTGGCTTTTGATTGGTCAACATGCCGGCGCTTCCACACCCGTGGAGGTGTTGCCACTTCCAGTGGTGCATTTTTGACTTTATGTTAGAGCGAGGTGTCTCTCGTCCAGTGTTGCCAGCCATTGCCAAATATACCAATGCCAATTTATCGACTTTGTCCCTAGATTTAGCGAATGTCTTGACCCCTTCGGTGTGTGTGTGTGTGTGTGTGTGTGTGTGTGTGTGTGTGTGTGTGTGTGTGTGTGTGTGTGTGTGTGTGTGTGTGTGTGTGTGTGTGTGTGTGTGTGTGTGTGTGTGTGTGTGTGTGTGTGTGTGTGTGTGTGTGTGTGTTGCACAACAGCTTCCCTTTTTCTGGTGTTGCACTTGCAACTAGCCCTTGGTGATGTGGACATGAAGAGATGTCGTATGGTGTTGTTGATTATATTTTGTTTTATTTGGAGAATTACATTTATCTGTTCATTTAATTTATCTTAAATGCCCATGTGTTAAAGTATTTAAAGATTCATTTTAGAGGCCCCTGCAGTTGGTATGGTCTTGTAATGAGCCTGCTGTGGTGTGACCTTTGGGAGGAAAAGATCTTTGCTCAAAGTATTTGTGTTAACAAAACTTATAAACTTATACAAACTTATACAAAGTATTTGTATAAGTTTGCACTGAGTTAATCGTTTTGTTATTGTAATAAATGTAATATATGTATTTGTAATATATGTAATAAAAAAAGCTAAATTATTAGCACTTTACTGTGAATATACCCACTACTCCACTGGCATTATTGTGAGTCCTGAGCCTTTCTACCACCTCCCCTTCATCTCCACAGGACACATTATGACAAATATGATTTAATATAGCTGAATCAACCAACATTTATTTATACCAACAATCAGTTAAAAAAAACAGCTCTTGTTGAAAGATGATTCAGACAACTAAGTAAATGATTTCATAAAGCGTTGTCAGTAAATGATGGTTTTATATGGATAATGTTTTCAAAACACTCACATGCAGGGCTGTCATAGGTCATAGGTGAAAGGTCGAGACAATTCAGATTCTGCAGGAGTTATGTGAACTTTTGAGCATGACCATATATATACCGTAAAAAATAAAAAATAAAAAAAAAAAAAATATATATATATATATATATATATATATATATATATATATATATATATATATATAGAGAGAGAGAGAGATAGAGAGAGAGAGAGAGAGAGAGAGAGAGAGAGAGAGAGAGAGAGAGAGAGAGAGAGAGAGAGAGAGAGAGAGAGACCATTGGTAGATTAAGCCTTTTAAAAAAAATAATAGCTTTTTCCATTGTTGCATTTTTCATTACTACTAAATGTTTGTATTTAGGCTAGGCCTACTACTTTGGACAAGCAGCCTATACACTGTAAAAAAAATCCAACTTATGTTTTGTATGACAAATTCAGCTTTTAAAGTTTATTCAACTACACTGTAAAAAATCCTACTTATGTTTTGTATGACAAATTCAGCTTTTAAAGTTTATCCAACTATTTAACATGAAAACAGTTTGTACAACTAATTGACCCTAAGTTGAGAAAACGCAAAAATGTTCTGCCTTAAACTTTTAAGTTTTCTCAACTTTTTTTTTTTTTTTTACAGTGTACTTCAACCCTTGCACACTGTGATAATCTAGTAAACTTAAGTTGTGAAACAAAATGATTACCGGTATATATAAAAAAAGGTTACATTTTACAATAAGGTCTCATTCGTTGACATCAATTAATGTATTAACTTACAATGAGCAATACATTTGTTACAGAATGTATTATTCTTTACAGTTCATTGTTTGTTCATGTTAGTTCACAGTGCATTAACTAATGTTAACAAATACAACTTTTGATTTTAATAATGTATCGGTACCGTAGCCTAAATGCTGAAATTGACATTAAAGTTCTAAGATGAATAAATGCTGTAGGAGTTCTTAGTTCATGTTAACTAAAAGGAGTTAACTAATGAAACCGTAACGTAAAATGTTACCAAATTTTTTCTATTGATAAATTATATCCTCCTGGGACCAAGGAATAGACTTTTGTCCACTGTAGTGGACATTATATTTTAGTGAATTTCTCTGACATCATATGTCACATGTCACAGTCTCGATGTCCTGTAAAGAGCACATTCGGGGCTTTGCAGAGATACCAAATGTTTGGAGGTTTCACCAGGACAACAACTTTTTCTTGGTCTTTAAAAACGGCTGACATTAATGTTTAGCACTCTTATGGAAATTTGATAATATTTTTTTATTATAATTTTAATCGGATTCTTTTTCAAATTGTTTGTTAAAAACAACATCTCAGGAAAATGTTATGGGGTTTCTAATCAAAATATGACTTTCTGTTACAAAACAGGGCATTGATTTCATACATGTCCACTGTAGTGGACACCAGGATTTAAATCATGTTTATCAGGCATTTTGGAGACATAACAAGTAAATAGGGAAAGAAATTGCATATCAATATTCCTATGAAATATTAGATATTATTATGAAAATGTTGCCAATTATTACTCCCATTATTACGCTTCTATTTTCATTAAATGTTGCACCAAGAACACATTAATATGCAAATTAGATGCAGTGTATAGATGCATTGAATGGGAAAATCCAAGTATGGCCATTTTACCCATATTGCATAAAGTAAAATGGTATATCAATGCATTTCATTATATATTTCATAACATAGTTCAGAATCATCTTTAAACAAAGTTTGTTTAAAAAAACCCTGGAACCTAAAAATTGATTGGTGAATTAAAAATAAATCCCATTGTTTTTGCCTATATACATGCAATTTCATGTCATTTTATTTTTTAAACAACTGAGTCCTGGTGTCAACTACATTGGACATATCATAACAAATGAATAAAATATAAATTTTCAACAACAAAAAAAAAATTCCCAATTTTTTCTTATGCTCTAAACAATTTAATGACATGAAAAAATACAAATTCAAAAAACTTTTTCTGGGTCCCAGGAGGATATAAAATAAAATAAAAACGTCTTTACTATTTATGCTTATTCTTTATAATATTTTTATGTAACGTTAAAGAATATTCTTCCGGGACACCCTGTCTTCCTCTGCAGCAACCTCTATCTCTGAGGCACATTTTTTCCGCATCTCCAGCTGGGGTTCTTCTCCTCCTTCGCTATATGTTCGTACTTGTTGATCAGTCTTTCGACATATATCACACTTTGTGCCAAGTAGTCTTCTTTCTCCTCTTTTACTTGTGTCTTCACTCGTGGCACTGCGCCACTACGTGAAGGAAACGGTGCCAAACTCCTGACAACAGAGTTGGGGATGAAGCCATCAGGAGCGATAGGCCAGTTAATTTTCGGCCGGCTTGGCAGCTTTATGTCCGGCTGTTTGGTCCGTGGACGCGGAGGATGTATTTCTTTCGCCGTTTTTTTCGCCGGCGTCTTCTTTCTGCAGCAGGACCCCCGATGCAATCGCTGCCCTTGAACCGTTTTAACCACCCCATCCGTTATGGCGTACCTGCTATCATCGGAATTCTTGTTGAAGTCCGACAATTTCGGTGGGCGAGAAGTGTTTTTTTCTTTCACCGTTGGCATCGTTAATCACGAGAGATAAGCCCGTGAGGAGCGCAAATGCTAGCCAGCCACTTCCGTTAAAATCTCAGACTGACACAATCCAAAATCTAAATCTTAAAAGTAAACAAAGCGTTTAAAACACAACACTGTTGTGCTGCAGAACACAAAGACTCCATTAAAACCCTCATATGTCCTTAGTTTCCTGTTTACACTCAGTGCATTTGGGGTCTATATGACCCCAAAATTTAAACAATGATTGTAAAAAAAATGTAAATTTTTAATAATATAAATAATGTATTTTTATTTTTGTTTACTTCTCATCTATACAGTAATGCTGTGTTTTTGGATATACAAAGTACTTTTGTACCTATTTACCACAAAATTCCTCAAATACCATTAGCTTGCGTGTGAAATATAAATTTTTTATGAAAAAAATAATACTTAAATGATGATCTAAATTAAATATAATTTGTTTCTGGATATTGATCTAGGTGTTAGCTGTACAATTCTGCCATCTGTTGGTCAAAGACAAACCTGAAGGAATTACAATTTAAGAAAGAAATTGTTTTGTCCATAGAGACCCAGCAGAGGGCAATAGAGATCCATTCATTTTACTGGATGTGGCCAACTGCTCATATCATAACTTTTTGTGATACATTTTGTGAATTTATACATGTATAAACATTATACAAGACATTAAAAATAAATATTCTTTCAAATAGTAGAATTTTGGTAGTTTTTGATGCGTTTTGAAATGTCTGTTTTTACAAAATACCACAGAAATCGGCACAAAAGAAACACCTAAAGTTTCACTTGAATCAAGCAATTTATTCGGGATTTATAGATTTTTTTTTGACAAATGAAGAATAAAATAAAAATGTTTTGCGATTTTTCCATTCATTTCAATGTGGGGTCATATTGACCCCAAAGGTCATGTGTGTGACCTTTTTTTAACTTTTAGAACAACCGAATCAAGCCCAGTTTTTGTGTGTGTGTATGGACAGATAACTTAGAAAAAGTCACAAGATTTTATTCCACTGAGATAAAGGGAACCATTATTTTTAACTAAAGAAAAGTCGATTGGGGTCATATAGACCCTAAAGCACAAATGAGGGTTTTAAAATGATTTGTTTCATAACTCCGAATGAACTCACTGAAACCTGAAGCGCTTTATATTAAAAAATATATATAGCCTATATTTCAAATAAAATAGGCCTAATTTTTAAAAAGGCTCAAAATTGACCATAGCTCTTTTAGCAAAAATTAATTATGTTGTTTTCAAGCACATTTTAAAGGTATACATCACAAAAGTGTGTATTTCTTTCATCTATCATTGGTTCTCATGTTTACAGAGAGTTCAAGGCTTAAAAGTCCTCCAATCTTGTCGTATAGCCTACTGTTGAAGAATTCAGAACCATAATAGTATCTACTACTCATACTACTTTGACCACATTTTTCTACGGCAGAAATAATCAGAGTAGCATGCTAGTGTGCGGTTCGGAATTAAGCATATAAAAAAGATGAGACACAAGTTGTGTCCATATTCTCCTAATGATGCACTATACCAAGGGTGTCCAATCTTACTCCTGGAGGGCCACTGTCCTGCAGAGTTTAGCTCCAACCCCATTGCACCCCAATTAAACACACCTGTACCAGCTAATATAGGGTCTAGAAAACACTGGTTCACTCCTGTAGTGAACCACCTGACTGCTTTGACAGTGTTGACAGGTTTGAGGAGGATGCGAGAGGATATTCTCTAAAGCTGGAGAAATTGTTTAAAAAAAAAAAAGAAATCGCCTTTCACCAAAGACTGTGGAGAAAATAATATTTCTGAATAAAAACCATACCATTTAATGAACACTTTGTCTAAGCCTTCTGCATGTACCCAAAGCACACCCTCTGCCACATTTGTTTTTTTATTTATTTATTTTTATTATTAATTAGAGAACATATGAACATAGTTACATAAAACATGCATCAAAGACAGAAACTTCAAAAACTCTCTGCTACATTATACGAGTACAAGCAGTTACACAAGCACATCCTTTTCAACATACAAAAATATCAGTCCCACCAGTTAACAAGTTCTGCTTCCCACAGCTAAACAAGATAAAGCTTTCACACATGATACTGCCCTGCTAAAAAATAAAACCTATATAAACCATTACAGAAATTCTATTGGATTTAATGGTTTTCATGGGAATTTTTTTGCTTGTAATGGGAATTATAGTGGTCTCTATGTATCTCTACTGATATATGTTGGGTTCTATTGGTGGGGGCATTAAATCCTAATGGAATATGTCCCAAACACACTACAAAAAAGAATTCTGTAGTGGTTTAAATGGTGAAAGCCAATGGTTCCTATTGGTATTTTAATAGAAACCATTAGAATTTCTGTGATGTTTCCAACTTTTTTAAGCTGGTCTGATCTTCTGTCCTTGTCTAAAGAAATAATTACACACACACCATGCTTAAAGGGATAGTTCACCCAAAAATGAAAATTCTGTCATCCTTTACTCACCCTCAAGTTGTCCCAAACTGTATGAGTTTCTTTGTTCTGCTGAACACAAAAACATATATTTTGAAGAATGTTTGTAACAAATCAGATAGAGCAACCATTGACTACCATAGTATTTTTTCCCTACTTTGTTAGTCAATGGTTGCCCTATCTGCTTGGTTACAAACATTCTTCAAAATATCTTCTTTTGTGTTCAGCAGAACAATAAGACTCATACAGGTTTGGGACAACTTGAGGGAGAGTAAATGATGACAGAATTTTTCATTTTTGGGTGAACTATCCCTTTAATGTTTTATTATCAAGGTGAACACATGCAATTCATCAGTATCTGTTAAATTCACCTACATAAATGAGTTTCACAGCACTAACACTGTTTCAGCTTTGATCGCCTCGGTAAACAGGTAATAAACAGGGCATTAACACACAAGCCTGCATTTTATGGTTGTCAGCTTTGTTGCATTACATTTACTTCACCAGGAGATGGTGCTGCAATTTCAATGTGAATGAAGCTTCGAGTAATGAACCATTTTGGACACAATTGTATCAGAAAGCAATAATGCTTCGAAACGCTTCATTTGGCCATCACTACCCTCCAGGACTGACTTTGGACACCTCTGCACTATACACTACGCATCCTGCAGAGTTTAGCTCCAACCCTGATGTGAAAGGCAGGGTCCAGACAGATGTTCAGCCAGTGAAAAAAGAATATTAGATAGATTGCAGATGTCAGAGATAAAAACAAGAAACCTCAAGACAAAAAAAGTTTAGACTGAGCAGTTGTTTGCTTACTGGGTGCGTTTCGGTCAGCTAGGGTCATTGATCAGGTTGTCGGCCATTTTAAGGGATGTCTCAATCACAAAATCCTGCAGTGCACTGAAATGTTTGCTCCCTAAAAAGTCCCACAATGCACCGTGAAAACCAGGGGTCATTAATGCTCACTATGGCTGCGTGCGAAATCGTATACTCTCTTTAGTAGGTACTTATTTTGAAAAACTTCACGACCGCTAAAAAAGTATGTTCATATAGTATGAGTGTGTAGCCTGGCGTGGCCATACTCAATTCTAGTCAGAATATGAGTCTGGTACCGCTCCATTGAGCTTTGATTATGGGGCGTGTTTCAACCGAGCCAGGAAAGACCTCAATTGGATAGACCCACAACCAATCAGAGCAACGGAGCGACGCGTAACGTTAGTTGTCAAATGTCAACAGAACTCAACTGCACTGTGTTACCAAGCCCGTGTTTTTCTCCATGTCCGCGGGTTGTAGCGACCCCAATTATGTGATTATATAAACCCAGGAATGCGAATTTTAGCAGGCAACCTTGCCAAAATAACATATTTTGCCAACCAAACGCCATTTTTTTCCGGAGAACCCCCCGGAAAGTTATTGTTTTGGGCTATAGTATTGAGTAGCAATTGTGTGCGACATTGCAAAAACACTTGGCAACCCTGTCTGCACGCACACTGGATTATGTAACGTTACAAGAAAAAGATGAGTGTAAACGATCTTTGCCAGTAATAAAATAATTTAAGGATACACAGAGTACTTACCAACACGATCATCGTTTCTGAGAGAAATAGTGAAGGTGAATGCATATACGAACAAGTTCTCCGTTTAGGATAAGAGCAAATTCAACCCAAGAGCCTTCGATGACGTGGATGATTACGTTACTGTTGATCATCTGTCCATCATCGTCTAAAGCCCGCCCTGATGATTTCATTGGTCCGAACAGTTTCTGTTCGGGCATAATTCCTCCTCTATGGAGCGAGTCCAGACCGAATTGCCCGAGCAAAACATTTTGTGGGCGGGGCTAAATTCGGCTGGCATCCAGGCTAATGAGTGTGTGTAGTATGAATGTAATCTGAGCATACTACATTCACCATGTTGTCATTATCATGTGACCTACCAGCATTAGTTACATCGCTTTACTGTCATCCTCTCCCTTGGCCTCATGGGATAGTAAAGTGTCCATCGTATGCACACTTCAGAATCTCGTCGAAAGAAGAAGGGACTTTTTGCTTACTCTTTTATGAGTACTATGAATTCGGACTTCTGTAACATAGGCCTACTTGTTTTTCGTCTACTATATAGTTCTAAGAATGTGATTTCGGATGCAGCCTCTGTTCCCTTAATGGAAGTTCTGATGCGTGAAACATAAATCACGTGAGCAAATTGACTACACACAATGACACAAAATACATGTTTTTTTAAAATACAAACCATTATTTAACTATAACATACATCGCTAGACAGGTAATGGACATAATCTAGCTGACATTTATAATTTATATACGGCTGAAATGTTGCACGTGTACATAACAAGCAAAGTATTTATCGCAGTACTTTAAATAACATAAAAAAGAACTGTTGTCTGTTGGTCTTTGTGTCATTACGTCACGTCTGTATACATAAAGAGTCCGGCTAGTAGTAGTATCGCATGCGAGGATGCTGCAGGTGGTAGATCATTTATAGGTTTTTCTCACAGCAGCTGGAATAATTAAACATTTGTGATGCGATCTGGGAAAACCCGTCGGATGTCGCGCTGGAACGGTTTCAGCAAAGTCGAAGAATATGTTGAATGTCCATTTTTTTGTCAAAATTGGGTTTTCGTTAAATTATCATTCTATAACATCTTAAATATCTTGGCAAAAATCACTAGTGTAGTGGAGAAAAATAGCGATTTATAGCGGCAAGCTGAAAAGACTGTGTTTTTCTCTAATGTTTATTTAGATCATGCCTAGCGGAGGTGGAAAAAAAAAACAGCCAGTTTTCGCTCTTAACACCACAAAGACAGTTCACCCATCAAAATAAACCCATTACATGTAGATTAAAGGTGTATCAAAGCACATTTCTCTCCAGTCCTATGTAAACTACGGCACGCAAAGTTTTTATTTAATACAACGTATCGTGAGATGGCAGAGCACAAGAGAACATCGCTGATTGCTTTTGTGATCTCGCTCGCCTCAATCTGCTTAATCCTGGTGATGTCAGTGCCCTCAATGATCATATAATGGATTATTTCACGTCCAGAGATATCAGCTCATCGGTTCTCAAATCGGACATGTCCGAAATAAACAGTTCTCGGTTACTGTACTGGTGATCCGAAAACCGCTGCAACCATTTCTTGACTCGAGAACGAGAACTGTGATAGACCGGTCTGCGTACGTTCTCGGTTAGTGTACTGTGATTCGAAAACTGCTGCAACCGCTTGCAACGGATCCTTGACTCGAGAACGAGAACTGTGACAGGCCGTGTAGGCTATGTTCGTTCGTGTACGCTGCTGCACGCATGCTCAGTATCATCAGTTCTCTCTTACAGTAGGTTAAGTCAGTGTATTGTTGGAGTAACTGAATAACTCAGTTATTTACCCCGTTCTATTCTGGCATGTAAAAGCCAGAAACTAAGCTTCTTTTTTGTTGCACCTATCTAAAGGGTTAATGGTGCCACCTGGTGATCAACAGTAAAAATGACAAATTTGACCTCTGCCCAATAGGGAAAACCACCAACAACCAGAATGCATGATTATATGGTGTCGTGGCTTTGCAATCAAAAAATGTCGTTATAACGGAAGTCAATAGGGCAAAAACAGCCACAAACAGTAAATGAGGGAGAAAAAATTTAAATCTGATGCTGCACAAAACCTAATAATGCATCAAAGCCAATGTTGTTACTAATCTTTGACATACCCAAGGCTGTGATTAAAGAAAAAAAAAAAATCCAGTCCACAATCACTTTTTATATTGAAAATAAGTGATTTTGTGTGGGTTTTTCTTCTTTCCCAAATCACTGGCAATTAAAGAGTACAAATCCTGGATTTAAAGGGGGAAAAAAAAACACGTTTAGTAGTTTTGATCAGGACTGAGGTTAATTATTAGATTTATGCAAAAAAAATTGGGATTTTTTTTTTTTAATCTGATACATTTTTACAGCAGTTTAATTTACTGGATGTTTGCATCCCGAACATAACGAAAGGGAAGTGAATTTGCCCACAGTGCTTTGAGTTTTTGAATTTTTTCAAAGCATTTTCCCAAAATATGTGTCCTAAAAGTCATTCCATTTGCAGAAACACAGAGAAAGTTGCGGCCAAATCAAGACTCTACAGCAGCCCAAAGTGGACGAAAACTAAACATAAGGGTTGAAAAAAAAAAAAAAAAGGTACGATGAAAGTGAAAGTGGCATCCCCACCCGAGGCTCAGCCACATAAAGTCAATCCCTTTAATTTACATGTCATCCCCCCCAGCCTCATCTCCTCGTGCTGACATTCACCCAAAATCTATATGGGTTATTGTGAACAAGTACTGTACAGTATTATACATGTTTGGAATCATTTGAAACGTCTCAGTGCGACTGGTACAAAGGTCTGATCCCCACTGAATTAAAGCCAAAGGTAACAAAGGTTTGAAGAGTTAAGAAATATTTTGCTTATTGCCCCCGCTGAAAAGACCGAACGCTCAGAAACCTTCACCCGCTTATCGGAAAGCCGATTGGGCGGACCTTACTGACTCTTGGTCTTCATTCCTCTCATCTGATCTCGGGTCCTAAACCGCAGCTTCAGTCACAGACTGCTCCACCCTCGGTGTGTGAAGGAGAGATTCCGCAGGTCTTTTCTTCCTGCTGCAGTCAGACTGCACAATGAACACTGCTAGCATGAAACTCTTTTTACTGTTGCAATATTTTTATAATATTTTAGTAATGGGCCATTTCTCTGTGCAATTCTTGAAACATGCAATATCTGTTAGCATATTTTTCTTTTCTTTTCTTTTTTTATTTTATGTAGAGTCTATTTTAGTTTATTTTAGGTTCTTTGTTTTTATTTTAGTGTTTGTGATACTATTTTACCATTGTACCCCTGCTGTTGCTAAATGCAATTTCCCCACTGCGGGACAAATAAAGGCTTACTTACTTACTTACTTAATTAAACTTGTTGTCCCCATTTCCCCAGCAATAGTAAGTGTGACATTATAAACACAACGTGTCGACGCAACACACTAGACAGATACAAAGCAAACATGCACACTTCTGGAAAGTACGGCAAGAAAGGAGAGAAGCATTCAGAAGACTATATCCATGTTTGCTTTGTCTTTTTATTCTCTGAAATTTCCTGGGGATCCCTTAGAAGCTTCTGAAGGACCCCATTGGACTGTAAAAAAATATGGACGTAGTGTCCGTGACGTCACCCATAGGATTATGAAGAGCAGTTTTGAAGCGTAAAGTAGGGTCGAGCTGGCCGTTGCCATCTTGGCAGCGCGTCACTCACGGATAACAGAAAATGGGCAAAAAGGCGGGACGTGGGTGGAGCTGAGGTGACGTGATGACTAACAGACAGCAGACAAACGACAATCCACCTGTCACTCAAAGTGGCCACGCTCTTCATTACGCAGGACTTTAATGCTGCGTTCACACCAAACGCGAATAGAGCGTCTGGCGTGAGTGATTTCAATGTTAAGTCAATGGAAAGGCGCGTTGACACGCGTTTCACGCGGCGCGAAGGACGTGAATCCGCCTCATTCGTGCGTCCAGTTCGCGCGAATGACGCGAATTGGACGCAAATTGAGCGTCTTGCATGATATACGCGCATTACACGCGAGTGGTGCTTTTGTGCATTCACGCGTTTGAAGCGAATTCGTGTCTGATCACATTTTCGCCATCACATTTCATTTTGATGGCGGATTGTATTCCAGAAAGGTCCAAACGACAATCATCAGTGAGAACTGGAGATTGACCCGTAGTCAAAAGCAAAAGATTAGACTGTACAGAAGTCTACAGGTTACGCTTATACACACTAAATACACGCAATGCTAAGGCTGTTAACAATAACAATTTAAGAACAAATTATAACAATAATAATCATTTGCATGGGTTGATGTGAGCTAAGCGATTGTTCGATTTAATCACCGTTGGTAGCATGATTTATTGTAATGTTTTTATTCTCAGTTGGTCAGAACAAAAGTGGCAGACATGTTACTTACTTGTTCAGATGACATTTTGTGGGTGAAATTCTTATTATTGGTCATACTACCAAGACGTAGAATCTGTGATTCCGAAGTATCCACACCGGTGCGGTGAATGAATGACAGCCACACATACTCCTCAAAACATTAGATTAAAGCTATACTATGTAACTTTTCCGTCCACTAGAGGTCGCCTGTTCAAAACAAAGGCGTAGTTTGATGATGCCACGTTTGAGCGCAGAATCTTGGGACATGTGGTTTTCACCTCACAGCCGGTGGAAAAGAGTCAGGATAGGACTCGGGCAGAAATCATGTTCATAGATGCGATTATTAAAGGTCCTGTTCTTCGTGATCCCATTTTTCAAACTTTAGTTAGTGTGTAATTTTGCTGTTAGAGCATAAATAATACCTGTAAAATTATAAAGTTCAAAGTTCAATGCCAAGCGAGATATTTTATTTAACAGAAGTTCCCTTTCAAAGCCTACAGCAAACAGCCGGTTTGGACTACAACCCTGTACATCCTGCTTTACTGACGTCAGTAGAACAGTTTGTTGACTAACCTCCGCCCACAAGAATACGCAAAAAAGGGGGCGTGGTCTTGTTGCTCTCCCACATGGAGAAGAGGAAGTGTTGCATACGTAGAGTGTGTTTGTCGCCATGTCGTCGAGATGCTGTTATTTTCATCCCGGAGTCAAATCACCTTTGTTTGGCCTTCAGGGACGCTGTACTTAGAGATCATTGAGCGCATGCATCTCCCCGTTATGGTAAGAGGCGTGACCTTTCCGGGCAACGTGCGCTAAGCTGCTGTCGAATCACAACACGGGAACAGCTGGCACAATCAGAACTCGTTACGTATTTCTGTAGGAGGGACTTCATAGAACAGGGAAATCCTCAAGCCGTTTTTAGGACAGTGAAAACAGCAGTATACAGATAAGTAAATTGTGTGAAAAATACTGTGTTTTTTTACAAGCGAAACATGAACACATGTTATATTGCACACTGTAAACACAATCAAAGCTTCAAAAAAACAGGAAAAACGGGACCTTTAACATTACTGTAGTATGAAGCAGAGCAGGACCGAGTGTTGTGGAGCTGAGCAAGGCAGCAGGAGCGATTGAAGAGCGGGACTGTTATTATGGCATAGTCGCCGGCGGGACTTTTATTATGACACGGTCACTGGCGGCACTTCCTCTTTTCCAGTCATGAGTATGAGGTAACGCAACTCTGTTTATTGTATTAGATATATCCGAGTGTGTTGAAAAGGAAGTTATGACGTTCGCTCGGCGGCTGCTATGACACTTGTTCACACTGCAGTGAGAGTACAGCGTTTCTGCTAAATAAAACCGGAAACCGAGGGTAACGCAGATATGACACAATCGACAGGCGACTCCCTCAAACGCATAGCTCACACGTCCCGGTTCCTTGGTTAAAATGGCAATTTCTCATGATTTACAAATAGTTGGAAACATTTGGGATATTCTAAGTATTAAACTGAACAAAATATCTAACACTGACCTAGTGGTTTTTGGATATTTTACTGCAAAAATCTTACATAGTTCACCTTTAATCTGTGATGAGGACGCACGCGTACAGTACACAACCCACGTAAAGATGAGGATGCCACAAATAACTGCAATTGCAGGTTTCAAACAGAGATGGCCAGGGTTCTTACCGTCCGTATCAGTGCCTGAATTCGTGACCTTGAAAGCTAGGGAGCTGATTGAGACAAAATCAGACAAAATCTGTCAATGTCCAGTTTGATCAACAGTTCTTTAGGTGTAATGGAGGCTAGCTAGTAGTCGCTGTGCGAGTAAACCTCACTCCTTGTTAGAGTGTCCGTCTCTGATGCTGGAGGACCCGGGTTCGAGTCTCGCTTGGAGCGGGTGGTTCAAACAGAAGGGGTAACATTGGTGCCGTGACCCGGATGGGAGTGAGGTTTAGGGGGGTGAGTGTAACGGAGGCTAGCTAGTAGTCGTTGTGCTAGTAAACCTCACTCCTCTGATCTCAAGAGACGTTCTAGCGACTGATGCTCAAGGTTGCAGCCTTTAGCCTCCTTGTTAGAGCGTCCGACTCTCATGCTGGCAGACACGGGTTTGAGTCCCGCTTGGAGCGGGCGGTTTGAACAGAAGGGGTTACATAGGCTGATTAATAAATAAATAGGCTAAATTAAATGATAAGCTACACCCAAAATCCCCCATCTTCATTCGAAGAGAGACAATGGACTGTGAGGATTTTTATTTTCTTTGATATGCTTGCTGCATTGCAAGTGAATGATAATATCAGAGACAGTTAAAAGTTAATTATAACTTTATCTTAAAGTTAATTATAATCCGCCCTTTTTGATCTAAAATGATGATTCAAATGATTATTACTCTACAGCATGGAGAAAGAATCTGTGGGACAAATGCAAGAGACAAGTGTTTGGGACATGTGTATGACTCCAGTCCTAAGTCTGATTGGTGTCTTGGGGGGCTCCATAAAAGGAGAGAGTATTAGGAGTCAAACAGGCTCCTGGGAAGAAAAGAAACGCCACAGTGTCAATACAGAAGAGCTGAACAACAACATCATCGTGAAAGACAGAGGATGAGTGTGAAGAAATGACAGTTTTGGAGGTATTGCTCTAGATCACTGGAAAGTCATTGTTTCAATTCATAGACAGGTGAGTTTGTTGGGCCAAGCCTCTAACCTCACAGTGTTGGAGTTGGACTTTGGAACTACAATAAGCTGTAGAAGATGCATTGGTTACTGTAATATAATGTGAAAGTCTTATTTTATTTCTCTTTCCCAGATTGTCTGTATTTCTTGGGCTGTATCAGGCTGGTGAGTGAGATATTCTGTCCTCGGCTAAACTTAGTCTCGACAATTGTCTCTGTCATGGGTGGTGTACAATTACAACACAGTTGGTGTGAGAAGTACTATATATAGATTCATGTAGTGACCACAGTGCTGACAAGAAGGTTAATAAACAAAAACAAACTTGAAAAGAATCGCAATTGCAAAAGCAAGATTTTGCTAAGGATCTATGCTGATATTTACTGACACCCCTATCATGGGTACTAAAATGATTTATTGTCTTATATTGTACATCTAAATTAGTATTCGTTTGTGCTTTTGGAGTTTGTTTTCGTCTCAGATCCATGAGCCTCTTCTTTTCATGTTGCCATGGGCAACTACAACGCCGCGCTTACTGCTGGTAAGACATAAGACATCTTCATTCATCTACCTTAAATACATTTCAAACTTTTAAAAAAAGATTATCTTTCATGTATTTCACCAAATTGTGCATTTATTTTATTTCTCATATTGCATATGTTATGTTTCTCATTTTATTATTAATTATAGCATAAGATATTTAGTATATTTTTTTCCTGCGGTACTTTACTTTCCCTCGGAACTATGTGTCCGTTATTTCCCACATTTTGCATCTCGTCATCGCAGATGTTGAAGATTTCAAGTCCATTGTGTCAACTCTAGAGAACCAGCGACAGCGTATTCTGACTGAACGCAACAGACTGGAGAACACACTCTCAGTTAACCATGTCAGTAAGTGAATTATTAGATATTAAATTATTGCATGAACAAGCCATGGCATTTGAGTTGTCATACATTTTCGATTATAGGGAAAATAATCAGTATTAAGAAACCTTTACATAAAGGCGTGTATTTACCAATGAGTTCCACATAAGATCATTTCACACACTGTTACTCCAGCTGGGAATGTGTAGACAGAATGTTTGTCACGTTTTGACAGAGAGTCTGTTTCAGGATGTCCTTGAGTTATATTTAACTTTGCAATGTACAGCTCAGTACATTGCATTGACTAACAGTGTACAACAGTGGTTCCCAAACTGTTTTGGCGTACCCCATTTAACATTTTTCTGCGTACCCCCGTCTCTTCCACTGCAGTCATGCCTTTTCCTTTAAGGGACCATATTTGTCCCCTAAAGGGATAGTTCACCCAAAAACGAAAAGCTGATGTTTTTCTGCTTACCCCAATGCATCCAAGATGTAGGTGTCTTTGTTTCTTAAGTAGAACACAAATGAAGATTTTTAACTCCAACCGTTGCCGTCTGTCAGTCGTATAATGCATGTGAATGGGGTCCAATTCTATTAGAGTAAAAAAAACATGCACAGACAACTTCAAATTAAACCCGCCATCCGGGTGGCGACACATTGATGTCTTAAGACACAAAACAATCGGTTTCTGCGAGAAACCAAGCAGTATTTATGCTATTATTTCACCTATTATCAGACGAATGTCATCAGCTCTCCAGACCGCCATAACTTCCTGCAAATAAGGTCAAAATAGCGGCCGGGTCATAGATATATAATTATAATTTTGTTCAGTGTATATAAAAAAAAATATTGCTAATCTAGACAACTACAGTAATATAAAGTTTGTCTATATTCTTAATGAATATAAGCTGGTCATTTAAAATGATTTGAAATGAATTTAATATTCAGAGATTGACTTAGTGTCAACCCAGGAGTATGCCCCAGTTTGGGAACCACGTGTGTACAAATAAGTGTGAACGAATTCCGTAATTCATTTAATGACAGTGTTTCTGTAATAAAATTGTGTTGTTGTGTTTGTGGAATGAATCGATATGTGATAAGATACATTTTAGAACATAAAGCTGAAGTTTAGAGAATAAAATCTCATCCGTAATGAAGATATTGAGTGTTTTGTATTTATTAGTGTTCCCTTTTGCAGGCTGTTGAGGAACAAGCAGGACAGGAAATGAATGAGGTGAATCAGGAACCAGACTTGCTGGCCCTCAAGTTTCTTTATAGTTACACAGATGAACCCAAAGACACCAAAGTAAGTTTGTTACAAAAAATCTGTCTGAAAAATCAGCTGTTTTTTTCTCAGGGGCTGCCAAAGTTTTCTGTCAATCAAATGCCTTGTAAGTACAATATCGACTTGAAGGAGGCCTGAGATTTAAGTTAATATTTCAATAATTTAGCAACACATTGGCATGTTCACGATCCTCTGATGTTGGTTAATGGTCACATGATATGCAAGTAAACAAATAAAATATATGGGGCCAGATTTACTCACAGCTTGCGCCAATGCAAACCCTCTTTTTGGCATTAAAAAACTACTGTCAGGATTTACTAAAGACACACAGTGAAAAATTAGCGCTGAAAAGGTGTGGACAGAGTTATTTTTGCGTCTGACCTTATTGCATATGCATTCATAGGAGTTTCCCTTCAGACGCAAAATTTATGATAGGAGATTTAAATGAATCACACAAGGTGATTTACTAAGGTTTGTGCTCGCCAATTTACTGGTATTTGCACCATTATTTAACGCACCAAAAAAGCACGTCTTAAACCAGACGCTAACTGGTAGATTGCGTTGGTCATTATGGAAATGATCCGGCTGCGTCTGTGTTCTTCAATTTCCATGTCGTCCGTAGATCACGCACAGAACTACCCACTCATATTGGCACTTTTTTGGAATTGTGCTCTCACGCTAATTTGCCCTGTTCTGTAAACAATGGCTGCATGACTGCGATATGACATCTCATTTCATATGAAAATGTCTCATATTGCTACTGCTGAAACATCCAGACACAAACAAAGACTCGATTGCTAATGGAAATAGTTACTGTACCTTTAAGTGTGTTCACACTTGGTTCACTCTTTATAAGAACCAACTGACACAAACCTCCGGTGTCACAGCAAAGTTGTCATTTATGTTGTCAAAAATGTCATTAGGCAAAGACGATCATGTGCATTGATATAACTATAGAGTACAAGGTTAGGAGATGTATAATTTGAATGCCTGGCTAAAGAGATGCGTCTGAGTCTGCGAGTGAGTCTGAGCCCCAAACATTATTAGGAAGGCTATTCCATAGTTTAGGTGCCAAATATGAAAACGTTCTACCTCCTTTAGTGGACTTAGATATCCTCGGTATTACCAGAAGCCCAGAGTTTAATAATCTTAAAGATCGTGATGGGTTATAAGGCGATAGAAGATCAGTTAAATACACAGGAGCTAAACCATTTAGGGCCTTATAGGTCAGTAGCAATACTTTATAATTGATACGTTTCTTGACCTAGTAAGAACTCTAGCAGCTGCATTTTGGACTAATTGTAGCTTGTTTATTGAGGAGGCAGCACAGCCAGCTAGTAGTTCATTACAGTAATCTAGTCTAGAGGTCATAAATGCATGAACTAACTTTTCTGCATCAGAGACAGATAGCATGTTTCGTAGTTTAGCGATGTTTCTGAGGTGGAAGAAGGCTGTTTTTGTAGTATTTGAAATATGATTTTGAAAAATGAAGTTGCTGTCTAATATAACACCCAGGTCTTTTACTGTAGATGAAGTAACAGTACATACTTCCTACTGTAAGTTATAATTTAAGAGATTCTGTGTGCCAGTTTTTGGTCCAATAAGTAATACCTCAGTCTTATCTGAATTTAGTAGGAGAAAATTACAGGTCATCCAATATTTTATATCTTTAACACACTCTGTTAGCTTGGATAATTTAGAGAATTCATCTGGTCGTGCTGAAATATATAACGGAGTATCATCGGCATAACAGTGGAAACTAATTCCATGTTTTCTTATAATATTTCCAAGTGGCAGCATAAATATTGAGAATAACAGAGGGCCTAACACAGATCCTTGCGGCACTCCATAATTTACCTACGTTATCTTAGATTGCGTTATCTCTAAAGCTTTTATTTAGTTTCAAATGTGTGTTAAACTCAGGGCGCTTGCAGAGATGCAGAGTTTGTGAGAAGCAGCATTTACTGTGAACCGATCCGCTCTGAAAACATGATATTATAAGTCACATGCATATAAATGAACAGTGCCGCTCTTCCCTCTGAAACATGTAGTTCAACCATACTGACTATATACTTCTTTAAATCGCAGCCTTTGATTTGTTAGAGGGTTAGTGCACCCAAAAATGAAAATTATGTCATTAATTACTCATCCGTAAGAAACCTGTAACCCGTAAGACCTTCGTTCATCTTCAGAACACAAACTAAGATATTTTTGAAGAAATCAGCTCTCCATAGACTGCAACGTTATTACCACTTTCAAGGCACAAAAAGGTAGTAAAGACATTGTTAAAATAGTCCATGTGACTACAGTAGTTCAACCTTAATGTTATGAAGTGACGAGAATACTTTTTGAGAATACTTTTTATTCAACAATTTCTTCTCTCCCATGTCAGTATCTTACGCTGTTCACGTTGTAAACACAGTGCTGCGCTTCTGGGTCCTATACGTCAGAACGCCGGCTCAGTATCTAAAGCATTCAAAGCATTGGGGCCCCTGGCAGTGTGAGACCCCTAGAGGGCAAACTGCTCTTGAAATTAAATGATTAGGATTGTCCCTTTCAATTTTTTTCTAGGAGCCTGTCAGCAACTGTACCTCTGCTCCTGCACCGTCAGTTTCCTCTTCTTCATCTTCTGGCACAACAAGCACGACCCAGCTCCCTGCGTATCTCTCGGCATTATTAGCAGCTAAACCCCGACTGGCCCTTCAGAGCCCCGCCACCTTGGAGCAGATGAGAGCAGACCTCCGAGATCTTCGAGATGAACTGGATACGCTGAAGACTCAGCAGAAGTTAGTGCAATGGATGCATGTAAACTAAATAAAAACATTGAGATTCTAATCCTTATATTTCAGTAAATGTAACGGCATTGCATTTCAGAAAAGAGATCAAACTGCTCATGAACGAACTGGATGAAGAAAAGAAGATGCGGTTGTCACTGCAAGTAAGCATGAAGATGTCAACTCTATATTCCCAATTTCATTCATTACCTTGTTTAATTGCCTTAAAGTGGACCTATTATGCTTTTTTACATTTTCAACAATCTTTAGTGTGTAATGTTGCTGTTTGAGCAATGAAAAAAGTCTGCAGAGTTATAAAGTCACTCCAAAGCGTGTTATCAGTGCGCAGTTTCTGAACTCCCTGGAACGCTTCCATTGTAGTCTTGAGTTTTCTTCCAGGAACGAATATTTCACAATAATCCTCATTTAAATAATTCCCGCCCAAGGCATATGCAAAATAAAGGGGTGAGGCCTGATGAAACTCGCGGTTATGTTAAGGGGGGGGGGGGGGGGGGCATTTCTGGAACACACTGGTCTAGCCGACCAAAGCACAATGTGCTTTTTCGGAAGGAGGATCTTCATAGAGAACTAACCTGAGCGTTACGGACAGACTGGGAAGAGAAGAGAGGAGCTGCAATAATGTAGCCTGACGTAGTCATACTCAGATTCTAGTCAGAATATGAGTCTGATACTGCTTTTTTGGGCTGTGAAAATGGGCCGTGGTTTCAACCGAACCAGGAAAGAAAATGCCTCTGCACTCAATTGGATAGACCTACAACTAATCAGAGCAACGGTGTAAGTGACGTACGTTGCGGCGCATAGTTGTCAACAGAACTCAACTGCACGCACGCTGGAAGAAGTAGAAGAAGATGAGTGTAAACAATCTTTGCCGGTGTTGTAAAAAGAATTTAAGGATACACAGAGTACTTACCAAGACGATCATCATTTTTGAGAGAAAAAGTGAAGGTGAATGCATATATGAACAAGCTCTCCGTTTAGTAAACAAATTCAGCCCAAGCGTTCTTCGGTAACGTGGATGGTTACGTGACTGTTGATCATAGTCCATCATCGTATAAAGCCCGCCGGATCAGGTCCAGACCGAACTTTCTGACCTCAAATATTGTGGCTGGCATCCAGGCTAGCAATAAAGTAATATATGTGAAAAAACCTATTCTAATAGTACCCAAAAACAAAATCAAGACTTTGAAAAAGGGCATAATAGGTCCTCTAACATGAAGGTTGGTGATAATTGAACAATATATATCACTGAGCCTCTCACTTGTGCTCCATTTCACTTTAGATTGAAGTAGAACGCCTTAAGAAACACATGTCCAAGTGAGCCAACTCTGAGGTATCCATCACCTGATCAAAGCGGTCAAACTACACAGATACGCCACCGTGGGTCTCACTTGGCTAACTCAAGAATGGAAATGAAAAACTTTCAGAAACTGAGGAGGGACTCTTGAGAATTTGTATTGGGAAACCATGTTGTGTTAGTGCCTTACACTGTTACTATACATGGGTAATATAAAAGAATGTTTTGGGTTTTAAACCTTGGAAGATGACTGAAAAAAGTCATCAATCTATATAGTTTTAATCTTGCTGGGATGTCAGATTAATGTAAGATATTTCATTTCATTCTTTATGATCTTTATATCTAACAAAGTCTTCCCAATTTTTGCAGGGGATTCTAACGCTTTATGAATACTGCGCATTAGTTTTAAGTCAGTAAGATTTTTTAAATGTTTTTGAAAGAAGTTTCTTATGCTCACCAAGGCTGCATTTATCAAAAATACAGGAAAATAATTATCATGAAATATTATTATAATGTAAAACTCAATTTTGTAATATATTTTCAAATGTAATTTATTCCTGTGATGGCAAAGCTGTATATTCAGCATCATTACTCCAGTCTTCAGCGTCAAATCATCCTTCAGAAATCATTCTAATATGCTGATTGCTGCTCAAGAAACATATTATCAACGTTGAAAAATATTTTTGTGGAAACATACTTTTTTTTTTTGGATTCTTTGATGACTACACAGTAAAACAGTTATTTTAGTAACAATGAAAATAAAAATTGATTTGATCAATTAAATTATTATTTTTTTTAAATAAAAATTGGTATAAAATTATGCTCAGTGCAGATACATTTGTTATATAAAGTCAACTGTAGCATGTGATGTAAAAAAGGGCCCTGCAAGAAAAAAAGAACCACAGCACTAGATTTTAAGTTAAAACATAGACAACTAAAGTAATACCATAAATACTGTGACTGATACACAGAGGCAAAAACAAAAACATTTTTTTTTTTTACAAAAATATTTATTTACATCGCATGAAAAACAGTGTATCTGTTCCTTCATGAACAACAATCAGCAAATTATAATTCTGAAGGGACAAACCCTGAAATACAACATGTTGGCGCAAGAAAAACAACTTCAGATGTTAAGTTTAACTCTACAAATGACAGCTATGTCAGTAACTGACTAAGAGAGACAGTGGAATGTCCTTGTTTGGCAGAATCTGGATCAAAAGTTTGAGTCGTCACAAGGAATCGGTCTGAACGTCACATCTTTATTTTTCTCCAGCAGAAGATCATAGCGACACAGAGGCCTGTTGAAAAGCAAAGCAACAATTTAATGTGACATTTATTGGAATTAAACCATAAGACTATCCTTTGCTTTGTGGCTGTCAATTGTACGAGACGTGTATTGACAAGTATGAATGTAATCTTCACGTCTGAAGAATTCATGTGAATAAAATGCTCTATTTTGAGAGTAGCTACTGCTGTTTTCATTCTTATTGGCAACGAAAGTTTGAATTTAGCCTGTGACATTTCTCAATCCCATGTTTGACTTCAATGATGAACATTTTGGGATGCAAGAACCATTTACACTACTATTCAAAAGTTTGGGGTTTTGTAGTTCTTTGTAGTTTTTCATGTTGATTAGTCTCCCCAGGGGCCCATTTCAATAAGGAGGTTCAACCAACTCTGAACTTGAACTCTCAGTTAACTTACCCTGAGATGGGAAACTCTGAGTTTTGGTTTTCAGAACGGCTGAATTGAGTTGGTTCAATCAACTCTGAGTAGTCTGACTCTGAGTTAAGCACATGCACCCAAACTATGAAAAGCCACGATCAATGGAGCTCCACCATGGCAACAACACACAATTCACGTCTTATTGCGCTTAAACTGTCAAATACACTGAAGTTTTTACAGTTAACCAAAATTTGTCGTCTGGCAATGTGATAAAAGCAATAAAGTCATCAATATAGCGGGGGAAAGAACCTTCATTTTTAAGAGTGTACAAAATGCAAAGCAAACTTTGAGAACACACCTGAGGTTGTTCTGTATAGGAGTGAGGCGTATGCTCAGCAGCCGTAGTTTCTTGCGAGGCCGGAGTCCTCTTTCTGGACAGAACTTCAGTGTGATCTCTTTAACAGGCTGGATGTCTCTGTCAAACTGAGCAAGAATGCTGGTCTCCACATACTTCTCAAACATTAAGGATTTACTGGAAAAAAGGACGGGAAACATTAGTATAAGCATTTAAATATATATAGATATTGGCATATAAAGATAAATGTCAGATACAAGACTTTCATGGACTTACTGGTTGAGCTCAACTTGTGTCTCTTCCTTTCCGTTGTGTAATTTAATTGTTAAATATCCCCAGTGCAATTTCTGGTTCCATGTGACAATATCAACCTTGTAACCGAACTCTGATGGAGTCAAAGATTAAATAATGAGTGTCTTTTTTTTACAGAACAACTGAAATTGCATTTTTGTAATTCTTTTACAAATACTACACTACCAGTCAAAGGCTACAAATAATCACCATTTAGACACACAATCAGACACACAATTATTCAGTATATTCATTGAATAATCCAGTGTTCAGGCGAATTGTTGGCACATTGCTATTTTGAGGCAACTAAAAACGACTGCACCATTGACCAACAAAAACCTGGTCTAAAGTCAATAGTATTTTTTGTGTTATTTAAATGTGGTCCACAACGCTCGTACACTGCACACACAGGGATGCGCAGCAGCACGCAAACATTTTTAAGTATTAAAAATAAAAGGATTCCTCTCGGGAGAAGTGTTCGGTCTTTCCGCTCGCAAATTCCTCTTAAAGGGCTTTTAAAGGGAATGGGAGATGAGACTCTGATTGGTTTATTGCACGTTACGCCCAAAACACACCCATGGCTCATTAAGAGACTAGGTGCAACCCTTTTGGACCAGTTGGTCCCTCACAGTCATTCTCTGTCCGATCACGTTACGTTACGTTTCGTTGTGCTGTGCTTTTGCCTGTCTGCTTGTTTTAGAGTACCTGAGATTAAACTACGTTTCATCTGTCTGCCTGCAAGCACACTGTGACAATTTATTATATCATATTATAATCAAGTTAATTCTATTAACTGATACAAATATTTATAATAAATTATAACAAGTTATAATTAATAATATATCCCTTTTGAGCTAATTTGCTACATATTAATGTTTTTTTTTTTTTTTTTTTTGAGAAGTCTATTATGCTCACCAAGGCTGCATTTATTTGATCAAAATACAGAAAAACACTAATATTGTTAATATTATTACAATTTAAAAGAATGGATTACAAGATCCTTCAGAAATCATTCTTTTTATGCTGATTTTTTTGTGATTATTTAATAAATATAAAGTTCAAATAAACAGTATTTAATTGGACATTATAACTGTATTTATTGTTACATTATGAATGTCTTTATTGTCACTTTTGCTCAGATTAATGCTGAATAAAAGTATTAATTTATTTTTGTTGTTATTGTTTTTAATCTTACTTACCTAAACTTTTGAATGGTAATGTATCACTGTTTCCAAAGTAGTCAAAATATTAAGCAGCACAACTGTTTTCAAAATTGATAGTAATAAGAAATCTTCACTCGAGTAATGATGCTGAAAATTCAGCTTTGTGTCACAGGAAAAAAATACATTTTAAAATATATTCAAATTGAAAGTTATTTTATTGTAATGATTATTTTATTTATTTGTAATATTTTAATTATTTGTAATATTATTTTAAAAATATTAAATTTTTACGCGATTTTGGATCAAATTAATGCAGTCTTGGTGAGACTTTTCAAAACATAAAAAAAACAATTATTCCACATTTTGACTGGTAGTGTATATCATACTGTATGACCATATTAACAGTAAATAATATTAACATGGACCATGTAAGACTATATGGAATATACTATATGATACTTTTAAAAATGTCACATTGCATGACCATATCAAACGAACTGCTTAACAAATCTGGTCACAATTGACAGTAATAATGAATGTAATTGAAATGTACTTACTGCAGAAGGGAGCAGCTTTATTTGTTTGGAAATATGTCCTTGTTTGTCCAAGCTCGACCAGTGTCTTCCTCCAGTGTACAACATCGTAACCTAGGCCATGTAATGAAATTATGCATGTCTCAGAATAAGCAATTAATCAAATTAAACTCTGAGTTTACTCAGTGTTTGAAGTTTACCAAAAATAGGACATCCAGCTGACTTAAACTTCCCACAATCCATGCACTTCCCATCTAGGAAGTCTGCGTAGGATTCACAGGGGTAGGCAGTAATGGGACAGGAGCCGTTCAGAGAACTCATGTAGAGAAACACTGACCTCTGATGGTCACACTTGAAATACTGTGATCCTGAGGAAGATAATAGACGATTTTTTTTTAAAAAGTGTGTGTATAAAACATATAAAACAACATACTTCTGCAGTGTATAAATACACATTACAATATAGGATGTATAGAGCAACTTATCCAGTAAAATACACAATAAATATATAACAGGAGAACACTGAGTATATAAGCCTGATGGATTAAGATATTATTTTTATATTGTTAACAATAATATATATTTTTAAATATTATAATATTTAGAATATTATTTTTATAATGAATTGTACAACATTTTGTAATGTAAAGCATAAGACTGGTGATTGATGTTTATTTTACCTTTATTTTGACAAGCTTTTTAAAAGGTAGGATAGGCAATTTCTGAGCATAAGATCCCACCCTCAAAGCCGTTTCCCCCCTTATGAATTTGCAATGCAAAATTCTATTGGCCGGCCTGTATGTATGCTTGGGCTGTTAAAAATTTTGTATAAACAAATATTAAATATTAATGTATTTATATTAAATATAAAAAAAAAAATACACAAACGAAAATGATAATACAATAAACTATAACGGTGTTAAAAACAGTAGGCTTAAAGTAGCTACAACAAGTATTAAATGTGGTTAAATATCAAAATAACTTGTGTTGGGTGGGGGTAAATTAAGCACGATCTGCTGAGACATCACTATCATGATGCAGTGTGGTCTATGGAGTTGCCTGAAGTGCACATGTTGAGTAAACTCGCTCCCTCGTCCAAATCGAGGGGTCGAGGATCTTTCCAAATAAACTTCCCTTGTCCACTTAACGAAGTTGAACAGATAGCTCAGATAGCTGCGGTTTTGAAAATACCCGTGTTCATGTGGACAGGGTCTAAGAGTAGGCTACATTTACACGACAACGATAGCCTATGCTTAAAACTGAGAAGTTTTTTCTTTGAGTTTTCCGCTTACGGATGATGACACCATTGTCAAAACAATCCCCATTCACTAGGATCCGCAAAAAAAAAAACTAAACACATTGTATTCTGCTACTAGGCCATTAGATGGCGATGAAACACTATAGCCTGAACATGTAATATGTATGTGCAGATTCGGATTTTTGCTATTTAACACGGAGACCGTTTTCAAAAACGTGCACTTTGAAACCCGTTTTCAAAAGTTTGTGTTTCCAGGCACCCAAAACACTGTTGTTGTATAAATGAGTTTGTTTTTAGTTGAAAATGGTGTCGTGTAAACAGCCTATAGAGTGGTGAAATCACTTTGTAGGCCAATATGCGGAAGCGAGTTAGCATTTTAGCACTTACGGTTCCATTGCCCTGAAGTCAATGTTTTTTTTAAATGGGATTTTGGTTAAATGGCTGAAATAAGGTCTGTGGTGAACACAAGCTCAAGACACTTTTCACGTTTTATTCTACGACATTAAAATACATTAGCATTACCCCACTCGTGATTTTTTTAAGCTGTTACGTGTTTTGAAAAAGGCGGTTGCTAACAAGTGGCTAAACGGGACTACAGAAGCTGTCGGGAAGATTAAACGTCATCACGTCAACAGGTAAAACCTCTTTTACAGCCTCATTATGCTGATAATTGAGCTGTTATAAACTAGTTCAAACATTCTGGGAAAATATTTGTAGATAAAAACTGAAAGACGCTTAGTGGTGCTGACGTTGAGGACCAGCGACTGGTGCAGTTTATTTATAGCCTACCTTTAGCTTTTTACTTCTGGCAACTGCATTTAGGCGAATTGTTTTGATGGACAAAACGTAATGTGTAAGTATCATACACTTCTGTTGATCATAGAGCTTGTTTTTTTTTTTTTTGCCAAAATCCAAAAAGCCTATGGAAAAATCCTATTGGGTTTTTGTTGAGAGAACCAGTGTGATGCTAACTGCCGGTTGGCCTACAAAGTGACATCCTACCTGTACTACTCTATTACAACTCTGCATAGCCTTACAGAATGCGCTGTTAATGTGTGATGTCTGTGCCAGCAGGTGCATGGAAATACATATGTTGACAGGCAGGTAGGACATTGTATCATTGCATTCGGACCGAACATTTTTTGGTCCTGAGACTTCCACAGAAGATACATGTAGGCCTATATGTTTTAATATTTAGACCACTTCTATTACTTATTGCTATCAGGATGTGAAGAGTTTCAACCAGTATAACAGTGTTTATAAGAAATTGCCTATGCCCTATCTTTAAAAAAAAAAAAAAAAAATTTTAATGACTATTTTCCATTTCATTATTAAAATGATATAAAAGCTGACCTGAAAAGATACTTCTGGGGCATCCTGGCTGGTCTGCTCCACCGTTTGCATAGTAGTCGATGTGACCCAGGAGATTGCGATAGCCCAATGCTACAAGACAATGGCAACAATTAATTCACTATAGGCCTAGATGTTTGCAGCAGTCTTGCAAATGTCACCAATGCAAGACTGCTGTGAGTGGTTGCTAAGGTGTCACTTCCTGAACCGAATCAAGAGCCCCACTTCGAGATAACACTCAATGTGTGAGAAAAACGCACCATCCATGTCTGTGTGCAGAGCTTCCACAAGCTGGGCATCAGTGGGGTCTAGACGGTTTTCGGGAGGCTGACCGTTAAACTCTGGTCCTGCTGGATCCAGCGCTGATTAAAACAGAAGATGCTTCATTTATTTAGCTGATAATATAATACTGAAATTGATGATGGTTTAAAGCAGGGGTTCTCCATTCTGACCCCTGATGTCCACTTTCCTGCAGATCCAACCTTGATCAAACTCACCTTCCTAAAACTTTGTAGCGCTGCTTCCCAATTCACCTGCTTATTATACGACACCCTAAAAGTATGAACTCTTTTTGTTAAGAAAAAACACATACTTTTGTTTGTGTAGCAGAAGAGTACACAAGCTTTGGGATATACTATCACGTAATCAAATTGTGTCTTTAACGGACGCTCTGTCGCATAGTTACGTTCATCCTGTCACCATAAACTGGTCTGTCAATCATCTTGTCACAGTTAACATCCTCCACATTTAATTTACTTTAATTTTCTACCATATTGTGTCATAGTGTCAGTTGTTGGTCTTTCATGCGGAGAAATCTCCTCATATGTTTTGCATAATGATGCATTTAAAAGTTAACAGCCAAACAGATCTTTATAAAAGTCCACATTGTTGTTGCAGATGAAATATAACACAGATAACAATAAATATTTATTATCAGATTAAATGTTGATTATTAGTCACTCAAACCCTACGGAACCAATGGAATCGCACATCCGCCATGTTTGATTTGGTTTAACGATTTTTATTTGTGTTTGTAGTTCTGAACTGAATCCTCCTCCAAAGCGCATTGCGTTGTGGGCAATATTAGCCGTTAGAGTGTGTGCACGGATCCACACTTTGAAAATCTACCAGGAATAGAAGACCATCTGGGGACTTTCGGGGCTCACTTGTTCTAATCTCACATACTATTTAGGATGGACAGTATGGACATTGGGCCCGAAGACCTTGATTATCTTGTTCAGGTGTGTTTGCATGGAAATCTGCAGGAAAGTGGACCTTGAGGGCCAGAGCTGAGAATCCCTGGCTTAATGGTTTAGTAGGTGAATGAATGAATCTCACCTGTTATTCTGTCAATTTCTCCATTAAAGTGTGCCCCAGTAAAACCTGAAATGTGGGCACCTAGACTGACGCCAATCATGTGAATGGAGCTCAGACTGGCCCCATTGTCCTGTAATGTCACGCGTGCAAACACAAGAGCAGACACTAGTTAGGCAGCTATAGTTACATGGAAAATTGAGAGACCACACTGCAAAAACAAGTAAAATATTGTTAGTAAGCGTTTTGTTTTTGTTGAGAAAGGCTGACATATGTTTAATGCACATCACTTTGTTGTGAAAAGTGTTGAGATGAAGTGAAGTTATGGAAATACATATGTTGACGGGCAGGTAGGCGTTTTGAGATGAAAGTGTTGAGATGAAAATCTTTCTCTCTCTTTGCATTTTTTTATCATTATGCTACGATTATGCTAAGATTATTCTATTCAAATCAATCTGTTGAATAAATTGGGTCAAAATTAATCTAAAAGTAATCAGATTATAATGTGCAATTTAATAGATTACATTACAAACTAACATTTTTATACTGTGATCAGTAATGGATTCCAGTTTGTGAGTAATCTACCCAGCATGAATATGTCAACATAAGGATTGCATTAAAATAACAACTTGAGCAAGTTAATGATTAACGCACAACTATAAAATGTCTGAATGCTTCACCTGTGCACATACAAACCTACTTCCTATGTGCAAGACTCTACATGACCACAGAACCTTAAAAGGGCTCAGGTGGGATTTTTTTTCCAGAGGATGTTTTTTTTTCCTTCCACCAGTCACCCTCTCCCTGAACCTTGCTTTGCCTATAAAGTCCTCATGAAATTACTTGATGAATTTTCTGTCCTGTGTTTATGTATTATTTATTGAAATTGTGAAAGGCTAGTCTCTTTTTTATTAGCTGAACAGCACAGCCGTTTGCTACTTGCTAATCAGTTCCAACACTGTCACTGAAAAATCTGTGTTCAATATAGTTGTAAATTTGTAAAGTTGCCATGAAATGAAAATTCACCTTATCTATTTGGTAAATGCATGTTATAGATTTTATTTTGAACAATGTCTAGGTTTCATTTTTTTTTCACCTTGTATTGTTTAATCAAAATGTTGATCAAAACTCGATCTTCCGGTGAAAACGACCTGGTGACAAGCCATCCTAGGTGTATACAACTTTCTTCTTTCAGAGGAATACAATTGGTGAGATATTACGTGAGAACGTGTGTGTGGCGTGAGAGTGCCATGGCTTGTCGGACATAGCAACAGTAACTAAAGGGGGCGGGTCTTAGCAAACGGTCAATTACTCTTTTGGTGCAAGTCGACTTGCATAGGCCGTCTGGAGTACTTTTATGATTGATGGATGCACTTTTTTGGACTTCAAAATCAGGACCCCCATTCACTATCATTATAAAGCTTGAAAGCAATGATATTTTTTAATATAACTCTGATTGTGTTTGTCTGAAAGAAGATATATATATACTTAGGATAGCTTGAGGGTGGGTAAATCATGGGATAATTTTTTGGGTGAACTATCCCTTTAAAAGCCACCCCTCCACAATCCCCTCTGCAAGCTCATTTGTGAATGCAACACCCACATCTCAAGATCCAATCAACAACTGGTGGATTGAACCAAGTCCAACTCATCCACCCCACCCAATTATCTGTTACACTCAATACATTTAGGAGTACATTTCCATATTGAACTAACACGCAAACTAAAATCTACAAAATCCATTTTTATTTCATGGGGTATCCATGAAGATTTAACTAGTATTATTTTTTAATAATAATTAGTATTATAAATTAGACATTAGTAGCTATTGTGAGCCTCTGAAGTGCAATTTTTTTGTAGAGTGAAAAAAAACATCCATAACATCCATAGCTGAGTCCAGGAATGTATATATGTACATTGTCCATCAATTAAAAATATACCATAATTGTTGACATCAACAATGCACATCAACAATGTAGGCTCACCCACTTATTAATTTCCTGTAAGCCCACTCAGAATTTGTCGCCATCTGAAATCATACATTTCCATACTGTATAGTAGGCGAAAAACAGTATTCACTCTCAAAAATAAAGGTAATGTCACTGGGGCGGACTTTTGTTCCTTTTAGGTACTAATATGTACATTTAAGGTACCAATATGCACCACAAAAGTGTACCTTCTGAAAAGGTACCGCCCCAGTGACAGCTTTTGTACCTTTATTTCTGAGAGTGAAGAGTAGTATGTCTGAATTCACAATACTCATAAAAGAGTAGGCAAAAAGTTCCAGGATGACCTACTACTTCCACTGAGATTATGAAGTGCGCATCCAGTGGACATTTACTATCCTATGAGGCCACGGGAGAGGATTTGTGAATTGCAGTGACGCAACTGATGCTGGTTGGTCAACATGATAATGACAACATGACATTCTACACACATTCATACTATATAGAAGTACCTACTCAGAGAGCATGCAAAGCCTATGATAGTATTTTTATTTGAAATATTATGCATCTCAGATTGCACTATGGATGTTTTCTTTTACCTTCATTTTCTGGATGAGCGCAGTAAGATTTGAAGCCACCTTGCGCGTGTTTTTCACGACTTTCCAGTAGTTCATATTGGTTGCACCACGGTTCCAATCCACCACAATAGCGTTCATGTCACGGCGGTTCAGAAGAAACTCCACAAACTCTGACAGCCACACTGGGGGCGAGCCGGTGGGCCGGTAGCCGTGGATGAGGAAGGTGGTGGGAGAGCTGATGTTGAAGTGAGGATTGCTGAAGGGCTCTTGGTGGGACAGCAGCTGACCGCAGGAGATGTTGGCCCGTGTGTAAAGCAGCAATCTAACATCCAAAGACGTCCCAGCAAGGGAGTCTTTAAAGTTAAGGTCTGTCATTTCCTCACATTGCTGAGCTTTAGGGAGAAAGTAAATAATGTTTCAAGGCTGGCTTCTTAGGTAAAGCAAGGCTTTGTTTTTAAAAAAACAACCACTTTAGTCTTATTCAATTTCATACAAGATACAACTTGGATGGCAATCAATGCATTTGATTAAAATCATTTGATTATTCAAAATATTTAATAGGAGACCAAGATCCATTGCTGACCTTTACATTTCTACATATAAACCGAACACTTTGACACATTTTGATAAGTATTCTTCCAAAAGAATCGAAAATTGCAGAAAGGGTAGTTTGTGATCAATTCGTTTCTCATTTAATAGTCCAGGTGATATGTTCACTTTTTCATAAAAGCATGAAACTATATTGTCAATGGTTAATGAACAAAAGGATTAAGCATTTTAAACTCTACACAACATGCATTCAACAGACATGCTATTATAAAGTTTAGCCTAGGTTCACAGAGCCTGTGATTTCCTTCTCACGTCACCGAATTCACCATTAACCATTTACCTGAACAGTTTATGTTTTATATGGTATCATTGTAATATTTGACCATGGAGATAGACATCACATTTTCTGTGTTATCATGTTTGATTCAGGAGATATAATACAACATACATTTGGTTATGCTGGAAAGTCAATTTAGAAGTCAACTTGACAAAAGTGGTGTTGTTGGAGCTGTGTTTTTAGATCTTGCAAAGGCATTTGACACAGTTAATCATAACTGTTTAATTTCCAACCTTCAGAATTTTTAATTTATCTGCTACTACCTTGACTTGGATGAAATCATACCGGACTAATAGGAAACAATGTACAAGAGTGGTTGATAAGTGTTTTTCTTTTGCCAGCTGTACTATAGGGGCCCCTCAAGGGTCTATTTTAGGACCTATTTTATTTAGTATTTATATTAATGATCTCCCTCAAGTATGTCCAGGTGTTAACGTTCTAATTTACGCAGATGATACTGTGCTTTTTACTCATGCAAGAACTAAAGAACTTGCTGACATCTGCAATGGCGAAAGTCTCGGATTGGTTAAATAAGTCTTGTTTGTCTCTTAAAGGAACATGCCACTTATTTTGAAAATAGGCTCATTTTCCAACTCCCCTAGAGTTAAACATTTGAGTTTTACCGTTTTCGAATCCATTCAGCCGATCTCCTGGTCTGGCGGTAGCACTTTTAGCATAGCTTGGCATAGATCATTGAATCTGAATAAACCGTTAGCATCTCGCTTAAAAAATTACCAAAGAGTTTCGATATTTATCCTATTTAAAACTTGACTCTTCTGTAGTTACATCGTTTACTAAGACCAACAGAAAATTAAAAGTTGCGATTTTCTAGATCGATATGGCTAGGAACTATATACTCTCATTCCTGCATAATAATCAAGGAACTTTGCTGCCGTCCCATGGGTGCAGCAGGCGCAATTATATGACGCAGCGCCTGAAAATAGGCTAACTTCCGTCAACATAACCAACGTGACAACCTGCTTGCACAAGGAGCGTGCTGGGGACTATTTTCGCAACTTTTCATTTTCTGTCGGTCTTAGTCAGTGCTGCCGCTCCCACCACGCGCATCACGTGCTGCACGTAGGGCGCCGAGTGCTCAGGGGGGCACCACAAGAAAATGCTCTTTCCAATGCCAGACCTGATTCATAACGCTTTGAAGCTTCATGATGCATTGTTTTGAAATCGGTCATCACTATATAAGTCGTTATTTAGGGTTTTTTTGCGCACAAAAACTATTCTCGTCGCTTCATAAAGTTATTGTAGAACCACTGTAGTGAGATGGACTTTGTAACGACGTCTTTAGTACCTTTTATGGGTCTTGAGAGTGTAAAGTGCCATTGTGCCAATGGAGGCCTTTCTGAGCCATCGGATTTAAACTAAAATATCTTCATTTGTGTTCCGAAGATGAACGGAGGTCTTACGGTGTCGAACAACATGAGGGTAAGTAATTAAGCATAAAACAATAAAAATAATCACTCATAAAAACAATCACTTGTTGCCACTTTTTGGTATATTGATGTAACTTCTAAAAGGAATTAGCCTGACAAACCGACCCACATCAAGATGTTGGGTTTGGGAACACATCATTGGCAGGGCTCAATCCGAGGGGCGAGATAAACGGTTGTCTTTCAAATTCCCTCTGCACGCGATAGGATAGCGCTACAGCCAACCAGAGCAACGAAGAAGGTGAAGCGGAGCTAGTTGATAGATTAAACTTTCGCCGTATCTGGTCAGCAAAACTTCGAACACATCTTCCTTTCTTAAGAATGACTTCAGTGCCGTTCTTTATTCTTTTCTCAAAGAAAAGCTGAACTCCAAGTCTTCCAGAGTCGCGGCCAAAGCCGATTCGAAAGACCGCTGATCGTCAGCTTCTTTGTTTACGAGTAGCATGCGGAACTGCAGCAACTCTGCCGTCATTATGTTAAGTCTGCCCACCGACTCTAAACACAATGTGATTGGCCTGACCAGAGTTTGGTTTTTCCAGCTCGCAAGCCAACGGAGAGTTGCTAGACACCCTGGCTGCAAATTAGATTTGCTGCCGCTAGGGTGCGTCTAGATTTCTAGGCTAAAAAGGAGTCACTGAAAAATCCTTAACACTAATGCACATACTATGGAAGTTTGTATCCGCCACAGAAAAAAACATTTTAAGAGATAATTGCGACTTTTTGTCTCACAATTGCGAGTTTACATCTCGCAATTGAGAGTTATAAAGTCCAATTCTGAGGGAAAAAAGAATTGTGAGAAAAAAAACTGCAATTACTTTTTTTTTTGGGCAGAAACAAGCTGAATAAATGAATAAAATGTATTGATGTCATTTAATAGTCATACCATGCATATTTAGCACAAGCACACTTTTCAAACAAGATTTTTTGAAGAGAACTGTCTCACATTAATCCATTAAAACTTGACAAGATGTTTACAAGTAATTTTAAAAAGTGGCTTAGAAAAGCTTTATGTTTTGGGAGATTAGGCTTTGATATGTTTTTTTTTTTTCTAAAGCAATGACATTGGTGTATGCGTGCAAGAACTTGTGAGGGCCACTGGATATTAAATTAACACTGGAATCTGATACCATCAATGTTCTACAGTCCTACTTTTTTATAAGAGAGACACCCGAAAGTAGTACAATGTAGTCTACAAATGGCCTAACATATGTTCTTTTTACATTTACACTTAAAAGCAGATGGAAATCAGTGGAAAATGTGTGCACATGTGTTTTGGTACAATATTTCTAGGAAAAGTGGGAATACTGGTACATCTGTGGAGCCCACGCATGGAACTATTTTAACATTTCAAGAGAACTAATAAAGTAACTCCCATCATAAATGAGGCAGCATCCACTGTGAGTAATATAGAAACTGTATTTTTTTTCTCACAGCTGACTGTCTCATGGTGTTTTAGATCAATCATGGTTAACCACGGTGATGTGAGCATTTGGAAGAATGTCATGTGGTTTGTTACAACATTACCTTTGTACGTGTCAAACAACATCAGCGTCACATATAAGAGTCCCCAAAAGAACGTCCTGTAGACCTGCAAAGAGACAAAAGGCATTGTCAAAAACATAGGGGCGGATTTCACACCTTTCGCATCTTAGCAGCTTTTTTCTCACACTTTAAAGTGGCAGAAGTGTTGCAAACGTCTTTGCTTTCTTATTACTTGCTATAGCCATATACAACTATTTCACATTTATTTTGGTGCCACGCATCAAGTATTTTCCCCATGATGAAACCATAAGTTTCCAGTGAGTGACCCCAGCACACATTCACATTCAGTTTCAATGAAACTCATTACTGCGCAATAGGGGTGTGTATCATTTTCTTTTTTATTATTTTAGTATTACTGATAAACTATTATAGTTTTTGTTAATATTTTGAATTAGATTTTATTTTTCCATTTTAATTTTAAAGTTTTAGCAATTATGTTTTTGTGCATTTTTTCATTTAAAAAAGTATGTCTATAGTTTTATTAGGTTTTAGTTTAAGTTTTTTTTTGTTATTTTAGTACTTCAGCTTAAAATGAAAATGAGAAATGTTGCCTTGATAAAAGCTGAAATAAAATACTTTTTTATATTTTATTTCAGTAGATGTTTATTTTATTTAATATATATATATATATATATATATATATATATATATATATATATATATATATATATATATATATATATATATATATATATATATATATATATATATATATATATATATATATATATAGATTATAGTTCTGTCAAATTATTAATCACGATTAATCACATATAAAAGAAAAGTTTGTTTACATGTGTGTGTGTGTGTTCTGTGTATAATTATTATAATATGTATATATAAATACTCACATACATGTATATATATTTAAGAACAAATTTTATATTTATATATAATATAAATGATATAAATACATATATACAGTATATACATGCACATATTTCTTAAATATATATATACACACATGTATGTGGGTGTATTTATATATATACATATAAACATCATACACAGTACACACACACACACACACACACACACACACACACACACACACACACACACACACACACACACACACACACACACACACACACATGTATATGTATAAAAATATGTGTACTATATTTAAAGGTTTGTGTGAGGAACAAGTTTAGATGGTTAAGGGATACAAAATATAATTCGTTCAGCATTTAAACCATAGAAGTCAATGGAAAACCCCACCATGAAACAATAAACTCATGCAAACAGTATGTGTGTTTTGGAAAGTCATTGTGAGTTTGGGCACATTTTAGAGACTCTTCAAATAAAGCTGAAAAGAAGACAAACTGGTTTTAACCTGTTGTCACGAGGAGAGTATAGGAATGTGCTTCCCAAACAAACAGAACAAATCACATTAACATTAACATCACCTGCGCTCTCAGTTAAAACAAGTGTACATTAAATAATATGCACTGAGTCTGACAAACCACTAATGTAAACAGTCACACAAACGTATAGTAGCCATGTACTCATCACCAGTGGACAAAAACATAGTATATTCAAACAAAGAGCAGTTGTTACTATCTGCAACAAGGAATATTTTACATGAAATGAGGAGACACCTTACCATGTTGGAGGAGTAACCAGACATTTATGTCTGACAACGTCAGGGTTGCTGAAACTTCATTTGAAGACACCAGGAAATAGTAAGGTGACACACATACTGACAGAGCAACTCCTCCTTGACTATAACTGCTCCACCCACCATCCTACAAACATTCACCTACAGGTGGCACATTCCTGAAATCTGATCCTGGTTGTCTGTCCTACCTGTTGTGAAGAAATGCAGGACTCAACAAGAAGCTTGAAATAAGCCACAATAGATGACTGCTGTGACTTTTCACTGAATTAAACGAGTTTTGAGGCACAGAGAGACTGTATGCACATGCTGGTTGACCAACATAACTTTGGAAAACTAAACAATTAAATATATAAATTGTTAATCATTCATAATGTAGCCTAATTAATATAATTCAATACATTATAAGTAATACATTTATACCATTCATTCTATAATTCCATTAATTAATTAATTTTAATCCATTTTAAAACATTAAAATTTTATAAAAGCAAGTTTTATTGTAATCTGTATTTGGAATTAAATGTTGTTTTTCTTCTCACAAATGTATGCATTTTATTGTCCAAAGAAAAGTGTTTTTACATTTTTTAAATTTATTTCCCAATGACTCAATCAAGGTGATTTTTGTGTGTGGATGAAGTCAGTCCTTAAAGGGACATTTCATCCAAAAATTAAAATTCTGTCATCATTTACTCATCCTCAAGTTGTTCCAAACCTGTGTCTTTTGTTCTGCTGAGCACAAAATATGTTTTTAGGAATGCTGATTTCCAAACATTGGACTCAATTAACTTCCATAGTATTGAAGTAAAAAATATTATGGAGGTCAATGGGGTCCATTACCTGTTTGGTTACCCATATTCTTCAAAATATCTTCTTTTGTGTTCAGCAGTTGAAAGAAATTACAGGTTTGGGACAACTTGAGTGTGAGTAGCCTAAATGATGACAGAATATTCATTTTTGGGTGAACTATCCCCTCACACAGGTGAAGAGTCGTCGCAGATGTCGTTTGAAAAATGTGCTTGTGCTATATTTATTAACAATGCTACTTTTAATATTGATTTTTTGTCACCGTCTACAATGACTTTTCGTCCAGATATTTTTAGGGGCGATATCGCCATCTAGTGGCTGACTGTGGCACTGCGCTGTCGCAATTCAGTTATTCATCACGACAAACCAAACACCATAAAAGAGTGCAGTCTAACATCAACCGGCAAAAAATATCAAAAACCTCCCATTTCAAACCCTTAAAATCGCTTTAAAGAATGTTTGACAGGGACAGAGATCTCGACAAGACCATCCTCGTGGGAAACATCCACAGCTGTGTGACGGAAGAGATTCTGTTTGAGTTGTTTCTGCAGGTGAGCTCATCACCATTCACCTGTTCAGAGTCTTACAGAGATTATTTATTTATATGCAGTGCTCATATGATTCTCTTGTCTTCTTGACAAATCGGTTATTGCATCCCATATTTCTTGGGTAGGTCTAACGTTTAGAGCAGGTTTTTTTCCAGTCCTTTAGATGCCATGGACTCCGAAGATAATTTTCGTGTGACAGACTATAAAAAGGCGTCTGTCTTTTATAAACACCCAAGTTATACACTGAAAAAAATTATATTATATATCTAAAACGAGTCTCCATTAAGTTACATTATATTTCTTTGTCTACACAGCACACTGTAGTAATGTAGCTACTGTTAAATGTGTGTGCATATATATATATATATATATATATATATATATATATATATATATATATATATATATATATATATATATATATATATATATATATATATATATATATATATATATATATATATATATATATATATATATATAATTTTAATCAGATTTGTATTTATAATAATCAATTTGTATTTTTTAAAATAAAATGTAAGCTATTTAATAGTTAATAAATTACTAATATTTTGTGTTAATCTATCTATTTGAATCTGATTTATTAATTAATTTTAATCTTATTATTTATTTATTTAAGCTATTTAAGAGATAGTAACTGACTACTATTTTTTTAAATTAATTAATATATTTTAATCTAATTTATTAATTTATTTTAATCTTATTATATTTTTTTATTTTTACAGTTTTTCTCTAGACTTTTCAACAGACCCCCCACTCCTTTCTACCCCCGGGTTTAGCTTTTAAAGAATAATTTCTGTTTGAGACATTTTTCCCTTTTAGACCTAGAATATTCATTAATTAATTAATTAATGAATAAATTCATTCATTCAAATCAATGGCAATGTATTATTGTTGTTGTATGGTTATTTGATTCTCATTATTATTATTAGTAGTAGTAATATTTAAATTGGAATGTATTATGATTGTTGATCATTTGTTTATTTTTATTTATTTATTTTAAGATTTTTTTACATTTTATTTTCGCTGTAGTGTGAAATGTGTTTTTTTCCCCCATACACATTTGTTTTTAATATTTGTTTTAAATTCGCTAACCAGGCTGGGCCGGTAAACAAGGTGCGTATATTCAGAGATGGACAGCAGGCACCTTATGGATGTGTTTATTATAAGCATGCTGAAGCTGTTGAGTATGCAGTTGAACTTCTCAATGGAATCTGGCTCTATGGGCAGCCAATCAAGTTACAACGTAAAATCGGTGGGTATCTTTAAACATCAGTGTTGGTTTAAAGGCATACATGTTATCTTGAACATTAATAACAGAATGCTTGTGCTGTGCTATTTTTAGGTGGCCATTATCACAGAAATCACATGCTTGCATACCACATGGAGAATGGACTGCTAGCGAACAGGTGTGTCATATTACAAAAAAAGGTACACTAAAGTGTTATGCACTTTTGCCTTGCTTGTGTTTATGGCAGAGTGTGGCATTATGGGTATTACAAAAGGGCTGCTTTTTTTGCGAGTTACTAATCACTGGACCACAGAGATATTTCAGGCAACAAGGTCAAACTACACAGACTAAGTACTTAATTGGTTACATAGTTACTTTCTATGAAAAGTAATGCACATTACAAATTACATTACTTTTTTTTCTTACCTGGGCTTGCTTGTTTGTTTTTTAAATAACAAAACATCCCTTCTATTTTTGGCAAGTAAAGGTCCTTTCAAACCAGAAGTGACATGAATAACCCTAAGTAAGTGCAAATTTACATCTGTACACTAGAGGGCGCAGCTCAAACAAACAAATGTGCTGCTGGATTGCAGAAGAATAGGTTGTAGGAGAAGAAAGTTCAACAATCTGGCTGAGCCCGAAATCGCATACTCTCTTGAGTAGGTACTTATTTTGAATAAGTAATTTCTTGAATGTGTGTAGTAAGAATGTAATCCAGAGGCACTGTATTAGCCATGTTGTCATTATCATGTGACCTACAAGCGTCAGTTAGGTCGCTTCATTTCCATTCACAAATCCTCTCCCGTGGCCTCATGGGATAGTAAAGTGTCCATCGTATGCACACTTCAGAATCTCGGCGGAAGTAGCTCATCTGGGTACTTTTCCGCTTCTCTTATGAGTATGGTGAATTCGGACATACAGTATTTTTTATACTATATACACTGCCGTTCAAAAGTTAACTTTGACACTTCATAAAGTTAATAAAGAGATCGGAAAACGAATCCATATGAATTGAGCAGAAAATTTGGACTAAACCACTCAATTATGGATTCGTTTTACAATCTCTTTATAAACTTTATTATGAAGCATCAAAGTGTCAGTAGAGGGACAGAAAGGACAGAAATCTAAAATATCTTCATTTGTGTTCCGAATATAAACGAAAGTCTTATGGATTTGGAACGACATGAGGGTGAGTAATTAATGACAGAATTTTAATTTTTGGGTGAACTTTTTCTCAATTTCTCTCAACATAGGGACAGGAGAGCTGTCAGTTAATAAATGAGAAAACAAAGTAACTTGCGTTACTCATTTGAAAAAGTAACTCAGCCATTTTGTAGTAAATTTTAATTTATGTTTGCATTACTTTACTAGTTACATGAAAAAGTAATCTGATTATGTAACTTGCATTACTTGTAATGTGTTACCCCAACACTCTTGATAGTGTAGTATGATACTGTGCCCATATGAGATATGTCTTGCTTCCACCACATGAATGTGTTAGCATCTAACTCAATTCATTACCTTACAATTCATTATTACTTCATACATTCAAAAACTTTCTACAATGAAAACGTAGGGAACTGTCACAAGATCCTTTTCTTTTGCACAACACTCAAAAAAATTATTTTATGATGCTGGTCACTTTATTTAAGCAATTCATCTTGATTTAACACCATTATATCAGGTTTCTGATTCAAATGTAATTGCTTCATGTTATATTGACTTAAAACCGTTACTCTTTGACATAACTTGACGTTTCAATCAAGTAACCCAATCACTTCCCATCATGCTTTGTAAAGGGGCTGAATTCGGAGATAAATGTACCATTAAATAAAATGCCATTTTATGCTTTTTTTTTAACAAGATTAGAAAAATGGAGAGACTTTTTAATGTTTAATGTTGGTATTTAAAAGTTTGTGTTATGTTAGTGTCTTTGGAGGTTACCATGGTGGTGAAGTGTAGAGCATGTGCTTGGGGTGAGGATCTGCTAATAACAATTAAAGTTGTTTTACTTTGGGCATGCCATGGTAGTAACAAAACCATCTTCTGGCTAGCCAATAAGATTTTTTAAAAGGTTTTATTGTTAGCTAACATTTGTAAATTTGTAATTAAATTTGATTACTTATTTTGTTTTTTGTATGATATTCATTTTAGAATAATTGAGCTTAATAGTTTTGGAAAAAATTAACCTTATGTAAAAAACTTAAGTTTACTGAAATAAACAATGTTAATTAAATTCGACATAACCCAGTTACGTGGAACCTGTTGACATAAAAAAAGTTAAGTAAATCTAACGTATCATTTTTTTGAGTGAAGGATTTGTGGGTAATATTTGCATTCACAGATTAACACTTTATGATTTGGCACACACTTATGATACTGCATACTATATAGCACAGATATTATAATTTGGGAACAGTCTTCCTTTGATATTTGGTAGAAGACTGAATAAATGGTTGTTTTATAGTGCCCGTTGTTTCATAAGATCACCATGTTTGACAAAATTTTTTTTAATGTATACATACACTTCTGTTCAAAAGTTGGGTCAGTAAGATTTTGTTTTGAAAGGAATTAATATTTATATTCAGCAGGTCTCTACACCTGTTCCTCATATTTTGCACTCCTATAATATGTTTATTAAATATACAGTGCATCTAGAAAGTATTCACAGCGCTTCACTTTTTCCACATTTTGTAGTCACAGCCTTATTCCAAAATGGATTAAATTAATTATTTTCCTCTAAATTCTACAAACAATACCCCATAATGAAAAACGTTAAAGAAGTTTTTTTTTTTTTTTAAATCTTTGCAAATTTATAAAAAATAAAAAATGTGCATAAGTATTCACAGCCTTTGCCATGACACATGCAGATCTGGGGAAGGGTACAGAAATAAGGCCTGTACGGTAGAGTGGCCAGACGGAAGCCACACCCCAGTAAAAGGCACATGACAGCCCACCTTGAGTTTGCCAAAAGGCACCTGAGGGACTCCCAAACCATGAGAAACAAAATGATTTGGTCTGATGAAACAAAGATTTAACTCTTTGGCCTGAATGGCAAGCGTCACGTCTAGAGGAAACCAGGCACTGCTCATCACCTGGCCAAAACCATCCCTACAGTGAAGCATCGTGGTGGCAGCATCATGCTGTGGGGGTGTTTTTCAGCGGCAGGAGCTGGAAGACTAGTCAGGATTGAGGGAGAGATGAATGCAGCAATGTACAGAGACATCCTTGATGAAAACCTGCTCCAGATTGCTCAGGACCTCAGACTGGGGCGAAGGTTCATCTTCCAACAGGACAACGACTTGAACCCCATTGAACATCTCTGGAGAGATCTGAAAATGGCTGTGTAATGACATCCAACCTGATGGAGCTTGAGAGGTCCTGCAAAGAAGAATGGGAGAAACTGCCCAAAAATAGGTGTGCCAAGCTTGTTACATCATACTCAAAAAGACTTGAGGCTGTAATTGGTGTCAAAGGTGCTTCAACAAAATATTGAGCAAAGGCTGTGAATACTTTATGTAAATGTAATTTTTTCCCCCCGTTCCCCCGTGTATTATTTTTAATACATTTGCAAAGATTTCAAACAAACTTCTTTCACGTCGTTATCACATGTGGTTTTGTTTGTAATGAATTCAATCCATTTTGGAATAAGGATCATGTGACACTGAAGACTGGAGTAATGTTGCTGAAAATTCAGCTTTACAATTTACTATTTACTGTGTTTTTGATCAAATAAATGCAGCCTTGGTGAGCATAATAGACTTAATAAACATTGAACAATATTTTGAACAGTATAGTGTATTCTTTAGTAAGATAAGTGATATTTAGCATGTTGAAATGTTATGTGTTGTATTTTAATTTAACATTTTTTGCCATTTTGCATACTCTGTTATTTCCCGTCAACGTTTTCCATACAGTGCTGATGCTGTGCACCAGGATAATATGTTTTTGAATTTAAATGGCAGTCCAGGTGTGGAGAACCGATCTAATGAAGCATGTGGCTGGAGTGACATGGTAATATACACAAAGAGAAAATATAATCATCAGGTTTCATTCATGAAAATATGAAAATACACCCAGCTGTTGTATTCTTTGTGTCTCAGGTATACAGCAGACCTCTGGATGTGTGTCCTCCAGTTGTGTGGTACTGTCCACCCCTCCAGCAGTGGATGAACTCTGGATACCCTCCTTGGACGTCCTGTCTGGATGAGAATCTCTTGCTCCATAGATCAGCCAGCACCAGAGAAGTTTGTGCAAATGTAAGTTTAGAGGGTAAACGCAGGGAAAAAATGCTATAAAATGCGATCCTAACCGCAAAAACGAGTGTAAATCTTATTTTACAGGCTAAGTTTAAATATCAAATCCAGATAAATGTTTAATTTTCAGAGACAACGATACAGTGGTCACTGTACAAGCCACCTGACACCTCTTGCACAAAAAAATACACCATATATTCCACTGAGTGCTTTTGGTAGCACTGATTCAGACTGTAAGCTGTAAATCATTCATATCTGTGAATGCTCTAATAAAGCCATCTAAATGCACCTTACTGTTTCTTCAAACATTGAAACACAAATCTGGTGATATGAAATGATTGTTTTTGTGACTTCATCTCACGTTAACTTCCAGTACTTTGCATCCACGAGGTAATTAAAAAAGCAATAGCAAAATGATTGATTGGTCAATTAGCATTTTTACAATGACATTTAGGGGAAGGGATAAAATCTTGACGTGACATAAAATGTCATATTTATATTGGGTGATAATTTATTGCCATTTCTAAGGGCAAGTTCAATCGTTCACTCTTATTACCTGGGACAGTCTGTCATGGTTAGGACAGTGAAAGCCTCTCCCTCTTGAATTGAACTGGTATGATAAGATGCAATAACTGTTAACTTTAGACTTTAGACTTAAGGAGATTTTATTCACCAAGTACAAGAATACAATGAATTTTAGTTGGTGCTGCTGTTGACATTAGTTAAGAAGAAATGTACAAACATAACAAAAACCTTGAGATATGTGTGAAAAATGAATACTTTTAATCAACAATTATGCAGTACATTAATCAAAAACATGTAAATGTTGCAAAATATTTCAATTCACAATAAATGCTGTGGCCGCGGCGGTCGACCAATATTGTTTTTTTGATGGCCGATATTTATTTATTTATTTATTTATTATATTAATTCATTTGAAAATGAATTAAAAAATGAATTTCTAAATTAACAGACTTCCTTTAGATGGCAATTTCTTGATTCTGTAATAATATTACAGTATTTTTCACAAATAAAGACATTGTTTAAAAAAGAAATATGAATAAAAAAGCATCCAACACATCGGCCAAACAGAAAAACGTATCGGCCAGGGCCGATATATCAGTCGACCACTAAAATACTGTTCTTTTTGAACTTTCAATTAAAGAATATTGAATAAATTATTCACAGTCTCCACAAAAATATAAAGCAAAATTAATAATAGTTTTACAAAAAATGTAATAATCAGAAATGTTTCTTGAGCAGCAAATCATATTAGAATGATTTCTGAAGGATCACGTGACACTGAAGACTGGAGTAATGATGCTGAAAATTCAGCTTTGCATCACAGGAAGTGTATGTGTGTATATATATATATATATATATATATATATATATATATATATATATATATATATGATTAATATTAATACAAATATATACACACACACATTTAAATGTATAAAATAATTTCAAGCAGTTATAATTGACAATATTACTGTTTTGACTATTTTTAAATGAAACCTTTTTCTTATTAATACATAGTAAAATAAAATAATAGCATAATAATAATAAATTTCTTAATAAATAATGAATGTATTAATGTGTATATAACATATGTAACATACTTTTGAAAATTGTATAAAAATAATTTAAAACTTTAATACTATTTTAAATTTAATACTATTTCAAACTGTAATAATAATTGACAGTTTACTGTATTTTTGAATAATGAAATACTTTTTTTTTTTTAATTCTTTAAATTTTTTTCTATTATGGCGTCTTTGTTCTGTTGTTCTGTTCTGTTGACAACTAAACCATGTATTTGTCAAGGAGAAGGTGGTAGGATTCTTCCTGAAGTTTTAACATTTGGAAGGGAAGGTGAGTTTTCACAGCACATGCTGATTTTTCCTGCTGAAATAAATTAGGATTGTTAAAATCTAGAGGTATGATTTGACTGTTTTTGAAAAAAATCATAGGACAAGTCAAAAGTGTTTGGACATTATATTTTTGCTTCCAACTTCCATTTATATCCTTGCTTACAGGCTTGCCTCCTCCCTTTTGTTTTACCTTTTCTGGAAATGCTGATAAAATGGTACTCAGTTCTAATCAACAATATTAGTTATTGTTCAATAAAAATTTATTGCTAGGCTATATAACAGTGACAAAAGCAAGAAGGTGGGATATTAGAAGCTGTGGAAGCCAGTGTCACCTTTGACTTTCCAGTAACATGCAGGAGGTTTATCATCTGAGGAAAAGTGTTTGTTGAGTCTTTGTAAGTCAGTCACTTGTCTATAAAATGTCTAGAAGAGGTTGCCGTTTGTCGTCCACGGAGGTTCTGCTCACAACACTAGTTGTTGTGCTGTTTGTGGTTTGTGTGGGACTAAGTGTCGTCACTTGGCTCGCACTAGACAACAAAGGTATGAGACTAGTACCTTAATTTCAGATGAATAATACTGAATACTTATGATGTTCTTTAGTGACCCCTGTTTAATTTGTTTAGCTATAGATGGTGAAGGCGAAGAAACCGGCTCAGAGTTCACTGGGAGGCTTGTCATCTCTAATGGAACCACTTTCACAGAGGAGCTCCTGAACAAAAACAGCGCACAGTTTAAAGCTCTGGCATATGACATTGAGCAGAAGGTAAATTAGCCTTTCATTTCATAGTTGTTATTCCTGGAAAGTTTAAAAACAGTTCACCCAAAAATACAAATTACTCAGCCTCATGTCGGTCCAAACCCATATGATATACTTTCTGTGGAACAGAAAAGCAGATGTTAGGTAGAATGACAGTTTCACCATTTACTATCCACTTAACGCAAGTGATAGGTGACTGAAACTGAGATTCATTCTGCCTAACATCTGCTTTTCTGTTCCATAGAAGAAATCATGTCATACAGTTTTTGAATGACATGAGTGTGAGTAAATGGTGACATAATCTTAATTTTTTTTTGGATGAACTCTTACTTTATTTAATTGAATGAATCATGAGGCATGTCAAAACATGTTTATAGGTCATGTTTTACCCCTTATTTAAGACTTTTTTCATCATTATGTATATATATATATATATATAAAATTTATATACACCAATCAGGCATAACATAAGGTTATGTGAACAACACTGATTATTAGGGCTGAACGATTAATTGCATTTGCGATAATATCGCGATATGCTATAACGCGATTTCCTAACCGCAAAGGCTGCGATTACAGTCTGGTCACGTGACACGCGAGAGTAAAGTCTGCAGAAGAAGCATCAACTTGGCACGTTACACATATCATATGCCTAGCCTAAAAGAAAAAAAAAACTATTTGTGTTTGATCTATCTAATATGGTGTTGTTCATACTATAGGCTACTATCATCTCTCCAATGATTCTGGATCGATTCTGAGCTTAGATTTTAACTGCAGGTGCGCGGTGGCGCTGCGTGTGTTTTAGAAACACCTGTATTCTGATTGCTTCCATTATATATCTCTCTCTCACACACACACACACACACACACACACACACACACACACACACACACACACACACACACACACACACACACACACACACACACACACACACACAATCACACACAATCACGCACGAACCATAAAATAATATTTCATAACGTTCGGAAAGGTTGACGGCGCGAATTGCAATGACATTCGCAGGCTTCTTTGCACAGGATAAGCGCTGTGATAAACTTTGCTTGATGTCACGCTTACAGTGTGTGTTCTCGCCCGCCGGTATTTTCCTTACAAATTTTGATGTCTAGACAACAAATACTTCGTTAATTTACTTAAAGGTGCTCTAAGCGATGTCACGCGTTTTTAAGGCCAAAACATTTTTTGTCACATACAGCAAACATCTCCTCGCTATCCGCTAGCTGCCTGTCCCCTGAACACACTGTAAAAAACCGCGGTCTCTGTAGTGCGCCAAAGCTCCACAAACTGCAACAAAATCAAGCTGGTGCAGGCTGCACCACGAAGCACAACAAACAGTGCTCCAGCCAATAGCCGACAAGAATGATTTGGGGGTGGAAATCATTCTTGTCGTTGTTTGCTGTGCTTCGTGGTGCAGCCTATAGTGTCTTATTCTAATTTAATGTATTGATCAAATTCAAGAATATAAAAGGAAAGCTGAAGCATAGCTTATATTTAATAAGATTAGGGGAAAATGCCCTTTATAAAAGGTAAAAATATCAAAAATATGCAGATTTAAATACGTCAAAGCTGATTGAACACTGGTGAGAATATTGCTTCAGAATAATATTTAACTCTGCAGATCACCCTGATAGTTAACCAGAATTCAGTGGTCTAATGTAACAAGATAATAATGGGAGAATCTGTAGGCCTACTTTACTTGAGTTTTTATATTTTGAGCAGTAGGCTAGCTGGAGCCATTTACCTCCAGTCTTTGTGCTAAGCTAGGCTAGCGGAGGGTGCGTCAGACAGAGTTATGGCACGCACGGAGATGAGAATGGTATGTATGGACTTATCTAACTCTTGGGGATACGGTGAATAAGCTAAAGTCCCAAAAAGTCGGCATGTTCCTTTAATAAATTATGTGTTTTTAATTAAGGTGCAGGATCAATTTTGATAAATCAGGGATGGCCTTCCTGAAAAGGAAATTTGTCTGGAGTGCATGATCTAAATTCTAAAATGTACTATTAAAGACCGCCCTGACAATTTGATTGGTCCAAACAGCTCTGGTTCGAGCATAGTTGCTCCACAACGGATCAAGTCGGGACTGAACTTTCCGACCTCAAATGTTGTGGGCGGGGCTAAGTTCAGCTGGCATCCAGGCTATAGTTCACCCAAAAATGAAAATTCTGTCATCATTTAAGTTGTTCCAAACCTGTATGAATTTCTTTCTTCTGCTGAACACAAAAGAAGATATTTTGAAGAATATGGGTAACCAAACAGTTGATATACTCCATTGACTTCCACAGTATTTTTTTCCCATAATATGGAAGTTAATCAATGACTGTTTGGTTACCCATATTCTTCAAAATATATTATTTTGTGTTCAGTAAAGCTCACACATCTATATTATGTGACTCTATATGCGAATCAAATTTTCATTGGACAAGGCAACAGCTGCGACCAACATTTGCATATAGAGTTTTGTTACATACCATTTAATTCTGTAAATTGTTGGCTGACTAATGTGATTACTGTTTTATCTCAGTATTGTGATAGTAATGTGATAAAGCAGATTTTTTTTAGTGTTGTCTGTGTTTTGCTGCCTTCTTGCAGATCAATGAAGCTTACAGTCGTACTTCCCTTAAGGAGCAGTTCAGAAGTTCCAAGGTCAATGAATTCAGGTGAGACATTAAATATTAAGCTACAAAGACAGCAATAAAGTTCATAATCTATAATATTATGTGCATGTATTTTGATTTCTAGAGACCTCAAGGGTGAACGTGATTTCACCAAGTGCAATGTTCCTGTTCCTCTCACTTCCTTGCACACCATGTTCCTGGGTCAACATCTTTGTTTTTCCTGGAACAATATTCCAATCAACCGATCAGATTTGAGTGACAAGTTTACAGTTTATGTAAAGTTTAGACAACCAAGGATAGGTGCTTCTACATCAGTGTTATTCACCTATCATTTCCCTCTGATTTTAGGGTTATGGGTTGGGTTATGTTTAGGGGCAGGGATAGGGTTAGCATAACATTTTCAGATAGAAATTTTGTTTCAGGATCAACAAAATATGTTGACACAGGAACATGTCTTGCTTGGCAAAATCACCCGACGTCTATAGATGTGGTTTGAAATCAAGAATATAAATGTTTAAAATAATTGACAGCTTTGAGGTTATGAAATGCCTAGTCTCAGCCTCAGATGTCACGCCCACGGACCATTGGCTGAACGTCTGATGCATATAGCACACTTATCTGGAAACACTTCAGGAGTTTCGAAGTCGTCATCTGATTGGTTGAATTTGACAGGATGTCCGCGAGACGTGTTTGTTGCGTTATTTAATGGTCCAAATGGAAACAAATGCCGTGATGGCAAACTCCCTTGTGGAAGAAGTGCCGTCGTGTTTACAACTGTGACAATGAGCGCGTATCTTCAAAAATATGTGAAGTTCGCGGCTCCATTGTTGCAGTAAACTTGCACAATGCACAACGCTCTTGAATGAATAATGTATTACATAACACTAGGCTATATCATACAGCATTCAGAAAAAGAACAGTTTGCGCTCCTAAGGGCTTGCTGATTAATTCTTCAAGCCGGGTTGAAACATAAACATCGCGTTCATCAATAATATGCATCTGGAGCTGAAATGGAAAATGATGGGCCGCCTCAAGAACTGCTGCTCTCGCCGCTGCACCTCTGAGCTCCACGTCAGGGCCTGAAACATTTTCTCAAAGGCCCAATGACGCTACGATGAACATTTACTACTTTTAAAAAATGCGGGTCAGGAAGCGGGTCGGGTACAATATTTTCTTCTTTTTTTTTGCGGTCCGAGTTGCGGGCGGGTTAGTTGAAAACGTCGGTCGGGTGCGGGTTGTTTAAACACTGACCCGCGCATCACTGGTAGCCACATGTGCAACAAGTCCATTCATGAAATTTCCTCACTACTAAATACTCCACGGTCAACTGTTAGTGGTATTATAACAAAGTGGAAGCAATTGGGAACAACAGCAACTCAGCCACGTAAAATCACAGAGCGGGGTCAGTGCATGCTGAGGAGTCAATAGCTACAGACCTCCAAACTATGCAAAGCGTCGGATGCAGTGGGGTAAAGCACACCACCAGTGGACTCTAGAGCAGTGGAGACGTGTTCTCTGGAGTGATGAATCACGCTTCTCTGTCTGGAAATCCGATGGACGAGTCTGGGTTTGGTACTTGTCTGACTGCATTGTGCCAAGTGTAAAGTTTGGTGGTGGGGGGTTGTTTTTCAGGGGTTGGGATTGGCCCCTTAGTTCCAGTGAAAGGAACTCTTAATACTTCAGCATACCAAGACATTTTGGACAAGTTCATGCTCAGAACTTTGTGGGAACAGTTTGGGGATGACCAATTCCTGCAGAGACTGCGAGCCAGGCCTTCTCATCCAATATCATTGCCTGACCACACAAATGCGCTTCTAGAAGAATGATCCAAAATTTACATAAACACACACCTTCCCAGAAGAGTAGAAGCTGTTAAAGCTGCGGTGGGTGGGCCAACTCCGTATTAAACCTAACAGATAAAGAATGGGATGTCATTAAATTTCATGTGCATGTAAATGCAGACGTCCCAAACTTTTTGACAATATAATGTATGTTGTCAAAAACGACATTCAAGGTTATTTTGACTAGAAGTGGGTTACTCATAGCCAGACTATATCGTGTCTATAGTAACCGAGACTATGAAATGACTGCTATTGCTTGCTGGGTTATAGCCTGAGATACTGCTCTCCGTTTATGAATATGAGTCAGGCAGGTGCTGGGCTTGTCTGCAGTTTTTGGCGTTCCGCTCATTCTAAAATAGTCAGAAATTCTGAATATAAACACTTATTATAGGCGTCAGGATAAGACACAAACACGGTTTGGAAGATGGATTCATTATGTACTCGCTCTTTATATAAATGTAGTCAATTTTGAACAAAAAAAGTTATGTGGTGTACCTTTTTAAGGATATATATTCTCTAAAAACATCTTATTTTATAAGAGTCATGCTTCTCAAGTAGGGTCAATGTCTGTCACCAGTTCGACAAAACAATATCTGTGTTTTTCTTCTGTTGTTCTCAGCGAAGGCAGTGTGGTTGTGCACTTTGACGTCCTCTTCCGTGGTGTTGTGGATTCTAAGTCGGGACAGGACCAGTTAGTAGATGGGTTACAGCAGAGTCAAGGTGGAAATGATGGACTCTTAATTGACATCAGCAGTGTGCAGGTCTCAGGTAATGTCATCAATATCTACAGTTTCATTGTTATCTTATATTCTTAATTTAATTAGTTCATTTAGTATAGACAATTCATTTGAACTATTGTTCAGTTGATTGTTTAACAATTCTGTTGATTGTATAAACTATCTAATATATACCCCCAGATAAACCAACTACAACCCAGAGACCCTCTACAACGAAACCAGGTGAGTTATGTTTTCGATTTTATTGCTGCTGTTGCACTGTGTGCTGTGAGGTCACTCATTATGTCAGGGAAATAAATAAATAAATAAATAAGTGTTAATATAAAATGTAATATCAAAGTCCATGGATTTTTGTGGATGGTTAAAATTAATTTGCATGACTGAATAACAGGAAAGGGCGAATCTTAACATTTTCACAATTTGTAATCACCTTTTTGCCTTTTGAAATGGTCCTTCAATGGGACAAATACATTTGAAAGAATTCAAATGTGACTAATTCCTTGTAGTCTTTTTATTATTTTGAGCTTAATAAAACTGCATGCTTAAACTATGGAAGCTTGTTTCTGCCATTGAATAAAAAATAAAAAAAGTAATTGCGGCTTTTTATCTAATTTCTCAGAATTGTGCGATATAAACTAGCTATTGCGAGTTATAAAGACCAACTTTTTTTCCCTCCGATTTTTTTAACTCATAATTGCAGGGTTATATCTCGCAATCCTGAGAAAAACAATTCCATAAAAAAATAGCAAAAGGCTATGATATATGCTATTATGCATAGCATGTCACACTGCAGGTATCTCAACAAGTGTTTCATGTCAGTGTATATATTGATCAAAAGTGACAGTAAGAAACCTGGAAAAAATGTATATTGGATTGCACAAAATGATTAGTGATGCAGAAAAATCACCCATAATAGGAATAAATTACATTTTAAAATACATTAAAACAGAAAATAGTTATTTTAAATGTTATTCATATTGCATGATATATAACTGTTTTTACTTAGCCTGACAAGCCAGACCCACATCAAGATGTTGGGTCTGGAAACTCACCATTGACAGGGCTCAATCCGAGGGGTGGGATAAACGGTTGTCTTTCAAATTCCCTCTGCACGCAATTGGCCAGCGCCATGAGCCAAAATAAATTTTCTGCAGCTAGGGTGCGTCTAGATTTCTAGGCTAGTTTTTACTGTATTTATGATAAAATAAGAGAATAGGAGACTTATTTTGAAAATGTATTTAAAAAAAAAAAAAGATCTTACCCGCCCTTAACTTTAGAATTGTATTGTATATGCATTTAATTAACTTTTGTGAAAAATATCAGATTCGGTTAAAAAGTCAGTGTTTTTCTTCTTGTTGACTGGAATGGTAATAGTCGTGCATCCTCTGTCAGTCACTCCAGTGAATTGTCCAGATGGACAGAAGGCATGTGCTGATCGTACAAAATGTATTCCTCAAACTGACTTCTGTGATGGGATACAAAGCTGTTCTGATGGCTCAGATGAGAATCCGAGTGTCTGTGGTATGTATTTATGACCCTTTAATATTATATGTTTTATTAACAAAATTAGTATTTACTTTGAAAATATGCACTCAGGACTTGACATTAACTTTTTTGCTCACCGGCCACTGTGACTAGTGTTTTTCCAAAGTCACTAGCCACTCAGCATTTTCACTGGCCACAATTTTGTACACCGATACCATGGGGAAAAACTGCCATATGGATATTTTTAATATTATCTCATAATTAGGCAGCAGGCAGTCTAAATTAGGCTGCTGTTACTTTAAGACCTGACACACAGATCAAAAATACTGTTACACGTGTGTTCTCTTTCTCAACTGTTTACGTCAACTTAAAACATAACTGACTGTGTTTTACGTGAATACTTGTCAAGACCGGCATTTTGATATTATTTTGTGTGTATTTGACTGTTTAAGTGCAATAACCAGCGAACAAGAACTCAATTTAGTACTGAGAGGCAGCTTTATCTGTTGTCACTTTGGGTTTGAGCACAACATTTTTGAGTAAAAATACTTGCAATCCCACTCCGAAATTCAAGCCCTGTAACAGAAACAATATTCATTCGGAGCGATTGAAACAAGTGAGTGAGGGGAGGCAGGTGTGTGTGTCAACTCGCTGTCGGAGAGATGAGAGAGCGACAAAGAGCAGTTGGTATCGAGTATCTATTCTGTGGAAAATGAGTATTGGACGCATTTCAGATATTTCAGTATCGATATGTATCGAAAAAAACTATATTTTTGACAACACTACATTGCACATTTGAAAAATGTATATATTATGTAATATAATTCATCCCTCCAATGTGGCTAGTTGGAGTGACTGTGTTACACGCCACTGCTGAAATCCACCCGGGTGTTAATGTCAAGCCCTGTATGCACTTATTACGATAGATACAGTATTATGTGTCTTTCATACTCCATAGCAACAATGTGCGATGGCCAGTTTCTCCTGCTTGGTCCGACTGGATCTTTCCACTCTAGAAACTTTCCAGAGGTCTATGACAGTCCCACAGCCTGCCGTTGGATTATACGGTAATATGATAATCGGATACATCTAGACATACTTTGAGATTTCACCAACTCACACAGTCTTTCATTTCACCCACAGAGTGACTGAGGGCTTGGCCATAAAACTAGTCTTTCACACTTTCCATACGGAACAAGATATTGACATTCTGGAGATATACGAGGGCACTGGCCCTATGAAAACATTTAAATGTGAGTTTCGACAGTATTACGTTAAGATTTTGGACTTCTAAAGTAGTGTTTTGACATCAGATTGTGTCTTTCAGACTCTCTCTCAGGAACGTCACCTGGGGTCTTCTGGCTGTTATCTCATGAAGCCACTGTTGAATTTTACGCAAACAACATCAATAACTTTCAAGGCTTCAATGCCACTTACATGGCAGAGAACATCAGTGAGCTCTCGAGTGGGTATTGTTTTCCCAAATATATCTGCCATTGAATCAATGTTATTTTAACATTTATGAAATGTTCGACACAATAATGGTGTGGCATAACCTTATTCAGAGGCATATAGAGTAGTTTTGCCATGATACTGCAACGATTTCCAAATTTGATACGATACCTAGAAAAATATCGATATTTGATACCACAGGGAAAACTGCCATATATACCGCCATACATAATTTGCTGTTACCTCATCATTTTTTGATAATTTGGGTAATTTTGTTGTAATGGCTTACACAGCACAGGGAGGCTTTATTTGAATCGTTCAACTACATTTACAAAACAATACAAGTTTGCTAGCCTAGTATAATGATCTCATCTCCATTAATACTTCTCACCATTTATTCAAAGGGTATGACATTGTTTTCCATATATATATTTTCTTGAAAAGGGAGTTTGACTTGTCAAACAGTGGTGGATTTTTCTGGACCTCGGCGTTTAACTTAAATGCGGTGTATCGATACTGCAGAAAAGGAGTATTGAAACAGTTTCAAATATTTCAGTATTGATACTGTACATATTAATATTTTTGACAACACCAATTTAGAGTGCTGTAGTGAGGACGTATTTTTGTAGGCCAACCCAGAAGTCAGCATCACCCTAGTTCTCTCGACAAAAATCCCAAAGGATTCTTCCATTGGCTTTTAGATTATTGCAGAAAATAACATTCTACTCATCTAGATAAATTACACAAATGAACACCACTGAATTTTGAAGCCTAAATACAATCAGAAGTAAAAGCTAAACGTAGGCTATAAACGAACTACACCACAATCGCATGGCTTTAACATCCCCATCACTAAGCTTCTGACATCTCTATATCTTGACGATGGAACCTGAAGTGCAAAAATAAAAAAATAAATCATATTACATTTTTTATTGTACTCTATGGTCTTTGGTAGATGAAAACAAGATAAGCTGTTTGTTTGAAGAGGACTTCTGTCTCTGGAGGCAAGAATTTCATGACGATGGCGACTGGATTCGAGCGCAAGGCGCTACTCTTCCACCAGACACTGGCCCGAGCTTTGATCACACAATAGGCAACCAATCAGGTGCCATTTAATACACCATGCTATTAAAGATTATACATAGAATTGAGGTTAGCAAATACGTGAAATTGAACTCTGTCTAATGTTTTATACTTTTATTTCAGATTGATGTTATTTACTTACTATATATACAGAGCTGATATACTGGAATTGACAATGATTTTTATCTTCTAGGGCACTACATTGTGACCCCTCGGACTTCTGGAAGTTGGGTTAAAAAATTTCGTATCTACAGTCTTCCTCTGACTCCTACAAAGGAATCGATGTGTCTGCGATTCTGGTTAGTTTTTATCGGGGGTAACGTTTGGAAACATTGAGCTTACACGTGAACATTTTTCTGAAAATGTCTTATAAATGCAAATTAGAATGCTAAGATGATACAATAGTAGAAGTAGTCAAGTATGTTTCCACCTCATTTAATTGTATTAAATGTGCACTTGTGGTGTACTTAAAAACTTGCAGATCATATAATGTGAAATAAAAGGCCACTTAAAGGGTTATTCACAGCTGGAAAGATGAATGTGCATTTAAATTGGGTCATTTATGTAGTAGAAATGTGAAATTATTTTAGAAGTTGGTGCCTTCTAGATTGAGAAAAGCCAGAACATTTATTTTTGGCTCAAAAGGATGAAAGACAACAAATCCCAGAATGCACTTGCTTCGCTGCCCTACGAGGCCACTCCCAACGGTTACATCTCTGGGGAGCACGATCATTCGAAAATACTACCGGGTTTTTAACGATACAAAGGTTAATGCTAAATTGCTGAAGTAACCCTTTAAGAGTACTTAAAGAGAGTAGACTTTAATAACTGTTTCTTAACACACTTAAGTACACAATAATAATACCAAATTAAACATTTTCAATCGGTTTAAATAACTTTTATTTATTTATGTCCTTTAATTGTCCTTTTCCTCCTAATGCATAAAAAAGTATTTTTGGACACAGTGAAATCGGTAAGCTTATAAAACAATCATATTTTTCAACTAAAACGATATTGTATCTAGTTAGTAACTTAAATGCACAAAAATTTGTAATGTTTTAAAAAAAAATGAGATTACTTCATTTATCCCATTTTTATTAATGAAAAAATAAATACATTGATGCAAGCATTTTTATATATATTTTATCAGTATATTATCCGTATTTATGAGAAATTGTATTTGAATATATCATTAGATGAAATTTATAAGAACATATAATCAAGTGTATAGCGTCAGTTCTGGCAGGGCACGTTAGTCAAACTCGCATCAGCTGTCTGTCAGGTGATAACGTCTACCTATAGGAATATGACGTCTATCACCGCATACATATATACGTATAGCACCTCAGTACTATCAGCAGCTATCGCGCTTCTCCAGAGCTCATTTACCCTCCTCCACCCCCAGCTCCTCCTCTTGTCAGTCAGGATTTGGTATTCTGATTTCCCTTGAATCAGACTAAATTCCTGAATCACTTTGTACATGTAGCTTAAAGGGTTAGTTCACCCAAAAATGAAAATTCTGTCATTAATTACTTACCCTCCTCCATGGACTGCCACCTTAACGTGGTGAGGGGTTTGAGTACCCGAATGACCCTAGGAGCTATGTTGTCCGGGGCTATATGCCCCTGGTAGGGTCTCCCAAGGCAAACAGGTCCTAGGTGACGGGTCAGACTAAGAGCAGTTCAAAAACCCCTCATGATGACAAAAAGACGGAGGACCGTGACGTCGCCCGGTATGGCGCAGCCGGGGCCCCACCCTGGAGCCAGGCCTGGGGTTGGGGCTCGTATGCGAGCGCCTGGTGGCCGGGCCTTCCCCCACGGGGTCCGGCCGGGCTCAGCCCGAAGGAGCGACGTGGGGACACCTTCCCGTGGGCCCACCACTCACGGGAGGGACCGTAAGGGGCCGGTGCAAAGCGAATCGGGCAGCAGTCGAAGGCGGGGGCCTAGACGACCCGATCCCTGGACACGGAAACTGGCTCTTGGGACATGGAATGTCACCTCGCTGGCGGGGAAAGAGCCTGAGCTTGTGCGTGAGGTTGAGAGGTTCCGACTAGAGATAGTCGGAATCACCTCCACGCATGGCTTGGGCTCTGGAACCACACTCCTCGAGAGGGGATGGACTCTTTACCACTCTGGAGTTGCCCATGGTGAGAGGCGGAGGGCTGGTGTGGGTTTGCTTATAGCCCCCCAGCTCTGCTGCCATGTGTTGGAGTTTACCCCGGTGAACGAGAGGGTCGTTTCCCTGCGGCTTCGGCTCGGGGATAGGTCTCTCACTGTTGTGTGTGCCTACGGGCCGAACGGCAGTGCAGAGTACCCGACCTTCTTGGGGTCTCTGGGAGGGGTGCTGGAGAGTGCTCCGACTGGGGACTCCGTCGTTCTACTGGGGGACTTCAACGCCCACGTGGGCAATGACAGTGAAACCTGGAGGGGCGTGATTGGGAGGAACGGCCCCCCTGATCTGAACCCGAGTGGTGTTCAGTTATTGGACTTCTGTGCTAGTTACAGTTTGTCCATAACGAACACCATGTTCAAGCATAAGGGTGTCCATCAGTGCACATGGCACCAGGACACCCTAGGTCGTAGGTCAATGATCGACTTTGTGGTCGTTTCATCTGATCTGCGGCCGTATGTCTTGGACACTCGGGTGAAGAGAGGGGCGGAGCTTTCAACTGATCACCACCTGGTGGTGAGTTGGATCCGATGGCGGGGGAGGAAGCTGGATAGACTCGGTAGACCCAAACGTACTGTGAGGGTCTGCTGGGAACGTTTGGCCGAGTCTCCTGTCAGAGAGATCTTCAACTCCTGCCTCCGGCAGAGCTTCGACCGGATCCCGAGGGAGGCTGGAGATATTGAGTCCGAGTGGACCATGTTCTCCACCTCCATTGTCAAAGCGGCTGCTCGGAGCTGTGGACGCAAGGTCTCCGGTGCCTGTCGAGGCGGCAATCCCCGAACCCGGTGGTGGACACCGGAAGTAAGGGATGCTGTCAAGCTGAAGAAGGAGTCCTATCGGGCCTGGCTGGCTTGTGGGACTCCTGAGGCAGCTGACAGGTACCGACAGGCTAAACGGACTGCAGCCCGGGTGGTCGTGGAGGCAAAAACTCGGGCCTGGGAGGAGTTCGGTGAGGCCATGGAAAAAGACTATCGGCTGGCCTCGAAGAGATTCTGGCAAATCGTCCGGCGCCTCAGGAGGGGGAAGCAGTGCCCTACCAACGCTGTTTACAGTGGCGATGGGCGGCTGTTGACCTCGACTGGGGATGTTGTCGGACGGTGGAAGGAATACTTCGAGGATCTCCTCAATCCCGCCGTCACGTCTTCCATTGAGGAAGCAGAGGCTGGGGGCTCAGAGGAGGACTCGTCCATCACCCGGGCTGAAGTCACCGAGGTGGTCAAGAAACTCCTCGGTGGCAAGGCACCGGGGGTGGATGAGATCCGCCCTGAGTACCTCAAGTCTCTGGATGTTGTGGGGCTGTCTTGGCTGACACGCCTCTGCAGCATCGCGTGGCGGTCGGGGACAGTGCCTCTGGGATGGCAGACCGGGGTGGTGGTCCCTCTTTTTAAGAAGGGGGACCGGAGGGTGTGTTCCAACTATAGGGGGATCACACTTCTCAGCCTCCCCGGGAAAGTCTATGCCAGGGTACTGGAGAGGAGAATCCGGCCGATAGTGGAACCTCGGATTCAGGAGGAACAGTGTGGTTTTCGTCCTGGTCGCGGAACACTGGACCAGCTCTATACCCTCTACAGGGTGCTGGAGGGTTCATGGGAGTTTGCCCAACCAGTCCACATTTGTTTTGTGGATTTGGAGAAGGCATTCGACTGTGTCCCTCGCGGCGTCCTGTGGAGGGTGCTGGGGGAATATGGGGTCCGGGGTCCTTTACTGAGGGCTGTCCGGTCCCTGTATGACCGAAGCAGGAGTTTGGTCCGCATTGCCGGCAGTAAGTCAGACTTGTTCCCGGTGCATGTTGGACTCCGGCAGGGCTGCCCTTTGTCGCCGGTTCTGTTCATAATTTTGATGGACAGAATTTCTAGGCGCAGCCAAGGGCCGGAGGGTGTCAGGTTTGGGGACCACACGGTTTCGTCTCTGCTCTTTGCGGATGACGTTGTCGTGTTGGCCCCTTCTAACCAGGACCTTCAGCATGCATTGGGGCGGTTTGCAGCCGAGTGTGAAGCGGCTGGGATGGGGATCAGCACCTCCAAATCCGAGGCCATGGTCCTCAGTCGGAAAAGGGTGGCTTGCCCACTCCAGGTTGGTGGAGAGTTCCTGCCCCAAGTGGAGGAGTTTAAGTATCTAGGGGTCTTGTTCACGAGTGAGGGGAGGATGGAACGGGAGATTGACAGACGGATCGGTGCAGCTTCTGCAGTAATGCGGTCGATGTACCGGTCTGTCGTGGTGAAGAAAGAGCTAAGCCGTAAGGCGAAGCTCTCGATTTACCGGTCAATCTACGTTCCTACTCTCACCTATGGTCATGAGCTTTGGGTCATGACCGAAAGGACAAGATCCCGGATACAGGCGGCCGAAATGAGCTTTCTCCGCAGGGTGGCTGGGCGCTCCCTTAGAGATAGGGTGAGAAGCTCAGTCACTCGGGAGGAACTCGGAGTAGAGCCGCTGCTCCTCCACATCGAGAGGGGACAGCTGAGGTGGCTCGGGCATCTGTTCCGGATGCCTCCTGAACGCCTTCCCGGGAAGGTGTTTCGGGCATGTCCAACCGGGAGGAGGCCCCGGGGAAGACCAAGGACACGCTGGAGGGACTATGTCTCCCGGCTGGCCTTGGAACGCCTCGGTGTCCCCCCGGAAGAGCTAGAGGAAGTGTCTAGGGAGAGGGAAGTCTGGGCATCTCTGCTTAGACTGCTGCCCCCGCGACCCGGCCCCGGATAAGCGGAAGAAGATGGATGGATGGATGGATAATTACTTACCCTCATGTCGTTAGTCAGCCGTAAGACCTCGGAAGGCCTCCATTGGCACAATGTACTGTACACTCTCAAGACCCATAAAAGCTACTAAAGACGTCGTTACAAAGTCCATCTCACTACAGTGGTTCTACAATAACTTTATGAAGCGACGAGAATAGTTTTTGTGCGCAAAAAAAACCTAAATAACGGCTTATATAGTGATGACCAATTTCAAAACACTGCATCATGAAGCTTTGAAGCATTATGAATCAGTGAGTCGATTCAGCGGTTTGGATCGCCAAAGTCATGTGATTTCAGCAGTTTGGCTGTTTAACACCCGATCCGAATCATGATTCGACTCACTGATTCATAACGCTTTGAAGCTTCATGATGCTGTTTTGAAATCGGTCAACACTATAGAAGTCGTTATTTAGGTTTTTTTGCACACAAAAACTATTGTCAAGTACATTGTGCCAATGGAGGCCTTTCTGAGCCATCGGATTTCAACTAAAATATCTTCATTTGTGTTTCGAAGATGAACGGAGGTCTTACGGGTGTCGAACGACATGAGGGTAAGTAATTAATGACAGAATTTTCATTTTTGGGTGAACTAACCCTTTAATATCAACATTAATGATATCTTCAATACATTATGTTGATTCTGTTCTGTTTACCCTGAGGGGGGTTATTGCTGCTCTCCCTGCTCTTATCCATGCTCGGCTGCATGGATGCGCAGAGAGTTCTTGCTCAGAACAGAACCATACCGGCAATCTAAACTATATGCTAATAGTCAATCAATCATCTTTGACGATAGTGGTCCTGACAGAATTGAGAATTACCAGTATGAGCTCCATTGACTTCAATGGATTTCATTAAATTCATTTGAAACTTATAACTCATGACTACTCAAAACTCTTTTCAAACTTAATATATTCATTTTACTTGCACAACCTTTTACTTTCATATGTAAAAATGCTGGTAAACAGCCTGAATTTCCTTTTCATGCTGCAATGGTTCATCAATAGGTGGCAGCAAAGTGAAATGTGAACCTTTTCTTTTCCAAACCCTCTTTCCTTTTTCAAACGTATACTATTTGGTCTATGAACATTTTTTCCCGCTCTACAAACACATTAAGACATTAATTTTGTTTTTGTCATTTTATGTTTGTTTCAGAATTAATGTGTGTGCATGTGCATGTTCATAAATAAATGTGTGAGTGTAGGAACGAGACTAAATGTATTCTACAAAAATAATTTTATACAAATCTAACTAAAATATATATTTTTTTAAAACCCAGCATAATTTCAATAATAATAAAAAAAAAAAAAAGGCAGTTCACTTTTGGGTCCAAAAAGACCTGGACTCAATCTCTTACATGCTTGTTAAAAAAAACGGACAAAAATAAATGATATCATTTGACAGTCTTAACAAACCTCCAAAGTTTAATATTTGCACTAAAAAATATGGATTTAAAAAAAATGTCCCTCTTCCAGGTCAAATCGGACACGAATGCAATAGAAGTACACTTGTTTTGATTAAACCACATGTGAAGTACTTGATATTAACATTAACCTAGTGTGTTATTTATTATTACATTTAATATATGTACTGAATTAGAAATATATTCAAATACATTACATGCAAGTTTCGATAGAAATGACGTGTATTAAAGTGTATTTTAGTTTAGCATTTTTAATTTAACCTATAATTCATTGAGCTATTAACACTTAAGTATATTCTTTTAAATTGTATTATTTCTGTAATAAGTACTCTTCTTAAAAGTATGCTGAGGTGTACTTCTTTTTCACAAGGCATTGTACTCACCTATAAGCATTTCATGAATGTACCTGTGCTCTTTGAGGTATCATATGTTCGGGGAAGAGGTGTGGCGTCTGACGGTCACAGCAGAGGAAGGGTCATCCGTCACTGTCCTCTTCCAGAAAGAAGGGAACTATGGTGACAACTGGAACTATGCTCAAGCCACACTAAACATCACTACAGATGCTGTGGTCAGTTCATGTACAAATCGACTTTAGGTTCGTAACATTAAATGGTTAAAAAGTCATTAAATACATTTCCCCTTTTTTGTTTGTCTTTTAGGTGGTCTTTGAAGCGCAGAAGAGGGTGGGATCTCTGAATGATATCGCCTTGGATGACATCAGCATAGTGCCTGGTTCCTGCGGACAGGCCCCTCCTGAACCAACCCCTGTCCCACCTCCCACCACCCCCCCTCCCATACCAGGTAAAGCAAGATCTAGCAATAGACCCTTTTCGCAATGACGTCAACCGCAAATCAGTGTATCTGTAGTTCCGTCTTACCTTGGTAAAGTTGTGTGGCGTCATGTGAAAAGGGCCTATTACACATGTTGTAGCCATGCAAATGCCATTTTTATTTAATTGTAAAGGAGTTGCATTTATTTAATTCAATTAAATTATTTCTAATAGTGGATTGTGGTGGTCCCTTTGACCTGTATGAGTCAAACTCAACATTCAGCTCTCCAAACTACCCCAGTGGCTATGGACACAGCGCTTCGTGTAAGTACTAGATAGATTAATTTAACTTTCAGCCATGATCATTAAAAATGCAGAATAATTAATGGAAGTTTCTAGTCAAAAATGGACAATTACACCCCTACCGCCTTCAATTTATAATGTTTTGATGTATTCTGGTTTATCTTCGTCAGGTATGTGGACTTTACATGCTAAGGAAGGACAGAATATACGATTGCATTTTCAAGACGTTGCTTTACAGATAGATTATGACGTTCTGGAAATTCGTGATGGAGTGGAGCCCTATTCAGAGTTGCTAGGTAATTTTGTTGGAAAGACATTAATCTTAATAAATGCATATACATTTATTTTTTTAACTTTTGAAAAGTTTGGGGCTGGTAAGAAGTCTTTTATGCTGCCCTAAGGCTACTTTTATTTGACCAATAAATCAAAATATTATAAAAATTTAAATGTTATCCATTTTTACGGAGCCCCTAAAGAGAAATGGTGGTGGAAAAAAAATTTGGGATGGGAGGAAAATGTTTTTTTAAAAACTTGTGTGTTCTCTCGCAATAATATTTGCATTCTCTTGCAAAACCTGCTGTGAGTTTGGAGTGTAAAGACTTCCTGTTTCATGTCCCACTGGCATTTCTTCAAACAGCTCAGTAGGCTACGTTAACAATGGAGCGGTTCATAGAGTTTTATTTTAAACTTGGATTCAAGTTTAAGGAAATACGGTCAGTGCTTATAGGAGTTCCGTAAAGTTGGCAATATATTCACAGATTCAAACTTCCCGAGTCAGTAACTCGTGAGCTAAACGTTTTTAAAACACAAATGACAGCTCTTTACAATGAGCTACAACCGAATTTTCCTCAAAACGAGCCTTGTAATATAAAGAGAGACTTGGGACTCCAAAGGGACCGTCTGTAAAGTGCAAAACCTGAAAAGCATTACTACAAAAATAATCATCAACTTCAATGTTACACACTGTAGTGTCATCAAATTCAGTTTACACATCAATGGTCTCCTACTGTTCACACTATAACACTTAGTTTGATAAAATTTGCTTTTGCATAATTTTTATGATTTTTCTAAATTATGAACATGTTAGCGGTAACAGTTTAGGACCCAAGGTCAGTTATGAAAAATTAAGACAAAGAGTCAGGAGTGCAATTAATTAAAGAAAAATTTACTGAAGAATAGTTTGCAGTTTCATCAGCAGAAGCCAGCTTCAGGTCTCACAAGGAGTTCGTAGGCCGCTCTCCCTCTCTACCAGATTTTCGTACATACAATATCTCAACAGTTATACTCTTTTCAAAGTCTAGCCACGTCATTACTGCAAGTTGAATGATTCTGATTGATCAAGAGAAAATAGACAGTCATGGTAAATTTCCACACATTGTCAGTTAAAGGGTAACTAAACGTCAGTTAAAGGGTAACTAAACACCAAACGCTGCAGAGGTAAAGCTACCAAAATCATCAGAGACATTAATCACCCTGCAAACTCTCACTTCACCCTGCTGCCATCTGGTAAGCGCTTCCGTAGCCTGATGGCAAAAACTGAAAGACTCAGGAGGAGTTTCTTCCCCCAGGCCATCAGACTCCTGAACTCAGTCACGTGACTTCACTTCACCCCGCACACGCATAAACATACGGTTTTTTAACATTAACATCCACATACTGCAATTGCACTGCACTTTACTTTCCTATTGTTACTGCGTAACAACCTGTAATAAACCTTGCACATTATACTTCTTTATATATACATATATATATATTTTATGTTAACCACTTATTTTTAAGTCTACAGTTTATCTCACTTATCATATCCACATATTTTTTATATTTTTATTTATCTTATTTCCTATTTTTATCTTTACTTGATTTATTTATAATTCTACTTATGTTAATACTTTTTATTCTAATTTTATTCTATTTCTATTTTAATTTCTTGTAACTGTTATTTGCACTGTCCATGGAGCGGACCTGTTTACATTTCACTGCCAGTTGTATATTGTGTATATAACTGTGTATGTGACAAATAAAACTCTTGAATCTTAAACCCTAAACCAACTTTTTTTAGTTAATGATCTGTAATACTGGGGCTTTATTAATGCTGTTCATTGATTCGAGTAAATGTTTTGACATTTGAGTATAAAGTGTTTTAATTCTATAAAATATGGTGTAAAACCGCCAAAGTGCTGCCCTCTTAAGGTTGAACGGTGGCTACTGCAGTTGAATTTTCCTATTGGACGTTGTGGTACATCGTGACGTAGGATGGTACCTCCAACAGCTCACTATCCGCGCCCCTGGCACGAGCTCACCACGCCCTCAGAAATGTTTCCCCCAATCACATGATGAGAACGGCTTCACTCCAGTATGAACTGTCATATTACATGAAGTAGAAACATTATGAATGAAACTGACTTGACACTTGCTTTAACATTGTATTGAAGAAAATGCGGTTAAATAATGCAATTGTCAGTACACGTCAGGCTTTTCTTGCGATATTATTGCCGCCCGTCATGTGTACAGATAATTTTTTAAACCCTGACACGCAAGTGGTTGCCGCGGACGCAGATAGATTAGGTCAGTTCTCTTGCACGGCTGCTTCACTAGCATCGTCTGCATCGGGAGTTAACGCAGTTTGAGCCAGCGGCTCGCATTGATAAGGCTCCGGGTTTGTGTCTACAGACAATCCACCCTCCTCCACTTCAGGTGAAGGTAGGAGACATGACCGCTCTGTTGCAAAGCTGGCGTCACTCCAGTCATTCTCCATCTTTGCGACTCGCGAGTCAGACAGCTGTCAATCAACCCGTCACTGCGGGTCTCAGGTGCACACCCTCCGCTTACCCCCGCCCTCGGTTCGCCCCTCTGTCTCCGCTGGGCTCTGCCCACTTTTCCAGCATTTTTCAAAATTTGCCAGTGGGTGGAGTTAAGCTCTGAGCAGGGGTTTAGTTACCCTTTAATCAGATTCACGTGTCCATAGATCACTTGTTGACGCTTTCACCCCGGAATAGGCATGTAGTGATCTTCCAGGTCTGGAGCAGGCGCCAGCTTGTCCTGAACAACAAGTCCACCCATCTCTTAGGATGCCTGTAATCCACCTCCAATACTGATCTGTAACACAGAATACTGCGCACATACACAGATATGCAGTTTCTCCAAGTTTGGAGTTGATCGAGCTCCAGTTCTAACCAGAAAGTTTCCCAAAACATACTGTTAACATGTGCTTTCTCTCAGTGACACAATAGTACAGGCAATATTCATCTTGATTCTTTAGTGTTTCAGTAAAAGATAATATAAAATGAATAAAATATAATATAAAATGAAAGACAAATCCATATTTCATATCTGGAAGCCGGGCTAAGTGAGTAAGCACTGTTACTGCACTCCTGGCATGTTAGGGGTGTGTGATACCTCCAAAATCCAAACACACGACAACTTGTTCTGCTATCGAGTGTTTAAGGACACATCACACATCCCTAGGACAGACCCTCAGTCACTCCTCAGAGACCAAATACAAACTTTAGAAAACATATATGAAGAAACATATATGTGGTTCTGTTGATTAAGTAATATCAGAACTTGAAATAATCATACCAAAAATTTTTTTTATAGTAATATATATATATATATATATATATATATATATATATATATATATATATATATATATATATATATATGTATATATATATATATGTGAGGACACGTAAGATTTGAAAAATATTTTTCCTCCCATCCCAATTTATTTCCACCACCATGTACATTTTAATATTTTTTAAAATGTCATGTATTCCTGTGTTGATTTTTCCACAGCATTACTCCAGTCTTCAGAGTCTCGTGATCCTTTAGAAATCAATCTAATATGCTAATTTGTTGCTCAAGAAACATTTTTTTTTTTTTAAATCCTGAAAACAGTTGTGCTGCTTAATATTTTTATGGAAACCATGATAAATATTTTTTTGAAATAGAAAGTTCAAAAGAAGTATTTTTTTTTATGTTTTGTAACAATATAAAAGTCTTTACTGACACTTTTGATCAGTTTAACGCCTTGCTGAATTAAAGCATACATTTTGCTAACTTAAACTTTTGACACTGCATATGTATATTTTGATAATTGTAATATTTTATTGACCATTGATATGAAATACAGATAATTTGCCATAATAGTCCATATTTAACATAACATTAACTTTGCATTATGTCAATGTTTATTTGCACAATATGCAAAGAAAATAAAATGATCTTTATGAAGTAATGTGTGTTTCGTCACTGAAGGTGTCCTAACTGGTGATCTTTCCTTCCCGGATCTTTTTTCCACAACCTCTCGGGTGACCATCATGCTTTCCACAGACGCATCGGGGAATGACAGAGGCTTTCTAGCCAACTTTAGCACAGGTGTTAATCTTGGCCAGCCAGGTTAGTTTTCTTCTTTGTACTGAATGAAAAGGGTAAAATAACATGGAGATGGCCTAAGAAACTGCAAAAACTCTCATGAATATGCAGATCCTTGCCCCACTGGACAGTTTCAATGTGGCACAGGAACGTGTGTGTCCAATGCCAGTGTGTGTGATGGGGTAGAAAACTGCTCCGATGGCTCAGATGAAGGCGACTGTGGTAAATCAACAATACAACAAAACCTCACAAATCAAAGTATGCTGTTGATGCTGCTGATCACAAGCTCTATTGTATTTTAGTGCATTTAATAAAAGCTAATGTCACTGGAACTGAACGACTGAGACTTCAAGTGCAGAATGATCTTTACACGGTATGTGCTGAAGACTGGAGCTCTCAGCTATCTGACTTCTTCTGCCGCTACTTGGGCTACAGGTAAACACTTAACCTTTGAATATATTAAGCAAATTATAATATTAACCCAGTGAAGACAAATGAAAGAAAATGTCAGTCTTAAAGCTGCTGTCCGTAACTTTTTTTGTGTTCAAGATTTACAAAAATGATATAATGAGAATGTACAACATGAATCCATTTTCCAAACCGTGTTTTTGTCTTACCCTGAATTATTATGGTACACTTATAATAAGTGTTTATATTGGGACTATTTCAGACCGGTTTGGTAGGAACCGCTGTGGAGGAGCACAGTCCCTGCGTGAGTCACCACAGACATAAACCGAGAGAAGTAGCTCAGGCTGTAATGTTCTTCCACAAGACGCATGCAGTTATGTATTGTGTATGTAATTGTGTATGTAACTGCTAGAGCGCAAAAAATTACGGACTGCAGCTTTAAGGAATAAAAAAAATTGCAGACGTGTTTGTCGAGTTTATCATATTTGATACATCAGACTTTTTTGGCTAATATAGATATAGGAGAATATGGAGCTCATTCTCGAGGATAAAAATGATAAAAATATGCATTTTTGTGCAGTTGCTGATGTTTATATGGCCAAAAAGTAAGATGCAATTCTGATATAAAACAGTTAATTTTTTCACTCTAAATCTCCCAATAATGTCTTACTAAGAACATATTTAAAGGGATAGTTCACCCAAAAATTATAATTACCCCATGATTTACTCACCCTCAAGCCTCAAGAATGTCATATGTGACTTTCTTCTTTCAGAAGAATACAATCAGAGTTATATTAAAAAGTGTCCTGGCTCTTCCAAGCTTTATAATGGCAGTGAATGGCGGTCCAAAATTTAAAGCTCAAAAAAGAGCATCCATCCATTAATGATAAAAGTAATCCATATGGCTCCAGGGGGTTAATGAAGTCCTTCTGAAGCCAATCGATGGGTTTGGTGAAATATAAGAAAATATCCATATTTAACACATTATAATGTTAAATATCTAGCTTCTGGCGGATTGCCTTTATTCAACTTATGCTGGTTACGCTTGTTTTTTGAATATGGAAGGCGTTCTGCCGGAAAGCTTTATATTTTACTTTATAAAGTTTTAAATATATATATGGAATATATATGGATATTTTTTACACAAAGCCATCAATTCGCTTCAGAAGGCCTTTATTAACCCCCCGGAGCCGTATAGAGTACTTTTATAATGGATGGAATCTGTTTTTTGAGCTTCAGATTTTGAGCTCCCATTCACTGCCATTATAAAGCTTGGAAGAGCCAGGACACTTTTTAATATAACTCTGATTGTGTTCGTCTGAATGAAGAAAGTCATATACACCTAGGATGGCTTGAGGGTGAGTAAATCATGGGCTAATTTTCATTTTTGAGTGAACTATTCCTTTTAAATGCTTAGTTTTATGATCAAAGCTCTGTAGTTTTTATTGTGGGGGTAAAACATATTATGCAGGGCAATGATGATTTGAGAGATGAACAAAAAAAAACACCCCTCAAAAGCCTGCTGTATCATATTTGAGACATCAGGAGATTTTTCTAAACAATGATGTATCAAGTAAACCCAAGTTGCTTCAGTCCAGTAAATGTTATTCCTTGCGTTTCCAAGGCACGTTTACCATGACCTGAAGGTGGACATTTTTGAATTATACTAAAAGGCCTTTTACTTGATAAAACAGTATAAACTATAAATCATAGGACAGGGTACAACAAGGTGGTACTTTATAGGGTTGAGCTTAAAATAGTTTGTCAAATAATACCTATTGGGTAAAAACAGTATAACGTGTTTGTTTATGTATCTAGGTCAGGAAATGCCTCATTCTCCATCATTATGGATGGAGACAGTCCGTTTACTACTGTAGGTGTGAATGCTAATGGCTCGCTGCATCTGAAACCCAGGTAATCGATAAAACAGTTAATCAATATTTTTCACTTTTCTTGGCCTATAAAATCTCATTTCAAATTCTTTTGTGTCTTTTCAAAGTGACGCATGTCTCAGTGCGAAGATTGTGTCACTGCATTGTAACAATCAACGTAAGTTTGAAACCCGCAGCTTTGATCATACACTCTTACACTAATCACCAAAAATTCAACATCTCTTGTTGTGCACTCTGTGTTTTAGCATGTGGCGTTCGTAAAGTACATTCAAAGCGTGAGACTAATGTGGAAATGGACAGAAACCAAGCAGGCAGAGTGGTGGGAGGACAGGATGCGCAGGAAGGGGCGTGGCCATGGATGGTGTCTTTGCACTGGCGCGGCCGCCATGTATGCGGGGCCACTTTGATTGACAGGGAATGGTTGATTACAGCGGCACACTGTGTTTATGGGTAAGCGCTGCTCGGCATGCGTAGCAGTATGTTGTCACTGTAGTTGTACTGTAAAAAACACACACTAAGAGACTAAATTATATTTCGATCCCGTAGAAAAAATGTCCACCTGTCAAACTGGGCAGCTGTGTTGGGTCTTCACTCTCAGTTTGGGACGGATAACCCTAACAAACAAGTCCATCTAATAGATCAGATTATCATGCACAAGCGCTATAACAGGATAACAAAGGAGTCGGACTTTGCCCTTATGCATTTACAGACACCTGTCAACTACACAGGTACGTGGACTAAACACTTTCCTTCTACAGATGTTTGTTTTTATTCAATGTTTTATATGCTAAAGACATTTATAGCTACAAAAGATTTCTATTTCCACTAAATATTGATCTTTTGAACTTTGGATTTTTCAAAGAATCCTGAAAAAAATGTATAACGGTTTCCACAAAAATATTAAGCAGCACAACCGTTTTCAACATTGATAATAATTAGAAATGTTTCTTCAGCAAATCAGAATATTAGAAGGATTTCTGAAGGATCATGTGACACTGAAGACTGGAGTAATTATGCTGAAAATACAGCTTTGCCGTCACAGGAATAAATACACATTTTAAATATGTTAAAATAGAAAATATTGTTTTAAATTGTAATGATATTTCTCAATATTACCGTTCAGCACCAAGATTTTTTTCAAAAACATAACCCTCCAATTTTTTAACGGTAGTGTACACGTAGGCCCTTTGTCATCCATGATTTTTCCATTTTGCAGTTAAAATTATATATAATAGGATGGTCATGTGATCTCAACATGGTGGCCATAATGAAGGGGAACATGTTTGTCAGATATATTTTGTAAAAGTTATATTTCACCCAAAAATCTAAATAAAAAAGTATAAATTATATTTTGATAGATAGATGGATAGATCCATCCATCCATCCATCCATCCATCCATCCATCCATCCATCCATCCATCCATCCATCCATCCATCCATCCATCCATCCATCCATCCATCCATCCATCCATCCATCCATCCATCCATCCATCCATCCATCCATCCATCCATCCATCCATCCATCCATCCATCCATCCATCCATCCATCCATCCATCCATCCATCCATCCATCCATCCATCCATCCATCCATCCATCCATCCATCCATCCATCCATCCATCCATCCATCCATCCATCCATCCATCCATCCATCCATCCATCCATCCATCCATCCATCCATCCATCCATCCATCCATCCATCCATCCATCGCACCTTTAACATTGGCTTTTGCAGTTGTTAGCTGTACCACTACTTACAGAGATATATTTCAGAACAATGTAAACTGATTTGTACATATTTTGTTGTGAGATTTGTAAGGAATTATCTGCCAAGCATTAAAAAAAAAATTCTTCCAGATTACATTCAGCCCATCTGCCTACCAGATCCTGGAGCACAGATTGAAGAAGGGAGAGAGTGTTTTATTGCTGGTTGGGGATTGCTGTCTGAAAATGGTCAGATATACACATTTTCTGCATCCTTCCTATTCCAAGTTTTTTTTGTTGAGTTTATCATCTTTTGGATGGTCGTGTATATTTCTGTTTTTGATCTCCAGGCAACATAGCTAATGTGTTACAGGAAGCTGTTGTGCCCCTTTTAAGCAACACTCAGTGTCAGGAATGGCTGCCTGAGTACAACATTACAGAGCGCATGCTGTGTGCTGGGTATGCTGAAGGTGCGGTGGACTCCTGTAAGGTGGGTACATTTTTAATTGGTATATAGTATGTTCTCCTGTTTATTTTCTTTTTTTGTTTATTTAATTACATCAAGAATAGTGAACAAATCATTTTATTGATTGTCAAACATCAACATGTTACACAAACTCACAATTCTGACCTTTTACTTGCCATTGCAAGTTCACTGTGAGAAATAAAGATCAGATTTGCATGTTTATATCGCACACTTCTGGCTTTTTCTCAGACATTATAAAAGCTTGTTTCCACCACAGAATTAAAAAAAAAGAAGGGTAATTGAGAATTTTTATCGCAAAACAGAATTGCGAGTTTAAGTCACAATATATCCAAAAACCACAATGTTATATATTTTGTTGACTTTAGTTCTTGCATTATCCCAAATGTTTCCAACAACATTTAAATCCAGAGAAATCAGCAGTTTTAACCTGGACACAGACATCATACCCGTGTTACCCCCTATTTACTTTTTTACTTCCGTAGAATCCGCGCTTTAATATATTATGCGTTTTATTAGACAGGTGAGCAACTGTTTGGATACATTCATCGGCAGAAAACTAATCATTGTTATACAGCTCAACACAGTTACTGTGCGTTCACACCGCCGCCGGCGAGAGTGTCAAAGTGGCCGGAAGTCATTCATTTTCAATGGGAGCCGGTGGCAAGCTCCGGCGAGAGCGGAGCGGCGCGGAGCGTCTTGGACGATTTGGCCGTAGAGAAGAGTTGAAATCAGCTCAATTTTATGGTAATGAGCTATGACGCGGTTTGACGGCAACCAATCGGAATGTAGACGTGCTCCGTTTGAGAGGATTTTAGAGAACGCTGTCCTGGAAACTTTGGTTCTGACCACATTAGTTCCCAAGCAAAATGGAGGAGTGGTTGAACATTGCGGTGGGGGGTTTGATAAGAAGGCGCGTGACACTATTTATAGGCAACATTTTCGCTCTAGAACGCTTGTTTTTCAGCGGGAATACAATTAATTTGCTCAAAACAACACCGATTTGACCAATTGCATTAATCCTGCACTTCATCCAGGACAGTTATTGTAATGTAGGCTGTACACAAATTAATGTTAATTATAGACCAATGCTAGTAAACGTCTCCTATAAACTGCATGTTGAAATTATACTAGCACTTAACCATGAACACAAAAGCCACACCACACAAATGGCTTTTAATTGGTTTATTTCGTTAGCAAAAATGTTAAGTTCTTTCAATCGATCAGTTTTTTTTTAACTTTCACATTTAAATGATTTCATGAGGTTTTCTTATACGATTATACCCTACCTGTGCTCAGTTTGCACAAAGGCTGAACAACATGATTGTTTGCTTTGCAGCCCCTTTAAATAATGTTTAAATAAAGACCAAGTATTCGATCTACGTCAGAGCGGTAGCGCGTCCACAAATCTTTCTACAGCGTCGTTGGCAGGGCGGCCAGAGCGAAGTTTGACGCTCTCGCCGGCGGCGGTGTGAACGCACAGTTAGTCTTCTTAGTTTTCTTGATTTACCGCGAGTAACATGTTTTACCATGCCTCAGAGACAAAACTATTTTGTCAAGATAGTAACATAGCAAAATCAGAAAGAGCTTTATTTGTAGTAACAGTAATACAGCATTTTTTTTTAGCACAGGCCTATCTAAAGGGTTAATGGTGCCACCTGGTGATCAACTGTAAAAATGTCAAATTTGACCTCTTCCCAACAGGGAAAACCACCAACAATCAAGAATGATTATATGGTGTCATGACTTTGCAATCAAAACATTTTGTTATAATGGAAGTCAATGGGGCAAAAACAGCCACGAACAGGTAATGAGGGAGAAAAAATTAAAATCTGAAGCTGCACAAAAACTAACAATGCATCAAAGCCAATTTTGTTACTAATCTTTCACATGTCCAAGGCTGTGATTAAAAGGTTAAAAAAATCCAGTCCACAATCACTTTTTATATTGAAATTTGAAAATAGTCATGTTGTGTGTTTTTTTTTTCCCCAAATCTGTGACATAATTTATGAACTTGGCCGTTAAAGAGTAAAAATCCTGGATTTTTTAAAAACATTTAGTAGTTTTGATCAGGACTGAGGTTGATTAACAGATTCATGCAAAAAAATTGAAATGTATCTGATACATTTTTACAGCAGTTTAATTTAGTGGATGTTTTCATCCCGAACATAACGAAAGGGTAGTGAATTTGAACAATACACGAGGGTTAATTAATTGCTTGTCATCAACTTACGAACCCCCTGAAATTCCCTCGCGAACCCTCAGGGGTTCCCGAACCCCGGTTTGGGAAACCCTGACCTAATACTTCCAGCGGGATTCTGAAGTGTGCATTCAATGGACACGTTCCTGTCCCATGAGGCCACAGGAGGAGATTTATGAATGGAAGTGAACACAACTGATGCTGTAGGTCATTTGACAGCAGTGTTGGGGAAAGTTACTTTTAAAAGTAATGCATTACAATATTGTGTACCCTTAAAATTAGTTTTTTTATAATATTTAATTATTATAATATTTTACCCTTAAAAAGTAACTAATTATGTTAATGACTTTTTATGGAAAGTAATGCATTGCAAATGACTTAAATGAATTAAATGACTTTTTCTCACCTGGGTTGGGCTTGCTTGTTTTGTTTTTTTTAATAACAACAAAAGAAGTTCTATTCTAGGCAAATGTAAAGGTCCTATCACACCAAAAGTGACACGAATAAGCCGTGTGCTGAAGAAAATGTAAATTCATGCCTGTACAGTAGAGGGCGCAGCTCATACAAATCTTTCAGATTTGCTGCTATTGTGAATTACAGAAGAATAAAATGCAGGAGAAAAAAGTTCAACATTAGATAAACTTCAAAGTTAGGTTTCTTTTTTCTTTTTTTTAAAGTCATTGCTTCCCAGACGGCAACATAGTGTTGGCCCAGATCTGGCCCACATCTGGTACATGTGGATTCAATGCGTACCAGATGTGGGCCAGATCTGGGCCAACATTATGTTGCTGTCTGGGTTATTAGTAAAATGGTTGAAGTGGATCATCGAAGGTCAGCAGCGAAGACATTGGTTAAAAGTGAGATTTAAACACATTAAGTATATTTGTGCAATTAAATGATAGTAAATAGAAAAAGTAACTCAGATATTTTGTTGTAAATTGAAAAGTAATGTGTTACTTTACTAGTTAAGTAAAAAGTAATCTGATTACGTAACTCAAGTTACTTGTAATGCATTACCCCCAACACTGTAACAACATGGCGGATATCACTTTGGAATTTCATTCATACTACACACATTCATACTATATAGAACATAGCTTTATAACGGTCGTACGTTAATATTCAAATGTAGTACCCACGGTATATGATTTTGGATGTTGCGAAACTTCCATACATGTTAACCGCCTGTCACCTGTTAAAATATTTTTTATCATTAAAGGGAAATGTTTTTGCAATATTATTGTTATTTTTTTAACGTATTGGCATATTTTGTTGGCTCTTGCCAGGGGGACTCTGGAGGTCCGCTGATGTGTGAAGAGGCTGGCCATTGGGTTCTTGTGGGGGCGACATCTTTCGGTATCGGCTGTGGACGACCCCAGCGGCCTGGAGCATATGCTCGCGTCAGTCAGTTTGTTGACTGGGTAGTAGAGAACCGACGGCTCTATTCAGACTGGAAGGGGTTATACGAATATAGTGATGTTATGTCTTAAATCGATAGTTTTCTTGATTTCCATGGGCTTCTGGACATTGTGCACTGTATTGTCATTGCTATAAAATGTAAATGAGAATAATGAAGGAATATATATTTGCTAGTAACCAGTCAGTAATATTCAGCCAACCCAAATGTGATATTATAAATAGCTTTGAAATATAAATAACAACTGTAATGTTAATTTGGGATTCAATTGTGTTTTGAAGTTTAATTATTTATTGAAATATTATTAATGTATTTTGCAGCAGTTGTTTTACAGTGTATCTTAAATAAAGACTTTATTTCTTGTAATGTTTTGTAAAGCTTTTTCATTTGCTCTGAGTGAAATACAAAATTATGAAAAAAGTCAGGTGAATAAAGTTAGAAATGTGCTGCTTCATCTAAGAAGTAAATGTTCACCTATAAAATACAATTTAATAATAAAAAAAAAATAGGCCAATGTCATTTTATTACAGTATATGATTTTGCATGAAGCACTATTAAAATGAACTGCATTGACTACATTATATACTTCCATTCTCATAAGATCCGGAACTCTTGAATAGTTTTTGAAACTCGCCGGATTTATTATCGAGGCGCACCGCCACTCAAGCGCCACACTCAAAAGCCACCCTATTTTCTACCTTAATGCAACAAGTCCGGGTCTATAAAACAAGGAAATGCAAAAAACGTCCGTACTAACCATGACAATACATTCTTAGCAGCTTAGTAGGGAACTTTAGCTGTAATTCAGTCCCTTTTTAAGTCCCGCTTGCTCAGCGACAGGAACAGCAGATAAAATGATCCCTCATATAAACATTAGAAACGCTTTTGCGGTTGTGCCAAATGCTGCCTTCGCCCTGGTCATTACTACAGCTTTAAATGTAGGCTTTTGCCAAAGTATTGATATTAATCCGGGTAAATGTCTCGTGTGGGGTCCTGGACTGAATCCTGATGTTGTGCTTCCTGTCAGGTACTTCTTCATTCAGACGGTCGATTCACAAGGAGAAAACATCACTGTCTCTCCTGGTAAGAATGCAAATATATAATCAACAAAGTAATCTAATTTCTGTGATTTAATTACTTTTCCATTAAAAAAAAGTTATAAGTAAGGGATTACTCTTATTTTTCTGTAATTTAATTAGTTACTTCTGGTGTAATTGCATTAAATAATGTATAGACTGTTCTAATTATATAGGACATTGGATTTAACATCAACATTTAATGTTAAATTTTTATATATTTTTTTCAATGTAACCTCCCTTTACACACTTTGGTCAGTTCAAGAATAATTTATGCTGTTAACTGAAAGTCTTAAAAGAGCAGTTTCCTTGTATTGTTCAGCTTGTCGAGGTTGCTATTTAGAAAGTAATAAGTAATGCAATTCATTTTAGAGGGAGTAATTAGTACAGTAATCTAATTAAACTGATAAAGAGCTAGTTTAGTATTAGTACGTAGCTAGTAATTAATTACTTTTCTAGAGTTACCCAACACTGATCATATATAAAAATATCTCTTGGAAATGAGATGGATCATATCAAGGGAGCTATCCAAAACAAAGTCACAATATGTAGTATTTTTGGATTAAAATATCCAAAAACCACTAGAACAATGTTATATATTTTGTTGATTTGTGTACGTACATTATCCCAAAATGTTTCCAAGAATGTTTAAATCCAGAGAAATAAGCAATTTTAACCAGGACACGGACCATGTCCATGCATCGCCTATCATTGACATCATACCCGCGTTACCCTTGATTTCCGTTTTATTAGACAGGTGAGCAACTGTTCGGATACATTTATCGGCAGAAAATGAATCATTGTTATATAACTCAACACGGTTGGTCTTATTGTTTAAATCTCTTTCTTGATTTACCTCGTGGTAAATCAAGAAAAAGAGATTTAAACAATAAGACCTGCCTAATATCAATCTAGCTTATTGCAGTGTGCAACAAGTATGCATGAACAGAACCCCACATATGCATGAACAGAAGAAGCGGAAGCGTTTGTCTGCGGCATAATAAAAGCTCTGCAAAATCCAGGCGTCATCAAGCTATGCCTTTGTTTTGAATAAGCGACCTCTAGTGGCGAAACATTACATATGGCGGCTTTAAAGTTTTGTGACATTTCTAATGTTTGAATGTACACTGAAAAAAGTATATGATAAATTAGTTATTACATGTTTTTACCTTGCTTTAATTCAACAAAATAAAGTCAAGCAATTTTCATCTTTTTTTTTATTACAAGATTCAACTAATTTAAGTCGAAAAGTCCAAATTTAAGTTCAACCCTCTGTTGCTCTTCGTTTAGGACACCTACAAATTTAACTACCTCCACCCCAGTAAAACCAATGCAATTTATTTTTCTTTTTAATTTTGTATTTTGAGATGATTTGATGGGATTTTTTAATATTTATACAATTATTATGGTCTATTTTTGCCATTGAAAATTATACAAAAATTGTTTAGTAATTTTTTTTTTTTTTATTGCAGTATTTCAGGTTAAAATAGAGACTAGGCCTTCAAAATATAGTTTTTTTGAAGGCAGATTAGCGCCCTCTTTTGGAATTATTTAAGAAATCATGCAACGGGTGTAATCACTAGAGGTCTCTATGGAGAGGCTTGAGAATTCCCTAGTTCTGTTTTGAACACATTTAATGATTTTTTTTGATGGATTTGAATATATATTTAAAAAATCTCAAAGACTATTTATTATAAAGTTTTAGATATTTTTTTTGTTAGAAATATAGATTTTTGTGTTTTTGCAGATTTCCCATTCATTTCCAATGGTGTCATTTTTGACGGAAGAGCACAAGTGGGAGTATTTTTTTTACGACCACTTAGCATGCTTGAATCATGCCCTCAATTTTTTTGTGTGTTAACATACCTAATGCTAGAAAAGTCACCAAGTTTCATATTTTTCAGATGAAACTGTTATTTAAAAAAATTCCAAATGTGGTTCATAGGCTCAGTTTTTCATAGGTGTGTGTGTATAAGTGTGCGTTGCGTGTGTGTGTGAGTGGATGTGTCAATATCACACTCTTGATGTTTTAGAGTGTCACCCCTTTACTGCTGTGTACTTTTTTTCAGCATTGTGGCTGATTTGTAGATTGTACAAACAAATATTCTGTGAATTTTTGTGTTTTTGCCGATTTCCCATTCATTTCCTATGGTCGGTCATTTATGACCGTGCTACGGTGGCCGAGACAGCTCAACGTGCTGCAAATGAAGAAAACACATGCAAATAGAAAAAACATCTTCTTTAGTTTGACAACACATGTGCTGCAAAAGTTCACAACACATGCAAATACAAAAACGTGCTGCAAAAAGTTCACAACACATGCAAATAGAGAAACGCGTTGCAAAAGTTCACAACACATGCAAATAGAGAAACACTGCAGATAGGCCTACTCACAACATGCAAATAGAGAAACGCGTTGCAAAATTCACAACACATGCAAATAGAGAAACGCTGCAAATAGGCCTACTCACAACACATGCAAATAGAGAAACGCGCAGCAAGAAGTCCACAACACATGCAAATACGCGGTGCAACACATTCCAGGTCCGGCGAACTGGCCCTTTCTGCAATGATCTGAATGATGATGATGATGATGATGATTAGGCTACTTTTAGAGTTAAATTAATGTTTTAATTTGCACTACAATAATTTATAGTGCATCACATAACTGACGCGCTGTAATAAGACTAGCTAACTCCTCATTAAAAAAAAAAACTTGTATAACACCTATCTGTTCTAATTTCTTTTAACTACGGGCCACAAGGGAAATATTAATACATTCAGGTTAAATAGTGTTATCAGAACAAGTTGAAGAAGAGCTTGCATCGCTGACTTAGTTTCACTTTCTGCAGTGAATAATTAATTGGGATTTGAGTCATACAATCAAGTAAATTATAAAAAAAAAAATATTTATTATTAATAATTTATTAATAATATTTTTTAACACAAAATAATACCCCAAATCGTTTGTCCTGGCGCCGGGACTGGCATACCAAAACGAAAGTGTTAAGGGAACACCAACAATTGACGAACATTAGTCTTCGGTGGGGTATGCACCTGAAAGGTGTTTGTTTGTTTATTTTAACATTCTGATCGTATGTGCATTATATGAGCAGGCCTATTTGCAGCTGCGTTTTTGTATTTGCATGTTGTGAAGTTTTGCAGCGCGTTTCTCTATTTGCATGTTTTGTGAACTTTCGCAGCGCGTTTCTCTATTTGAATGTGTTGTGGACTTTTTGCAGCGCGTTTCTCTATTTGCACGTGTTGTGAACTTTTGCAGCGCGTTTCTCTATTTGAATGTGTTGTGGACTTTTTGCAGCGCGTTTCTCTATTTGCACGTGTTGTGAACTTTTGCAGCGCGTTTCTCTATTTGCACGTGTTGTGAACTTTTGCAGCGCGTTTCTCTATTTGCACGTGTTGTGAACTTTTGCAGCGTTTCTCTATTTGCACGTGTTGTGAACTTTTGCAGCGCGTTTCTCTATTTGCACGTGTTGTGAACTTTTGCAGCGCATGTGCTGTAAAACTGATGAAGATATTTTCTTTATTTGCTGGTGTTTTTTCTATTTGCATGTGTTTTCTTCATTTGCAGCACGTTGAGCTCTCTCGGCCACCGTACCGAAGACAATGAACGTTTTTTTTTTGTTATACGACCAATTAGCATGCTCGAATCATGACCCCAATTTTTTTGCGTGTTTACATACCTAATGCAAGAAAAGTCACCAAAACAGTCACATTTCATTAATAATTTATTAATAATATTTTTTAACACAAAATAATACCCCAAATCGTTTGTCCTGGCGCCGGGACTGGCATACCAAAACGAAAGTGTTAAGGGAACACCAACAATTGACGAACATTAGTCTTCGGTGGGGTATGCACCTGAAAGGTGTTTGTTTGTTTATTTTAACATTCTGATCGTATGTGCATTATATGAGCAGGCCTATTTGCAGCTGCGTTTTTGTATTTGCATGTTGTGAAGTTTTGCAGCGCGTTTCTCTATTTGCATGTTTTGTGAACTTTCGCAGCGCGTTTCTCTATTTGAATGTGTTGTGGACTTTTTGCAGCGCGTTTCTCTATTTGCACGTGTTGTGAACTTTTGCAGCGCGTTTCTCTATTTGAATGTGTTGTGGACTTTTTGCAGCGCGTTTCTCTATTTGCACGTGTTGTGAACTTTTGCAGCGCGTTTCTCTATTTGCACGTGTTGTGAACTTTTGCAGCGTTTCTCTATTTGCACGTGTTGTGAACTTTTGCAGCGCGTTTCTCTATTTGCACGTGTTGTGAACTTTTGCAGCGCATGTGCTGTAAAACTGATGAAGATATTTTCTTTATTTGCTGGTGTTTTTTCTATTTGCATGTGTTTTCTTCATTTGCAGCACGTTGAGCTCTCTCGGCCACCGTACCGAAGACAATGAACGTTTTTTTTTTGTTATACGACCAATTAGCATGCTCGAATCATGACCCCAATTTTTTTGCGTGTTTACATACCTAATGCAAGAAAAGTCACCAAAACAGTCACATTTCAAAACAGAACATTTTCCGGTCAGAAATGACCGAAGAGCACCAGAGGGTTAATGTAATTTAAGTTGAAATGACTCAAACATCCAAGTTACATTTTACAGTGCATGTTCTACTGTTGTGTTTTACACTATATAATGTGATGGGGTTTGTATGTGTTTTGAATGGTTTTTATTATTATTAAGGATTTCCAGACTTGTAAGATTGCTGTTGCAGTAATGCACAATGTCCAGTGTTTACTAAAATATTAGTAATAATCAATGCAAATACATTTTGAGGTTTTTTTCCATGTAGATTGACGGAAAGCTACAGTATGTTTAGTTCAAACCTGTGCGTGTCATTTTCTTTTCTTGCTCACTTTATGCTTACTGTTTAATTTCTTTTTAGTTAAAGATTCTTTCAAAGTGGAGATATCCTCATTGGAAAAGGAGTATCTTCGTATCCATGTCCCAGCACCATTGGATCGGGGCGACGGCTCCCTGCTCGTCAGATACCGCCTCTATGGAAGTTCTTTGAAGGGTTTGAAGATTGAAGTTTTGTATCAAGACAAGCCAGTGGCAGAGTCACCATACACTCTTAGGGGTAAAGTTTTTCTGGACATTGATAGATGTGGTCCATAGGCTTAATTTTACCCAGCCAAACTTTATATTTTGCTTTCGCACTTGTAGTAAGATTACACATAATTACGATAGTTGTGTTGAATGTGCACTTATAGTGTACTTCAATCTATATAAAAAAAAACATATATATAATAGGCTACTTAAGTGTACTTAAAGAGTACACGTTAATGATTCTTTACACACTTAAGTACACTACTAAGTACACACTCACTTTGTAGTAATGTCAAATAAAAACATTTACTTTAAAATTAAAATTTTTGGTAAAAATTAAGGTGTCGTTGTTACAGTGTAATTATACAATTATGTACAGAGTAATATTAATTAACAACATGTACTTACTATAGGATTAGGATTTGGTTGAGGGTTAGTAGCATGTAGTTATGCATAATTTACTTATGCAGTTATTACTATGGTAAGTACATGTAACATATGTAACAAGGACACTGTAATATATTTACTTATATATTACACTGTAAGTTACACTGTTACTTATTACTGTAATAACATTTTTTCTTTTTTTTTGTCTGTTATAGAAGTACACTTATTTTGATGTGTTTAATAATATACTAAAGCACATGTAAAGTACTTGATTATGATTGTAACTGGAGTGTGTTAATATTACATTTAAAGTTAATATAGTTTAAATGTACTAAATTGCAACCTCATCCTTACAAATGTGCAAATACAAATATATTTAAATACATGAAATGTGAGTGTCAATATAAATTACAAAAGTATTTTATAAATAAATGCTTATGGCAAAGTACACTTTAACCATATTTCAAAGACAATAGAAGTAATGATGAAATTACATATAAAGATGTACTTAAATATAAATGTTAAATTATAAATGTTTTATAATATAATGCAATTACAATTAAAGGTGCAGTATGTAATATTTTTGAGGATCTATTGACAGATGCAATATAATATACATAACTATGTTTTCAGTGGTGTATAAAGACCTTACATAATGTACAGATATGTTTTTATTACCTTAGAATGAGGCATTTCTATCTACACACACCGCTGGTCCCCTTACAGTGAAGTCGCCCTAAACGGACAAACTGCTCTACAGAGCGCTAGCTACTCTCTGCTGTCTCAGACGACAACATCTTTATCTTGTGTCAGCCACTGTAGCTTCTCTATGTGTTTCGAAAGGGTTAGGGGTGAGCGGTTGCAATTCGTAACCTCACCGTTAGATGCCGCTAAAATTTACACAGTGCACCTTTAAGTGTCTAGGAACATTGCATTCAGTTCTCACTTAAGTATATTCTTTTAAAGTATATTATTTCCCTAAAAAGTATCCTCTAAAAGTATGCAAAAGTGTACATCTATTAGTATTATGTAAAGACAAACTCTTTTTCAAAAAATCTGCAATTCTTTAAACCGTTTTTCATAATATCCATAATAAAATCTTTTTAATTCCATCAGGTCCTGTTTATCATGAATACTGTGATTGTCCAGAGTCCGATGTGGCAGCGTGGCAGAGGGTTATGCAGTGCCCAGAGGAAGACCCCCAAATTCAAAAGGATTTCAGTTCATTCCCATCTATTGACCTTCAGCAGCTCTTGCAGGAGGTTCCAAAGCGCTTTGCAAAGCGAGGTGGACTCATTCACTATACCATCTTAAACAACCAGGTGCATCGGCGCTCGCTGGGCAAGTACACCGATTTCAAGATGTTCTCGGATGAGATACTGCTCTCCCTCGCCCGAAAAGTAAGCTATGGAGGTTGTTTCTTACCTTTGAGTCTAATTTTCAGAAAGAAAGTTCATGTCAAAAATTTTTGTCAGTGAAAATGCTGAGGGACTAGTACATTTGGAAAACCAATAGCCACAGGTTTTCTGGTGGACAAAAAAGTTTATGCTGTCAAAACCTGATTATCATTATGGTATAACGGTAACAAGTTTGTCCGTTTAGGGCTACTGTAGAAACTTGATGGCGCAAAATGGTGATTTCATTGTAAGGGGACCCGTGGTGTATGTAGATAGAAATGGCTCATTCTAAGGTAATAAAAACATAACGGTACATTAAGGTCTTTATACTCCACTGAAAACATAGTTACATGTAAAAAAAAAAACATGTATATTCTATTGCATTTCTGTCAATAGATCCTCATAAATATTACACACTGAACCTTTAAAGCTGTCATTTATGTTTGCATCTGACTGGAAGGGTTAAAATGATGGTGATTTTTGTCAGCTACCACTCGTTAGATCTAGCATTCTTCAAGCAGAAGCACAGAGATAAAGTAGTGCTGTAAGGTTACATTTATTTGATTGAATTATAACATTTATTTGAATTAATTAGCCTATTGAGAGAGAGAGAGAGAGAGAGAGAGAGCGAGCGCTGTTTGAATTACCTGCATCTATGTCGCGTCTCTCTACTAGCAACGAAGCTTTGAGTTTAATTACTTTAAAAACAGCAACATTAATACTATCTTGCTGAGTAATATAATGTTGCGATTGAGTAGTGAAGTTAATTTAATACTAAAAGTCACTGGCCAGCGTTGATGACAAGTTTCTGTGCTCCTGATTGTTTGTGTGTGCACGATCTCCGAGCACTTTGTGTGAGTGACGTGTGTGTGCGCGCTTCAGTGAAAACAGAGCGAGTGATGTGTCTGTGTGCTTCAGTGAAATCTGGTTTTATTGCACACCTTCCAACCAATCAGAATCGAGTATTCAGACAGACTATGGTATAATTAAACTTAATATATTTGAAATGTACTAAATTCTTAATATGTCCTCCTTTTGTTAATGTAACACATTTATCTGATTAGTGACCTAAAATAGTGCACTTTCTGAAGTAGTAATTGTTAAAAACTGATAATCTCTGTGTATATTTTCCAAAATCCAAAATAACTTTATTTCCAGATTTAAATTAGTTTTTGAGTCCCAAATTCTTTTTTATGGTGATTCATTGGACATATCATATCAACTATTTTATGGTTATATCTGTCCTGTCTCCACCAGGTGAAAATGCCTGATGTGGAATTTTATATTAACGTAGGAGACTGGCCAATGGAGAACAGGAAAGTGAGTGACAAACCTGGACCAGTGCCTATTATCTCATGGTGCGGCTCCACAGACACACGGGACATCATTCTTCCCACATATGACATCACACACTCATCCTTAGAGGCGATGAGAGGCGTAACAAATGACCTGCTGTCAGTCCAGGGGAACACAGGTGCTTCTTTGAATGTCAGCTCCTGCCAATGTCCAATATTTGCTTACTTTTCTTTCTCACCTCTCTGGATTTCTTTATTGGGTTTCCCAGGTCCTGTGTGGTCAGATAAAATGGATAAGGCGTTCTTCAGAGGCCGGGACAGTCGAGAAGAACGCTTGCGTTTGGTAACCATGTCCAAAGAAAATCCAGAGCTGATCGATGCGGGAATAACAGCCTTTTTTTTCTTTCGTGAACGGGAGAAGGAACTTGGAAAAGCACCATTGGTTGGTTTCTTTGAATTTTTTAAGGTAAGTAATGGGCTTCAGTAAACTGTGATATGCTTTTTCTCTGCTTAATAAATAATACAGATTAGGAATTGTGACATGCATGGCTCTACTCTTGGAAATATCTCTAGTACAAATACCAGGTGAATGTGGATGGAACAGTAGCGGCCTATAGGTTTCCTTACCTGATGCTGGGCAACAGCTTGGTCTTAAAACAGGATTCACCGTACTACGAACACTTCTACACACATCTGAAACCAGGTGTGCACTACATACCAGTGAAGAGGGACCTTTCTGACCTCGTCGAGAAGATTAAATGGGCTAAGGTACATAAGTGTCCTTAATGTTGGAGCACATTAGCTTTGTACAGTAACAGCATACATTTACATTTCACAATGACAAAATTGTAAAATAAAGACCCATATATTATATGCAAAACAAAAGAAGTTTAATGTACACATTGTTCAATGTACACAGAACAATGACACAGAGGCAGAGGGCGTAGCTAAAACAGGACAATCGGTGGTGAGAGATCTGCTTCAGCCTCACAGACTCTACTGCTACTACTACACTGTTTTTCAGGTAAGAATCTGCCAACTAAATAAATGCTGAAGAATTCATTGATAAATGTAAAGTGCCTCCTAATGCATTCAAAAACTACAGACAGCTTTTGCATTGCCTGGTCAGTTTTGACCCTTGAACTTTATAAAACGTAATATTTTTCAACTAAAACCGTATTGTATCTGATCAATAACTCCACAATAAAAGGGATAGTTCACCCAAAAATGAAAAATATCCCATAATTTATTCACCCTCAAGCCATCCTATGTGTATATGACATTCTTCATTCAGACAAATACAATCGGAGTTATATTAAAAAAATGTCCTGGCTCTTCCAAGCTTTATAATGAGTGAATGGCAGTCCATAAAAGTGCATCCATCAATTATAAAAGTACTCCACACGGCTCCGGGGGGTTAATAAAGACCTTATGAAGCGAACCAATGGGTTTGTGTAAGAAAAATATCCATATTTAACACGTTATAAATTTAAATATCTAGTCATCGTCAAGCCCACATCAAGATGTTGGGTCTGGGAACTCACCATTGGCAGGGCTCAATCCGAGGGGCGGGATAAACGGTTGTCTTTCAAATTCGCAATAGGATAGCGCTACAACCAACCAGAGCACCGAAGAAGGTGAAGCGGAGCTAGTTGATAGATTAAACTTTCGCCGTATCCGGTGGGCAAAACTCCGAACACATCTTCCTTTCTTAAGAATGACTTCAGTGCCGTTCTTTGTTCTTTTCTCAAAGAAAAGCTGAACTCGAAGTCTTCCAGAGTCGCGGTCAAATCCGATTCGAAAGGCCGCTGTTTGCCAGCTTCTTTGTTTACGAGTGCAACTCTGCCGTCATTATGTTTTGTCTATACACGATGTGATTGGCCTGACTAGAGTTTGGTTTTTCCAGCTCGCAAGCCAGCGGAGAGTTGCTAGACGACCGATCTATGGTGCGTCTTGATTTCTAGGCTACGTCGGGTCAGTTACACTTTCTTTGTAAGTTGAATAATAGAAGGTGGTCTGCCGGAAGCTAGATATTTTACTTCATAATGTGTTAAATATGTCCTGTTCCGGACTACTTTAATCCCTGCACATCAGTAATGTTTTTTTCTAAGGCACGTTTATAAAAGCTACTGAAATGTCCGAATTGAACTAAGCCCCATCTGTGAAACCAGGCCCCAGTCTAAGATCAAAGCAGGTGGAGTTTGCAGGTTTTTCGAGTTGCCCGGTTTTCACCGTTTTCCACTACTACCTGTCATGGGGAAGATGACATGAGCTAGGAAAAGTCCTCAACAAACTATAAGTATGTGCCAGGCTACGGCCTTGTCTTTCCATTCTTCAAAGATCTTTTGACTCAAACTGGTTCTCTCTCACCAAGATTACTTCAGCAAAGGTCAACTAAACCCTCAACAAATTGGATCAGGACACTTTTATTCAAATGGGTGAGACATGCAAGTATCAAACATAGTCATTAGTTGATACATTAAGGCCTGTTTTCACAGACAGGGTTTATATTAAGCCAGGATTAGGCCTTAGTTCAATTAGGGGATTTAAGTGGCTTTTATAAACATGCCTTAGAAAAAAACATTGCATGTGTGCATTTTGAGACAAAACAATGGCACGAACACATTTTTAGATATATCAGTGCAGGTTGTTTTCAATTAATAATATATCATAAAAATATAAAGTAAATAAGTATTGTGATACGTATCCCAAAAAGTATTGCTATACCACGATACTCAATATGTTGCCCCACCGTGAGTCATTTATCCCTGTTGCACCTACACAAAATTAGAGGGTTCTCCCACCTGCCAAATCCCACTTTAACCACTGCTGATGTGCATCTTGAGACAAAACAATGGCACTGACATATTTAAAGATATGCAAGTTGCTTTCAGTTAAAACAGCTCAAACATGCATTTTAGTCTGGGACTAGCTTAAAGGAACACAGCGACTTTTTGGGACTTTATCTTATTCACCATATCCCGTGCCATAACTCTGTCTGACGCACCCACCACTAGCCTAGCTTAGCACAAAGACTGGAGGTAAATGGCTCCAGCTAGCCTGCTCAATAAGTGACAAAATAAAGCCAACATTTTCCTATTTACATGTTTTGATGTGTATAGTTACATCGTGTACTAAGACCAACAGAAAATGAAAAGTTGCATTTTTCTTGGCCGATATGGTTAGGAACTATTCTCTCATTCCTGCGTAGTAATCAAGGAACTTTTTGCCGTACAATGGGCGCAGCGGCGCAAATTGCGCAATGATATTACGCAGCACCTGAAAATAGTCCCCAGCACGCTCCCTGTGCAAGCAGGTTGTCACGTTGGTTATGTTGACGGAAGTTAGCCTATTTTCAGGTGCTGCGTAATATCATTGCGCCGCTGCACTCATGGTACGCCAGCAAAGTTCCTTGATTATTACGCAGGAATGAGAGAATAGTTCCTAGCCATATCGGTCTAGAAAATCGAAACTTTTCATTTTACGTCGGTCTTAGTACACGATGTAACTATACACATCACAACATGTAAATAGGAAAATGTAGTGTTATTTTGTCACTTATTGAGCAGTAGGCTAGCTGGAGCCGTTTACCTCCAGTCTTTGTGCTAAGCTAGGCTAGCGGTGGGTGCGTCAGACAGAGTTATGGCACGCACGGAGATGAGAATGGTATGTATGGACTTATCTAACTCTGGGGGATACAGTGAATACGAAAAAGTCCCAAAAAGTCGGATAATTGGGTGTTGATGGAGAAACTATTAAAGATTCGTATAATACTAATTGCATAGGAACAACATATAATGTATTATCGATAGCAAACATGGTATATACATGTGATCTTGATTAACTATGTAAGGCTAAAACATTCAATTAAAGAGTTTAGTAATACATAGGCAAAAGAATATAAAAGAACATGATTACATATTGGATACATGATTAGACATGGATACATTTATTTGTTTCAAAGTGAATTTAGACCAGTTGTAAACCATTGTAAACCGTTCTTATTTTGATGATTTGTATTTCTTACCACAGTAACTCAACTTGTTGGGTGAGGGGTAATATGGATTATTTGTTAAATGTAACAAATAATTATGTGTCTGATCTATTTCAGTCACTTCACCAATAATGCACTTCTGTTTTGGGTGCCAGTCGATTCGTTTGTATGTGAGCAGTAATGCAAAAATCCAAAAGCTTGATCTGTAGTTTTAACGAAATCCATGGAGCTGTCATCGGGGAGACTTTTCTGGGTACAGCTAACATGGAAAAAGTAGTAAATTGAATCAGTTTGTGTGCCCTGTCCTTTTACAGACCTACGCAAATCGTCAGAGCACTCAGCCTTTAGTCCATCCTGAGATGGAAATGGTGCCTCAGCCGTCTGATCACACTGCGCTGTGTAACTGTGAGAGGAGATCAGAGGGTCAGAGACTTCAGCAGAAGGACGAGCTCTGACAAAGTTCCACCAAAGATTAACTGATAAAAGTACTCCATCTGAAACAAGTGTCTAAAACCATTCAAACAATGCACAAAACCATTCAAATAGTGACACTGAATCCGAGTGGTTTGTGGTTGTATTGTATACATATAAAGGAATGATACACTTTTGAAGGATGAACGAAGGCTAACTTGAGTTTTGCTAGGAGTGAAATGTTTAACAATTTGTTTATCTGACTGCAGATAACTATTGATGTACCTGTGCATTAAGCTATTAATCTCGCTTTGTTTTAAATTATTTTATTTCCTCACTTTTTCTGCCTTTATTTTACATTTTGCATTTCATTACAGAACTATGTAACGTTTGATTAAGGTTGCATTAAAGGTTGATAATCAACCCCCTCACTCCCCTTGTTTGTCCAGACTAGGATTACTTTTCTTACTAGGATTACTTATCAGTATTGAAAGCAGGGTTGATAAACATTATCATATCAACGCATCGTGTTGATCAAACATTGTATTGTGACGGCTCAGAATGAATGGCTGAACTGCTCTTTTGGTGACATAAGTGTCAGTTTGACTATGACGTGGAGTTTGTGTCTCGGACCTCATCAAAAAATATTTGCCTTCCTATTCTTGAGTGTAAATCATGCTTGCCTTAAACTTGTACACATTCCATTGTTTCCAAAGTTCATTTGTGCCAAACTGCTATTTTCTGTGGTAATATAGGTGACAGTGGACTGTCATTTGTCAACTCAAGGATTTTTTCAAATGAAACTATTGTTTCATAATAAACTGTCTTTAATCATAGTTAAGAACTCTGTGTACTGTTTTCATTGTGTTTTGACATTTTTCTATGTAATCATTTATGTCAAATTGATTGAAGGATTTTGAAGGGTACAACTGATGGACACTCCATGAGTCTTTGTGTACACAAGTGTGCGACAATAGCTCCTCCTTAATTGGCTGGGCAAGATGAAGTCCAGAAGTCCATTCCAGTGAACAGTTTTTTGCCTCCTACACCCTTCATCCATTGGAAGCTCTCACTCTGGAGGGTAAACCCTTTGAAGTGATTAGGGCAGATGAGCCCTTCAGAGCTCTGTTCTTGTTGCATTTACACAGCTTTAACCAGCAGATGTCCTCAGCATGCTTTGTTTCGAGTGAATCTAGCTAGTGTTATCGATCTAATCTAACAGTGAATTTAGCTGACATAATCAATATAACATTAGTGGAATAAAAACAGCATTGGTCTTTTTCACTGAAGCAAGACCTCAGCGCGTACCTGAGGTAATATGATTTTATGTTACACTGTTTGCTAGGCTGGCATAAAGATCTCATCTCCATTCATACCTAATTCTCACCATTCATGACCAAGTGTTTTCCATGTATAGCTACAGTGCATCCAGAAAGTATTCACAGCGCTTCACTTTTTCCACATTTTGTTATGTTACAGCCTTGTTGCAAAATGGATTAAATTAATCATTTTCCCCAAAATTCTACAAACAATACCCCATAATGAAAACGTGAGAATTTTGTTTGAAATCTTTTCAAATTTATAAAAAATGAAAAAAATAAATAAATCACATGTACATACTGTAAGTATTCACAGCCTTTGCTCAATACTTTGTTGAAGCACCTTTGGCACCAATTACAGCTTCAAGTCTTTTTGAGTATGATGCTACAAGCTTGGCACACCTATTTTTGGGCAGTTTCTCCCATTCTTCTTTGCAGGACCTCTCAAGCTCCATCAGGTTGGATGTCATTACACAGCCATTTTCAGATCTCTCCAGAGATGTTCAATGGGGTTCAAGTCGTTGTCCTGTTGGAAGATGAACCTTCGCCCCAGTCTGAGGTCCTGAGCACTCTGGAGCAGGTTTTCATCAAGGATGTCTCTGTACATTGCTGCATTCATCTCTCCCTCAATCCTGACTAGTCTCCCAGTTCCTGCCGCTGAAAAACACCCCCACAGCATGATGCTGCCACCACCATGCTTCACTGTAGGGATGGTATTGGCCAGGTGATGAACAGTGCCTGGTTTCCTCTAGACGTGACACTTGCCATTCAGGCCAAAGAGTTAAATCTTTGTTTCATCAGACCAGAGAATTTAGTTTCTCATGGTCTGAGAGTCCTTCAAGTGCCTTTTGACAAACTCCAGGCTGGCTTGTCATGTGCCTTTTACTTTTACATGTGCTTCTGTCTGGCCACTCTACCATACAGGCCTTATTGGTGGAGTGCCTCAGAGATGGTTGTTCTTCTGAAAGGTTCTCCTCTCTCCACAGAGAAACACTGGAGCTCTGTCAAAGCGACCATCAGGTTCTTGGTCACCTCCCTGACTAAGGCCCTTCCCCCCCGATCGCTCAGTTTGACCAGGTGGCCAGCTCTAGGAAGAGTACTGGTGGTTCCAAACTTCTTCCATTTATGGACGATAGAGGCCACTGTGCTCATTGGGACCTTCAATGCTGCGGATATTTTTCTGTACCCTTCCCCAGATCTGTGACTTGATACAATCCTGTCTCGGAGGTCTACAGACAATTCCTTGGACTTCATGGCTTAGTTTGTGCCCTGACATGCACTGTTAACTGTGCACATAGACAGGTGTGTGTCTTTCCAAATCATGTCCAATAAACTGAATTAATTGCTTATAATTGTTGTAGAAACATCTCATGGATGATCAGTGGAAACGGGATGAGCCTGAGCTAAATTTTGAGTGTCATGGCAAAGGTTGTGAATACTTATGTGATTTTTATTTTATTTTTCATATATATATATATACATTTGCAAAGTTTAAATAAATTTTTTTTTCATGTTGTCATTATGGGGTATTGTTTGTAGAATTTTGAGGAAAATAATGAATTTAATCCATTTTGAAATTACAAAATGTGGAAAAAGTGAAGCGCTGTGAATACTTTCTGGATGAATCTGTTGGTGCTCTACAGCGGTTAATTAACAGAACTGCAAGCGTCTTGCGGAAGAACATTGTAGCCGGAGCTACTTCTCTCTGTTTCTGTCTATGAAGAGTCACCAGGTACTGTGCTACTCTGCAGTGGTGCTGACCTGTACCAGTCTAAAATAGTCCGAATTTAAACACTTATAGGTGTACTGTAGTGATTCATGATAAGACAAAAACAGGGTTTGGAAAATGGATTCATACTCGCTCGTTATATACATTATAAAGAACGGACTGCAGCTTAAAGTATCCTTGAAAAGAAGGTTTGTTAAACAGTGGTGGGTTTTTCTGGACCCCAGCTATTGAAGAATTAATTCACTTTAAAATAAAAAAAATCACCCCATCATTTACTCACCCTCAAGCCATCCTGTGTATATATGACGTTCTTCTTTCTGATTAACACAATCGGGGTTATATTAATAAATATCCTGACACTTCCAAGCTTTATAAAGGCAGTGACGGGGTCCATTGAGTTTGAAGATCAAAAAAAGTGCATCCATCCATCATAAACGTACTCCACACGGCTCCGGGGGGTTAATAAAGGCCTTCTGAAGCGAATCAATGGGTCCAACGTCATACGTTGCGACGCCAGTTACGCTTTTTCCGTAAGTTGAATACGGAGGGTGATGAGATGACTTATCAGTAAACGCTTAAAATTGAGATAAAACAGGAGTGTGGAGGACTATTCCTATCCAGAAAAGAACACCTTTGAGGGGGATTTTGAACACGGCATGGAGTTTGAAGGTCAGGTTCACCCTCCATAGCATATTTCAGTGGTAATGGGCTTTTTTATTTTTAAATCTATCAACATTTCTCTTATTCCTGCAACTTTTTACATTGACCAGCATTTACCTACTGCAAAAACTTTTGGTAAAACTTGAGACTGTCCTGAATGTGACCGATACACTAGCTACCACCTTACTTATATCATACCACTTGGCACTTTTCATTAAAGCATCCCATGGGAAAATGAAATACTTTGTTCCAGGGCTATCAACAGCCCTGCTGAAATACTAAATTCTAATTTTTCACTTATTTCCAAAATTCAAATCCAAAATTGGAAAATACTTAGATTGGGGTTGAATCACATCCCTGAGTGATGTAGGGTGAAATAAGAGAGGAGGGTCTCTTTAAAGGCTGACATGTGAGGTTTATCTTTTTATAAAACTATTTTTGTCAAAACTTTTTTGGAACTTATAGTGCATGTTAGTTGATAATATGTTAGGTTGCAAGACCCTCCTTTAAAATCTGGCCATAATTTTTAATGTTATTATTTTAATGTTTATGCAAACAAAAAATGCATATGCAGATTTGATTTGTTAATTGTTGGTTTTCGACATACAATTTGATGGATTGATTCCCCTGTGTAGTATCAGTACTTTTTGAACATTTCCATTGTTCAAAAGGTTAGGATTAGGTTAGGATTAGGGGTGGGGTTAGGATTAGGCAAAGGTAGTGACTTCAACGAGGGGGGTAATAATTTGGCAGGGGGTCGAAATTAGGCACAACACCGGTATAAAAATTGTGCGTTGAAGCTGAAAAAAAAATCCCCTCAGAGCGTAAAAGCACCCGACGTCATCGCGTTTTTTTTCTATTGTCCAATCGAATGAATGGAGAGGCGGGTGTTCCGTTGTGGCAACCGTTACCTTGATTAGACTGACAGGACAGCTGATTCGGGGGTTTCCTAGCAACATAAAAAAAAATCCCGCAGCGACGTGCCTCGCGTTTTCGAACCTGAAAAATGCGCTCTGTGTGATCGGGGCCTGAATGTGCACTTCAGCATGTCTCCTTCACTCGTTCCGCCATGTGCTCGGCTCATGCGAGGTCTGTTTACATCAGTGCGCGTTCCTCTTTGACTTGTTGTTCATTTTAAACGGTTGATGGGTAAAGTATTCTTAAAATGCATTCTAAAAATCTGATTAATTCATAAGAAATAATTATTCACGGTATTTTGAAGTGCCCACGATAACAATATTGTGCATGTTCATTATTGCGGTATATCGTATTACCGTATACCGGCACATGTCTAACCGTGATAACCTCAGCCATTTGAGTGAGACCAACCATTTTGGTCACTATAATCATCAAATAAAATTGTCTCACTGTTTAATCTCTAGTTATGATGCACTATAAATTCAACTATAGTTGTGTGTTTTTACAGTATAGTTGTGTCAGTCATGCGTTTCATTTAGTTTAGTTTTCATGGACTTTTAGTTTGTATTCTTTAGAACCTGATCGTCGTCGTCTTGTGCTTTCTACAACAAATAATATGAAAATTGTACTATTTTCGACTGTATTCTCTGATTCTGTTCTTTTCTCTGGTGTAAAACAGTTTGGATAGTTGTTAATATATGAGAGTTATGATACATTATTCAAGAGATTTAAGTATTGTATAATATGACTAGCTCCCGGCCACTTTAATTTTTAGAAAGTAAACTCTCAAATGAGAAAAAGTTGGAGACCCCTGGTCCAGATGATGTCAGTGTTGTACAATCCATTACTCACTGTTAATGTTCAATACACTCCTCTTTAATTACTGTTTAATGATTCCACATTAAATAAAATAGATACAATTTCCAAATCTTCATTTTTCAACTGTTTGGATTGGACATATCAATGAAAAAAAATATCCTGTTGTTTTTGTTGTGTACTGAGTGGAAACTGGCAGCATAAACATTCAAATGTCCCATGATCTGTTTTAGTCCAAAAAATTAATTCACACTGGGTTCCAGTCATTTTGGATAAACACCCAATCAATCATCAGCAATCTACAAAAACGTGCAGATTTATTTGTATCTGGACGGCTGGAATATTGTCTGATGGATGGATAATAAACAAAAGTTGTGTATGGATTGAAGGAAACCATGCTTTTATGGCCATGCTAATGTTGGAAATAAAGATTTCCTGCCAGTTTCAAGAGACAGACGCATCCTTCAATAAAACGTTTTCTGTCTGTAAACACTGTCAAAGAGCCTGGATGACGAAGTGCAGGTCACCAATGGTAGAAAAAAGTCAAAAAGATATATATAGGCTATATTAAAAAACCTAGTGAATCTTACAATTTATAGACCCATTTCTCAACTGATAGCAGCAATCTGAAGATGCACAACGTTGTTGGAAATAGGTTGTCTAAGGTCAAAAAAGATTGTTGTCATTCTAAGATTCTTGACATTGATTTTACTTTTCTTTGAACTGATGCTGTTTTTGAGACTGAGAGTGTCCCTGTGTTCCATTCTGAAGGGCTCATCCCTATTATTCCCTAATCCCTTCAAAGGATGTACCCTGCCCAAGCGAGCTTCCAAGGGATGAAAGGAGGAGGAGACCAAAAAACAGGTCCTTGGAATGCATTTCTTTAATATCGCAACCATGATTGTTCTCACCGTGAAGTGCTCTTGGGAAGTGGATTTATCCCCTGTGTGTTTGGAACACAGCCTATGTCTGAATTCACTGTGCCAATGTACAACAGACATTGATCGTGTGTGTAATAGTTATGGGTACCTGGCTGAAGGGCTTAAAAACTAAAAATAAAATCAACCGGTTCAATCCGAACAGAATCAGTATTTTAAAGTTTCTGTTCAAGCGTTATATCTGTAACAATACAGTTACCTTTAATAACTTTATTTTTACCTATACTTTATACCAGAGCTTGAATAGAATTTTATACTAAATAGCTTTATACTAGAACTCCAGTGGATCCTCAACCTTATACAGAAGCTCATAAAAAGTCCTGCACACATTTTGGGGACCCAAAGACCCCTTACAAAAAGAAGTTTGTGAAAAAAGTGTGCTATTAGTATACTTTTTTAAAACAAAACAAAAAAAGAAAGTATACTTTCAGTCTACTTTTTATGTACTTCTCAGAAATATATTTAAAATTGCACTTGGACTTATACTGACAGAAAAGTCTAAGAATATTTGGACTATACTTGATCTTTTGAGCGAAATACTTAAAATTATAATGAAGTATTCTAAGTATACTTGGCTTGTAGTTGTGTTTACTCTTTTGGTTGAGTAGCCCATTCAATACTTTTTTCCAGGATCAAAACACAGGAGAAGAAGAAGCTGAAACAAGCGATAGAAGATTGCTCATGTAAAATAACGTTATCATCAAAATTTGAACTGCATGTAAATCACAGCTGTCTTATGTTTTAAAATGAAATGTCGACCCAGGACGAGCTATAGGACTGTGAAGCTTTGGGGGTGTTGATGGACTCAATCTACTCCATCTATTTTGATCATCGTTTTGAATCCCATCCAGATGTGGTGTTTGACAAAAATGCAATTTTCTCATCTTTTTGTTTAAAATGTTGACTTTTTTTGTGTTGATAAAAAGTGTTGATAAAAAAATGATGCATGAAGCTAGAATAAAATGTTTTTAAAATGAGTAAAAGTACTGTTAAAGGTATATTTCAAGTATAAAAAATGAATACAATAGGAACAATGTAGTATACTTAAAGTGCAAAAATATTATATAAATAGTTAACTATAAGTAGTTTACTGAGAATACACTTCAAAGTGTACTTTTATAAACTAAAAACAAGTATTAAAATAGTAAACTACTAGTATACTTAAGTTCACTTATAGATGCAGTACAAATGAGAAAAGTTGTGAACTGTGTTACACTTATAGTGCACTTAAACATATACTTTTTATATACTAAATTGGGCCAATTTAGTCCCAAGCAGTATTGAACTAGTACACTTACACATTTACAGTTCTAGTACATTGATATTAGAATGCTTACTACATAAAGTATACTTCATAAAATGAACTTGAAGTATACATCTTTTTCGTAAGTGTCTGCTTGTTTGCAGTGCAATGGTAAATAAAGTACTGGTTCTTTGAATAAGTAAAGCATTTTCATTATTCAAAAAACAATGTTTGTAAAGGCTAATGTTTTATGTATGGAAGCCCATTTCTGCCACATAAGAAAAAAAAAATCATGCATACTTAAGCCATGGTTGATAGTTATGAGATAAAAAGTCGAAATTAGAGCTATATTCTGACTTTTAACAATTTTTTGTCATATTTTTTTTTCTTATGTGCCAAAAAAATGGGCTTCCATAGCTTCTATATGAAATGGGCTTCCATAAGGAATTGCGAGATGTAAACTCACAATTGCGAGAGAAAAAAATAAATGTATTCCTGCACTGTGGTTCTAACCCGCATTTTAAACTGAATTTAAAGTAATAAATGTTTTAAATGAACAATTTAACCTCTTACTCTGCTGTTGAATGCTTGTTATATGCTTGAAATATTTGTATGCATGTGGTGCTTAGGTGCTGTTGCTTATACTTTATATCTGTACAGTAACTACTACAGCACCCTCACTAATTTCAGAAGCACCCTCAGTGATCTCTAGTTATGCTTTATTCAGCTTGCACTATGCAGAGTTTCATTACTGAAACTTTTTCAGTTTTAGTGGGTTTTTGAAGTGTACGTTAATTATGGTCATACAGCTCTTGTCCATTTTGTTCGAACACATTGAGAGTTATGACATCAATAAGCACCTCTATTTTTGATGCTATTGAAACAGACAGCGTAGTGCCATTGTGAATTGTAAAATGCTTTCCTGTAGTTCAAACAGTCAAGCATGGTGCTATAAATGCCAGTGTACAGTAAAGGGTTCGATTACCAGGAAAAGCACGAACTTTGTGCCTTTACCTTTATCAAGAACTTTGAAATAAAATTGTCCACCAATGCATAAGTAAATGAAAATGCATAAAATATTTAACAAATTGCTAACTCATGGCGGACACAAGCCTTTCTCACTGTAAACACGAATAAGTTGGCAAAACTCAAAACATTTGAGGCCATCAGTAGTAAAGAAACTCAAAGTTTAAGTAAGCAGATATAAAAACTAGCAGATTAATTCAATGAATGCTAACTTACTAATTGGTAACAATGCTTTGATAGCATTAGCAGAGCATAGCAATTGTTGAATGAGTACTGCATTCATTGTACTGCCGAACTTTCGACATACCTGTTCTCAAATTAAGCTCATGCTCCACATCATTAACATGATGTTAATCCTCCAAAAACCCCAACATAACAGAGACTCTTCTAAATTAGCATAGCTAAACATTAAACACTACTAAATCTCCAACTTATCATTAATCTTGCACAAAAAAAAACATTATTAATTGTAGCATTTAATCTCCCTTTCGAGTGCCATGGCAAAGCATGCTGGGAAATAGAAATTCCAGCCCAGTTTCAGTTAAATTTAAATTTGTCTAAATTAATAGAAATGTTCATAAAACTCAAAGCAATTAATTCAGATTACTTAAAATGTGTCAGTTTTGAGAACTCAAAAGAAAAAGTTTGATATACTCATAAAACTTAAAGGATTAGTTCACTTTTAAATAAACTTTTGCTGATTATTTACTCACCCCCATGTCATCCAAAATGTCCATGTCTTTCTTTCTGCAGTCGAAAAGAAATTAAGGTTTTGGATGAAAACAGTCCAGGGGTTTTCTCCATATAATGGACTTCAATGGGCTGCAAACGGTTCAAGATCCAAATGACAGTATCAGTGCAGCTTCAAAGGGCTTTAAACGATATACCAGACGATGAATAAGGGACTTATCTAGCGAAACGATCAGTTTCTGCGAGAAACCGAGCAGTATTTATGCTATTATTTTACCACTTAACAGACGAACGCGATCGTCTCTGAGCTACGCCATAACTTCCGCCAAGTGAGGTCAAATTAGATCGTGGTCATAGATGTATACGTAGATGCCTCATTAGCGACTGCACGGATCAGTAGAATGAGGAATCTACTATCGATATATCTAGAGTAAATAGAATAAATGACACTGTGCACCTTCTATATATGAGTATTGTCCTCCAAAAAGCTTTGATTCATCATGTGACTCATCACCACTGTAATCGGTGGTTGTCTTGTCAGTATATCAAAGGTACATAACAGATATTAGTATTTCAATAGGTTGGTAATTTAACATTAGTTCAGTTAATGAAATACGGTTATTTACTGTAAATTTAACTTAAATCTGTTAAAGGTCCCATGGCATGAAATTTTCATTTTATGAGGTTTTTCAACATTAATATGAGTTCCCCTAGCCTGAATATTGTCCCCAAGTGGATAGAAATGTTGATCGGTGTAAAACCGAGTTGTGGCTGTCTTTCTCTGCCTTTGAGAAAATGACAGGCCAGACTAGCCAATCCTGAAGTCGCCTGGTTTGACGTCCAAGCAGGCACGGTTTCCTCCCTTTCCTCCGCCCAGAGAATCTGGCACGCCCATGCAAACGCTCGAGAGATCATTGCATCATTGCTTGTGAACGAGTGAACGCTGGCAGTTTCTCAGTGTTTGGATGTACAAATGAAAACAGAAGTCTTTTTTCAGTTCCTTCTGATCTGTGATCAGTGATTTCTGATGTGTAGCTAATTATTTATTATTCGTGCACACAATGCGGCTTCTCTCTCTCCAGACAGAACGGTGTTTTCGTGTTTTATATCTTGTGAGTCAGTGTTTTTGTACGTCCTCGTCGCGTCTATCGGTTCTAAAATGTGCATACAGTCATGAGTTTCTGCTCAACATCAGCAGAGATAAACCTCACACACGCCGAAGCTCGGCCTTCAACATCCCCGACCCACAGTACTGCATCTGGCCCACAGCGGAGGCACCAAACGCGGCGTGAGATTAAGCAGAAGGGGGGTAAGCTTGAGCATATCCGGGCTAGCCAGCCTAGCCCCACAATAAACTGGATTACATCCGATTACTGCTGTTGTGTCTTTGTTTGCGCTGTGTACTCAACGCGCGTCACTGACGCTTTTATTTTATTTTAAAAATAATGCTATTATCAACACTTACTTTTAACTCGTTCATCTCGACAGCTGTAATGGTACTTTGCATGTGTTACAAAGTTGGTAGAATAATGATGAAGAGGACTCGGTGTGACTGGGACTCGTGTTTATTCAGAACTCTCAGATACAAACACAATAAACTCGCGCTGACTGACAGCGCTCTCATAACTCAGTAGTTACTATAAATAACTTTGTTAGCAATCGCTGAGCTCAGTCTCTGATACATTAGTGATGTCCGGTTCGCGAACGATCTTTCTTTTGAACCAGTTCTTTTTAGTGAACCGAATCAGTTCACCAAATCGGACTGAATCGTTCTAAACGGTTCGCGTCTCCAGTCAGCGCTGATCCATAATTTACTAAAGTTACTAACTTTCTGACATGAGTGACAGTCCCTCCGACTAGAAATAGACTAATAACCTAAAGTATATGCTGTAACTAAAACAGTTCAGACATGCTGAGAACTGATGTGAAGTGAACTCAGGTCCATCCGTCTCCCTGGCAGACTCGTGCCTGCTCGTGCCTCGATAAACCACGCCCCCTCCGCTCATATAAAATGCAAAGATGTCAGCCAATCACAACAGTGGGCGTTTTTACTGAAGTCTCACAGCAGACACGCCTCTTGAAGCAGGGCATTCAGCCACAGGGCAAACAGCAGTATAGAAAAAATGCCTTTTATTTCTAAATTATGACATTTTATGATGTAAAAGTCATACTAACAATATAAGTACAGCTCAGGAAACATTATAAAATAATAGAAAAATGCCATGCCATGGGACCTTTAAACCTAAAATGTTGCTTCTGTATTTTTTACAGTAAAGTTCCGTATTTTTTACGGTAAAGTTCTGGCACCCACAGCTGCTGTTTTTTTACCGTAAATCTTCTTCTGCTTGGATTTTTTTTTTACAGTGTATGGCTCGTATTGACGAGATTAACTGGATTAAACTACAGGTTCGGTTGCGTTCGGAAAATCCTGTGCACAGTAATCATCAGCATATCTCTTCTCATGTCTCTGAAAATGTCTAAATTTTGAAATAATCCTTTAGATGCTCATTTTAAGAGGCGTTTGTTCAACTAGGTGACTACAGCGCATTGAAAATATACATAACCCGGAAGAATCGATGCACTGCTTTGACGAGCACTTCCGGTAACCAATTCCGCTCTGAAAATTGCCTACCCTAACTTTAAGATGTTTTGCTAATTTAAAAAATGTAATTTTCACCTTTTGTATATACCATATTGTATTATATACCATACATATTGTGCAGGTGGTGCTGGTTTCATATTGTTGCAAATACTTTAATAACTGGATTCACTTTCAAAAATAAATACAAAGAGAGACTGAAGTAATTGTGTTGGTGCTTCATTCATTGATCCAGACATTGTGTCTCCCACTGTCCCTCCATTCACGCACCACATCTTAGTCATGGAGCCATAATAGGCATAAGCAAGATTTCCAAATTGTAGGGAATGTATACTGTATGTTGACTCTGAAAGGAACTGAAAATATCAGGATATATATAATGAAAAACAATATATGTGTATTTATGTATAAGATATTATTGCATATTTAAAGTAATACAGCATTACATTACATTGCATCTTTGGTTTCCTCACCCTCACAGTTCAAATGAGAACTACAGACTTCCTTATTAAAGATAATGATGTTTAATCATCTGTCTTTCACCTGTGCGTTCAACCTGATTGGTTCTTCTCGCTTTTAATTCTGCAGAATGAATGACACAGACACAAGCACACTGATTAGAATAAACATAAGTGTGCAGGTGCCCATAATTACATGTTCTTAGACTTCCTTTTTTTTTTTTAGGTCTCTTTAGTTGTACCTAGGGGACAGGCAGCAAACAGATAGAACAGAATCAATAAAGTCATTATAATCCATCCACTAAATGACTCTGGCCTTTTTTTAAAATGTTATTTTAATTATGGTCTTGATTTAGCCCTTCAGAATAGAACTCACTGAAAAAGGAAAAAGAAAGATGCTGCCGTCTGATACAGAAAACCATTTCTTCTGAGTTTTGTTTACAAATCCAAGTCTTATATCCAACATCTCTTCTTCTGCTTGAGAATTATTTAGTTATATTTTATTTTTAATATACTTTAAAAAAAATGAGTTTTACAGATTAAACATATAGCAGAGATGCATTAAATATTTCAAAAGTGACAGTGAAGACATACAGTGTTCCAAAACATGTCGGTGTCAAATAAATGCTGTTCTTTTCATCAAATATGAAATGTATCAAAAATGTATCACGGTTTCAACATTGATGATAATCATAAATGTTTCTTGAGCAGTAAGTCAGCATATTAAAATGATTTCTGAAGGATCATGTGACACTGAAGACTGGAGTAATGATACTGAAAAATCAGATTTGATTACAGGATTAAATTACATTTTAAAATATATTCAAGTAAAATCGAGATTTATTGGCACATTCCTTGTATGTGCAAACATTTGGAAATAAACCACTTTCTGGTACTGAAAACAGTTATTTTAATAAAACAATTTTACTATTATTTAATATGATAAGGAGAACCTTTTTCTTAGTTATAAAACATTGAGTCATCATCACTGTCCTGCAGGCTTCATCGGCGGGTGAACAGATAACCCTGTATGCGTTTAGCCATCTGCATATATGGTGATTTTTGTGTGAAAGATTTACGTCATTGGATGTCACAGGGCAACTCTAGTCCACCCACTCCTTCATTAAACAGCCTTAACTCTACAAAAATGAGCGTAGGGTTTTAACATCAGTATTAAAATGCCTATAAACAGGTTAAAAAGGTTAAATTAGAATGTGTTTGATTTGAACAATATTAATATAATGAAAAAAGGGTAACACTTTACAATAATGTTTCATTTGTTAACATTAGATGTATCAACTAACATAATAACAATGTGCAATATTTGTTGCATTATTTATTAATCAGTATTAAAAGTTGTTCATTGTTAGTTCGCAGTGCATCAGCTAACGTTAACAAATTTTTATTTAAATAGTAAATGTTGAAATTAACATTACTAAGATTAATAAATGCTGTAGAATTATTGTTCATTCTTAGTTCTTGTTAACTAACTAATGTCAACTAATGAAACCTTATTGTAAAGTGTTACCAAAAAAAGAAAAAACGTTTGTTCATTCAAACATTAAAGGGATAGTTCACCCAAAAATGAAAATTAGCCCATGATTTACCCACCCTCAAGCCTATAGTTGTATATGACTTGATCTTCTTTCAGACGAAAAAAAACATATTTTTTAACTATTTATTTGTATGATACAGCTGCAAATAAGTATTTGATCACCTGAGAAAATCAATGTTAATATTTGGTACAGTAGCCTTTGTTTGCAATTACAGAGGTCAAACGTTTCCTGTAGTTTTTCACCAGGTTTGCACACAATGCAGGAGGGATTTTGGCCCACTCCTCCACACAGATCTTCTCTAGATCAGTCAGGTTTCTGGCCTGTCGCTGAGAAACACGGAGTGGAGCGCCCTCCAAAGATTCTCTATTGGGTTTAGGTCTGGAGACTGGCTAGGCCACGCCAGAACCTTGATATGCTTCTTACAGAGCCACTCCTTGGTTCTCCTGGCTGTGTGCTTCGGGTCATTGTCATGATAGAAGACCCAGCCTCGACCCATCTTCAATGCTCTAACTGAGGGAAGGAGCTTGTTCCCCAAAATCTTGCAATACATGGCCCCGGTCATCCTCTCCTTAATACAGTGCAGTCGCCCTGTCCCATGTGCAGAAAAACACCCCCAAAGCATGATGCTACCACCCCCATGCTTCACAGTAGGGATGGTGTTCTTGGGATGGTACTCATCATTCTTCTTCCTCCAAACACGTTTAGTGGAATTATGACCAAATTTTGGTCTCATCTGACCACATGACTTTCTCCCATGACTCCTCTGGATCATCCAAATGGTCATTGGCAAACTTAAGACGGGCCTGGACATGTGCTGGTTTAAGCAGGGGAACTTTCCGTGCCATGCATGATTTCACACCATGACGTCTTAGTGTATTACCAACAGTAACCTTGGAAACGGTGATCCCAGCTCTTTTCAGGTCATTGACCAGCTCCTCCTGTGTAGTTCTGGGCTGATTTCTCACCTTTCTTAGGATCATTGAGACCCCACGAGGTGAGATCTTGCATGGAGCCCCAGTCCGAGGGAGATTAGCTTCTTCCATTTTCTAATGATTGCTCCAACAGTGGACCTTTTTTCACCAAGCTGCTTGGCAATTTCCCCATAGCCCTTTTCAGCCTTGTGGAGGTGTCCAATTTTGTCTTTAGTGTCTTTGGACAGCTCTTTGGTCTTGGCCATGTTAGTAGTTGGATTCTTACTGATTGCATGGGGTGGACAGGAGTCTTTAAGCAGCTAACGACCTCAAACAGGTGCATTTAATTTAGGATAATAAATGGAGTGGAGGTGGACATTTTAAAGGCAGACTAACGGGTCTTTGAGGGTCAGAATTCTAGCTGATAGACAGGTGTTCAAATACTTATTTGCAGCTGTATCGTACAAATAAATAGTTAAAAAATCATACATTGTGATTTCTGGATTTTTTTTTTAGATTATGTCTCTCACAGTGGACATGCACCTACGATGACAATTTCAGACCCTTCCATGATTTCTAAGTGGGAGAACTTGCAAAATAGCAGGGTGTTCAAATACTTATTTTCCTCACTGTATATATATATATATAGAGACTCACCTAAAGGATTATTAGGAACACCATACTTATACTGTGTTTGACCCCCTTTCACCTTCAGAACTGCCTTAATTCTACGTGCCTTGATTCAACAAGGTGCTGAAAGCATTCTTTAGAAATGTTGGCCCATATTGATTGGATAGCATCTTGCAGTTGATGGAGATTTGTGGGATGCACATCCAGGGCACGAAGCTCCCGTTCCACCACATCCCAAAGATGCTCTATTGGGTTGAGATCTGGTGACTGTGGGGGCCATTTTAGTACAGTGATCTCATTGTCATGTTAAAGAAACCAATTTGAAATGATTCGAGCTTTGTGACATGATGCATTATCCTGCTGGAAGTAGCCATCAGAGGATGGGTACATGGTGGTCATAAAGGGATGGACATGGTCAGAAACAATGCTCAGGTAGGCCGAAAAACGATGCCCAATTGGCACTAAGGGGCCTAAAGTGTGCCAAGAACAAGGCATGATGGATCCATGTTCTCATTCTGTTTACGCCAAATTCTGACTCTACCATCTGAATGTCTCAACAGAAATCGGGACTCATCAGACCAGGCAACATTTTTCCAGTCTTCAACTGTCCAATTTTGGTGAGCTTGTGCAAATTGTAGCCTTTTTTGCCTATTTGTAGTGGAGATGAGTGGTACCCGGTGGGGTCTTCTGCTGTTGTAGCCCATCCGCCTCAAGGTTGTGCGTGTTGTGGCTTCAAAAATGCTTTGCTGCATACCTCGGTTGTAACGAGTGGTTATTTCAGTCAAAGTTGCTCTTTTATCAGCTTGAATCAGTCGGCCCATTCTCCTCTGACCTCTAGCATCAGCAAGGCATTTTCGCCCACAGGACTGCCACATTCTGGATGTTTTTCCCTTTTCACACCATTCTTTGTAAACCCTAGAAATGGTTGTGCGTGAAAATCCCAGTAACTGAGCAGATTGTGAAATTCTCAGACCGGCCCGTCTGGCACCAACAACCATGCCACGCTCAAAATTGCTTAAATCATCTTTCTTTCCCATTCTGACATTCAGTTTGGAGTTCAGGAGATTGTCTTGACCAGGACCACACCCCTAAATGCATTGAAGCAACTGCCATGTGATTGGTTGATTAGATAATTGCATTAATGAGAAATTGAACAGGTGTTCCTAATAATCCTTTAGGTGAATGTGTATATATATATATTTTTTTTTTTTATTCCATTAGCTTTTCCTATTATTTTCGGCTATGTTAACGTTACGACTACTATTTAATATTAAAGTTTTTAATTGCAAAGAGACACTTGTTATTTGTTTGTACACTGTAATCTTGCCTCTGTTTCATTCATTCATCTGCGTCTATTTGGACTTTTATTGTACCAAAGGGAAATCACAGGGAGAAAAATACACAAATTATTAATTTGCTTTTAGCCTTAATCTGAGGGATTTATTGCTCCAGGTGTCCTTTCATCTACATATCTGGTTTAAAGCTTGACTATTTGTACTTGTCTACAGTTGTGCGGTATGAAGTAACCCAGTGTAGTTTGGTTCAAGTAGCACCTAATTTTTTTTAAACCTTTGAGTATAGAGACAGAGTGTATTTAGGCCACGCCCACACCGGGGGGGAAAACAATCCAACGCTCTCCATTGACTTTGCATTGCGTGAGGCTGCATCCTTGTCATTTCGGACTTATAACAAAAAACAGAACAATGTCTAAAAGCGGATATGTGACAAAGTGTACAGCAAACAAGTTAAAAATCACAGAAATACGTTTTTATAAGCTGTCGACCCAAAAAAACGAGAGTTTAAGGAGACAAAAGTGGATAAAGGCAGTAAAACGTGACGCTTCAGCAGGAAGAATGGGTACATTTTGGGATCCTGACACTCAGTATGCCTCAGTATACCTATGTGTGCAGTAAATATGTTGTCACTGTTAAAGGGGTGGTAAACCACGATTTCACTATAACTTTAGCTAGCGTGTAATGTTGCTGCTTGAGCATAAACAACATCTGCAAAGTTACAACGTTCAAATTTTAAAGCAAAGGGAGATATTTGCTTTTAAAGAAATCAGTTTCTAAGGACTACAGCAAACGGCCAGTAGGCGACTACACACATTCCTCCAGGGTTGGTGACATCATCAGCCTCAATATTTACATAAACCCCTCCTCCGAGAATATTAAATAAGGGGGGACGAGGCCATTTTGTATCGCTGTTGTTGTGGTATAGTTAGGATGGAGTGGTGTTGCTGCAATGCCGACGAAACACTGTTATTTTCATCTGGATTGCAGGTCTGGGGTACTTGCTTTGTTCCTTCGGGACGGGGGTGCGTTGTAGTGCGTTTAACATACAGCATGTTATATGCATGTGTGTGTATGAGACAGATGGGCCCATAATAAAGCACGAGACAGACAGGGTCGGAGGAGAAGACTGGAAAATGTGACATAATGGACAATATTCATCCATTGCAATTCATGAGCGGTTCAGCGAGACAAACACTGCCAGTGTGAATCATGCACGACGGGCGCGCCTCCCGCTGCACATTTCACGGAGGAAAACATCCACAATCTTCGCGAGTTCAATGCCGGATTTGCACAACGGCTGCTGCTCGAGACAAACACTGCCAGTGCGTGGATGCACGACAGGCTCGCGGCTCCCGCTGCACATTTCATGGAGGAAAACATCCACAATCTTCGCGAGTTCAATACAGGATTCGCACAACGGCTTGTCCTGAAAGCTGGATTTACAAACAGAAGCTGTTTACGGGCCACAACCTGTAAGTATGATTTATTTTTCATCAATGTGTTTTCCTGTAATCGGTTAATTGTACATTGTAGCAAGGAAGTAAACAGATGACGAAGCTGTTCTGCAAACCAGTCTGTTAAATGCTCATTCATACTTAACGTTATCCGACGAACACCTAACGTTACAAACACTAACGTTAAAATCTCAACAGTGAACTTGGCATTAGTGTAAATGATTCTTTGATTAGAGCTTTTATGTATTATTTATCTACAGGCATGCTAAACATGGTTCTGTGTGTTATTTGACTACTAGTAAAGCCAATGTTTAGTGTTCGTTTTGGGTTAAAGGGGTGGTAAAACACATTCTTTTGAAGTCTTGATTGTGTTTGTGGGGTGCACTGTAACATGTGTTCATGCTTCGTTTAAAAAAAAAATTGCATTATTTTTCATATATTTGACCTTTATTCTACACTGCTCTGTCCCTCCTTGTAAAACGGTCTGATGCTTTCCGGGTTGTATGAAGCCAGTCCCTCAAAAATACGCAATGGGCTCAGATTGGTTAGCTGGCCCAGTGTGTTGTGATTCGCTAACCGCAGTGCACGTTTGTCGGAAACGTCACGCCCCTTCCTTTACTGGAGGCTGTGCTTTGGTCAGTATTAGAAACAATGGCGTCAATAAAACCATACCAATCTGAGCCCGAATCAGACCCAGAACATTTTAGTGAAGTTGATCGAGCAGAACCTGTTCAACCTGTTCATTCCTCAAGAGTAAAGACTGCAGATCTATAGTGATCGCTACTGAATGGCACTGTTACTTTTGTATTTTTAGAACGATTATAGTCAAATATCTGTCGCAAGAACTATTAACCCAAAACGAACACTAAACATTGGCTTTACTAGTAAGTTAGCCAAATCACACACAGAACCATGTTTAGCAAGCCTGTAGATAAATAATACATAAAAGCTCTAATCAAAGAATCATTTACACTAATGCCAAGTTCGCTGTTGAGATTTTAACGTTAGTGTTTGTAACGATAGGTGTTCGTCGGATAACGTTAAGTATGAATGAGCATTTAACAGACTGGTTTGCAGAATAGCGTTGTCATCTGTTTACTTCCTTGCTACAACCTATTACAGGAAAACACATCGATGAAAAATAAATCAGACTTACAGGTTGTGGCCCGTAAACTGCTTCTGTTTGTAAATCCAGCTTTCAGGACAAGCCGTTGTGCATATCCTGCATTGAACTCGCGAAGATTGTGGAAGTTTTCCTCCGTGAGATGTGCTACGGGAGCCCCGCACGCGCCTGTTCCCCTCTGTCTCATACACACGTGCATATAACATGTTGTATGTTAAACGCTCTGCAACGCACCCCCGTCCCAAGGAAGGCTGAACAAAGCAAGTACCCCAGACCTGCAATCCGGATGAAAATAACAGCGTTTCCTCGGCATCGCGGCAACAACACTCCAGCCTAAATATACCACAACAGCGCCGCGATACAAAATGGCCTCACCCCCCCTTATTTAATATTCTCGGAGGAGGGGTTTATGTAAATATTGGGACTGGTGATGTCACCAACCCTGGAGGAATGTGTGTAGTCGCCAGAGATGTATAGTAACGAAGTAGAACTACTTCACTACTGTACTTAAGTACTAAAAGGCAGTATCTGTACTTTACTAGAGTATTATTTTTTTCTCCTACTTCCACTTTTACTTCAGTACATATTTTCGATGAGTTTAATACTTTTACTCCGATATTTTTTTTTATGTGCTGCATCGTTACTCGTTACAATTATAAAAATGTTACGAATCATTCCATTCCAAACCCACATTACCGCGCATGAGAGAGAGAGAGAGAGCGCGCGCGAGAGTGCGAGAGAGAGAACGCGCGAGAGAGCCCCGCGAGCGCGCATTCACTGTCTTTAAAACAACATGAGCGTCTTGCGCTCAAATTGCTCTCTATTTGTTTACATAGTTAATGTGCACTGTGAAGTAACATATACAAACAATGAACAGCTGTATTTTTATTAACTAAGATTAACAAAGATTAATAAATACAGTAACAAATGTATTGATCATGGTTAGTTCATGTTAGTTATTAGTCTAATACATTAACTAATGTAATGTTAACAAATCAAACCATATTGTAAAGTGTTACAAACAAATCATTTACTCAGAACACCTCTTGAAATGAGAATATAAGTGTGCTTAGGCCTACCCCATTTTTTTTTAGTAAGAGTGGTTATAGTAAGATTTAATCTTAATGAATTACAGTATTTTCAGGTTATTTATATGACAATATGTAGAAAAATTACCTACCAACATTGTGATTGTCCTTAGCTTAATCATTTGAAATAATAAAAACAATATGATGTTCAAACTTTTGACAACTTTCTTTAATAACTACATAACACAATACTTTTACTTTCAGTACTTGAGTAGTACATTTTAAAATAAACTACTTGCAATACTTAAGTACAAAAAATGTTGAATACTTTAGTACTTCTACTTAAGTGTGGTGCTTAAAGAGCACTTCAACTTCTACTCAAGTCACTTTTTTGATAAGGAACTTGTAATTTTACTCAAGTATGTGTCTCTAGTACTTTATACATCTCTGGTAGTCGCCTACTGGCCGTTTGCTGTAGTTCTTAAAAATGGATTTCTTTAAAAGTAAATATCTCCCTTTGCTTTAAACTTTGAACGTTGTAACTTTGCAGATGTTGTTTATGCTCAAGCAGCAACATTACACGCTAGCTAAAGTTAGAATAGTGAAATCTTGGTTTACCACCCCTTTAATAGTTCTTGCGACAGATATTTGGCTATAATCGTTCTAAAAATACAAAAGTGCCATTCAGTAGCGATCACTATAGATCTTTACTCTTGTGGACTGAACAGGTTCTGCTCGATCATCTTCACTAAAATGTTCTGGGTCTGATTCGGGCTCATATGGTTTTATTGACGCCATTGTTTCTAATACTGACCAAAGCACAGTCTACCGGTAAAGGGAAGGGGTGTGACGTTTCCAACAAACGTGCACTGCGGTTAGCGAATCACAACACACTGGGCCGGCTAACCAATCTGAGCCCATTGCGTATTTTTGAGGGACTGGCTTCATACAACCCGGAAACCATCAGACCGTTTTACAAGGAGGGACAGAGCAGTGTAGAATAAAGTTCAAATATATGAAAAATAATGCAATTTTTTTAAAAACGAAGCATGAACACACATGTTACAGTGCACCCCACAAACACAATCAAGCCTTCAAAAGAATGTGTTTTACCACCCCTTTAAGTCAAATATCCAAATGTCAGTTTTATATATGATATTTCCTGTCGCTGATTACGTTCCCCTGTAGTGGGTGTAGTTCTCAGTGTAATATAACGTGTCGTGCTCTGTCTCAATGGCCTGTATCCACTTTTTTGTCCTTAAACGCTCGTTTTTTTGGGTCAATAGCTTATAAAAACTTCTGGGTTTTTGGTTGTGGGTTTTGTTTAGCTTGTTTGCTGTACACTTTGTCACATATCCGCTTTTAGACATTGTTCTGTTTTTTGTTATAAGTCCGAAATGACAAGGAGGCCGCTTCACGCAATGCAAAGTCAATGGAGAGCGTTCGATTGTTTCCCCCCCCCGGTGGGCGTGGTCTTCAGATTATGACGCGTGTCGCTCTGTCTCTATGGCTAAGATCATGGCACAGCAGCAGAGCTATGTGCAGGTTGATCAGTTCATATCTGTGTTTACTGAAACTAAGATGTTAGAGATCAGTTGAAGCGATAGTTTATTAAATATTAACAGATGTAAGCAACTGCTGTGGTAATCATGTCCCATATGAAGAGGAAATTATGCTTGTTTTGTTGTATTTTAGCTACAGAGCCCCTCAGACAGCTCTATGCAAGCAATCATCTGGGTGGCCAATAGCTCTCACTTAGCACTGGCCTCATCATAATTTTATGAGCTCTCATTGTTTAGTGATGAAGATATTAAGCCATTTGTGCAGTGTTAAATTATTATTACACACTTATTGTTCCCCTGTATTTTTCAGGATTACACACCTTTGGGTGACATCTGGATAGCAGTCACAGACATCTAAATTCATGTTTCTTTATTCTCTTTTATACTTTGTATATGTCTTAATCTATTCACTGCACATGTACTTTCATCTTCTGTGCTGTATTGTCATCTCAAGGTTTTTAATGACACGGGACAATGTTGTGAAGCATCATTTTTAATTTGCCTGGCAAAAAAAGCAGTTTTTATGCTGATCAGACAAAGACATACTGATCATAGAGATACACTATATTCAATTATTTTACCAGCACTTCATCTCCTGCTTCCTGCTCTTCCTCTGTCTGCACCTCTTGTACTACGTGTTGACTGCTTTAAATATCAAACCAAAATCTGATGTGTTCTGACAGAGAAAGGTCTAGTGATGACTAGATTGAACACATTTCATTTGCTACCTTTCACCTGATGTATTGCACTTAAATGTATCATTTGGCCATAAACATCTATCTACTTTAGAAGAAAACACTGACTGGAACACTACCAACATCACTGACCAGCCATGCAATGCAGTGTGCTTCCAGTGCCCTGTGACTGAAGAACTTGCTTCAAAATGTTAGTCAGCCAATCTCACAGCTATAGAAGATTTATATCTCTGTAGTACATGTTGTGCTTCTTCATGAGATTGTCAGTTCATCATTTAGTCACCCTTAAGTTGTTCCAAACAAACCTGTATGAATTTCTTTGTTCTGCTGAACACAAAGGAAGATATTTGGAAGAATGTTTGTTACAAAGCAGAACTCGGCAGCGATTGACTACGATAGTGTTTTTCGCCATACTATGTTAGTCAATGGGGACTGAGATCTGCTCAGATCTCTTTAATCATGGCCAAGTCATTTCATATAGGTTTTATTCCCAAAGGATTAATAAACTTTCAAATTAATAAAACGTACACATCAACTGTAGCAATGTCTTTGAATCCTTTAACTCTGACATAAAACAAGTACGTTTAATAGTGCATAGCAGGGCTTTATTCCTTGAGTGTGTACATTAATACAGTAACAATGCATGACTTTCAGCCTCTTGTTGAAACAACAGTCAAAATGTATGTCTTGCAACATGAGTGTTTTGAAAGAATTACTGTAGGAATGGTAAGGTCAAGGTACTGGTTGTCTCTGCAACTTCATACATTATGAATCTGTCTTGGAAAGCTGAAACAATAAAACTGCATATATATGCAGCTTAAAATTAAAACAAAGCATAGATGAAACGTACATGGTCTCCAATGTATGCACTTCATTCCATAAATTATCAACATCAGTTGAATGTGTGGTGCATGACATGCAGGTACAAACACACTGCTGTGACTGCTCTTTCCAAATTAAATAATAGTACCTTAAATAATAAGACCAAGTGAAAAATATCCAAAATCGTTATATTTTTCATAATCTTCTATTTATATACACCATCTCTCATCATTCAAACCATTGTTATGCTTTCTATGGAATTTATGAATCTAAAAGCCTACATGTGTATGGTATGCATATGCATAATTCTTTATGAAGTAAACATAAGAATCCATCAATACTTAAAATAAATGTTTATTTTCACACAGCAGTTAATAAACTATCGCTTCAACTGATCTCTAACTTCTTAGTTTCAATAAACACAGATTTGAACCGATCAGCTCTGCCGCTTAGCCATGATCTTAGCCATGATCTCTAACTGTGGTCGGTAACACCCAGGTGGGCCCGCCCTCACGCGGTTATGATTGGCCGATTGATCAGATTAAATCTGATTGGCTAAAGCGTACGACTTTAGAGCGCTGCAAGGAAAGTCTCAAAAACACAAACACACAAATCCAAGGCAATTCACACGTGAATGACGATTTGCACCTTCACATTACAGGATGAACTTGTCAATTTTAAACATTCTAAAGTTTTTGTGCACCGTTGTAAATCTACGAATTGTGTTTTGCATTTGTGAAATGTATTTTATGAATGTATAATTTTATTTTGCGCACGTGAATTGTTTTTTTGTGTACGTGAATTTGGTTTCATGCATGTGAAATTGGCTAACATGTGTGCATCTTGTTTTTGCAAGATTATTAGTGATTCTAATCTGTCTCCATATATATATTGCAGTTTTGACAATGTTCTTTTTAATGTTCTTTCTTTGTAATTTCTGTGTCTGACTGCATGTCACACATGCATATGGATTTTTAACAATAATATTGAAAAAGGAACATAAACCACCCTTATATGCATATGCATATGCATATATTATATACATAGTTTTTTTTTTTTTTTTTTTTTACCATATATTCTTTTAAATGTCTTTTTCAATAAAGTTATTTTCCCCCTGACATGACAAGAGCACTATAGAGCACATTTAAAGGGACAATTCACCCAAAAATAAAAAGAGATTAATATTTTGTAAATAAAGAGGTAAATTATGTCTTTTTGCGAAAACAAAGCACTCGCGTCACTTCATAAAATAAAATAAAAAACCCACTGGTGTTGCATGGATTACTTCTAGGAAGATTTACCTTTCTGGTGCTTGAAAGTGGTAGTTGCGAATTATAGTTATGAATGACAGAATTCATCAAAAAAAGATTTCATCAAAAATATCTTCATTTGTGTTCTGAAGATGAACGAAAGTCTTACAGTAATTAATAACAGAATTTTCATTTTTAGGTGAACTATCCCTTTAAATGTAATGTTCACAGAAGCTTCAGAATGAAGGTTAAATTAACACAGAATTATTCTTCTGAAATAAGTTACAACAGTTATAACTTGAGAATGAGCAATAAAATGGGTTCTATTATTATTATTATTATTATTATTATTATTATTATTATTATTATTATTATTATTATTATTAAGCAAACTTAAAATGTCCATATTTTCAATTTATAGATAAATAGCCTAATACATTTCTACACTACTTCAATTTGATGCCGGTAAATATGTGAATATCCAATAAAAGTTTGAGATAAAAACAGGGAAGATGTTGCGAGCAAAACATTCCTAACTCTTCCATGTGCTTCCTGTAAACACTAGATGGCGTAAAATGTGCAACATCTTCACACAAGAACATGACACAAACACAGCATTACAAACCACTGTGTTTATTTAGTCACGTTGTACATTAAGCAGCTGGTTGGACATACAAAAATAAACAAAAAATTGTAATACACCCTAAAACAAGACATTTTCTGTGGTAAAGTAGCATAGAGGAAACATGTGCATTTGGCAAACAAGTTCATTTGTTTCATGGAATGACACAAACTAAGTAGATACCATTTCAGAAATGTGCTGTCAAAACACAGTAACACATTAGGCTACATTCACATACTGCTTTGTCCATCAATGTGGTAAATAATTCATACACAATGTGCCTAAGACGATGTTTGACATTGATGAGTAGTTTACTAATACCTTAAATGAGAAGCATGACGTGTTCATTACTACAGTACCAACAACAAAACACCATAAACGCTTCACATAATGAAAGAGATTCAAGCTTTTCAGTTTTTATCCCAAAGAACGTATTTCACATAAACAATGCTGGATATATATTTGAAATACTTAATATATTTCAATGTATTCAATATATATATATATATATATATATATATTGAGACACACCATACTGAATTATGGTGATGAAATTGAGGATGTGTGAGCATAGATTTACAGTCTTTACAATAGCATGCACTGCATATATGTCCTAGATCATAATTTTCAACGCTCACAGCTTTCAAAACTATCGAATTTTTTGGGCAAATATCTTTCGCCAGCTTAAAAATAAGCCAGTTGTTCATTGAGACTAGAATTCTTAAATTCCTAAATATAATTATTTGAATCTATCCATCACAACCTTGTTTTTATTCCTGGCAAATAAATAAATAAATAAATAATTATATATATATATATATATATATATATATATATATATATATATATATATATATATATATATATATATATATATATATATATATATATATATATATATATATATATATATATATATATATATATATATATATATATATGGCAATGCAACGATGGACTGAGGTCTGTACAGCCACATAAGCTGTCTTTATGCCTTTCTCAAATTCCCATGACATACATACACACACACACACACACACACACACACACACACACACAGGAAGGGGGCTCACAACACTGGGCCATTGCGTAAACGTACATTTGTCAGCTTTTTGAAATGTCAGATATTTTCCAGTAGCGTTTCTGTCATAATCAAGTGCATTGCCCGGGCTATTATATAAAACTAAACAGATGGAAATAAACAACCATCAGATCAATATCAGGTGAGTTTGTGCTGTTTGCCCAAAGGACTGTTTGTTCAGGAATCTGTAAACAGTACAAACAGTTATGAAAACCTACCCCAATAAATCTGATGCCAGAAGTTGTTGTATTCCTGAAATTAGGATGCTGATATGGCATCAAGAATGACATACTCTACATTTAAATATTGTTAAGCAATGAGAATTATTGGCACCTTCATTGCACATAGTGACGTGTTAAATATAACATCATTATTGTGCCACTCAGGCTGTGAATGTAGACTTGCGTACTTACTTTTATAAACATGACCCTTTATAGATACAGCTTCTGCTGTAACCTTAAAACGAGTTCCCTGTGGAAATGTTAACGGGGGAAGGTTGACGTGCTGGGGTTGGAGAGAACTGATTGGCTCCTTCGCTTTTTTCCTTTCAACAAGAACAGCTGGTTATAGAACAGACGGCAATGTGCACCTGTTGCCCCTCATCAGAGAGTTATATTTCCTCTGACTGGAGGAGGGCTCAGAGATATCGAAGACCCTGGTATTTTCAGTGAGCCCAATTTAACGGAATGTAACAAGTCTGTCTGGTATAAGACACCCGTTTGAGATCTGAAATCCGCATGGTACGGCACAAATCCAGACTCTTGGTTTGTAAGCTGAGGCATTTCTGAATAAATTATGAATTAACTATCCACGCAGGTCTCAGTTGAGACGTGAACAGTGTCTCGAGGTAGTAAGTGGAATCCAGAGGTAGAGTTTCTTGGCTTTCAAACCCTGTTTCTTTCCTCATTTGTCCAACATTTCCATTTGTTCTGACTCAATACAAGTATCACAGTATGTCAACAGACCATCATAAATATTGTGTAAATATAGGCAAAACCTTCACGGTTCAAAGGCTAAAACATCTAAAAACGATGTTTTGTCACAGACAAAAGCGGCTGAGACCAGAAATATCTCAGACAGGGATGGAAATACGAAGGGAATATTCAAACGTTGGACATCACAGCTTTATTACAATTCCCGTTTGTGTTTTTGGCACCTGTAGTCAAACAGTCAGCACCCATTTCTGTTTCGCAAGCCGGCGAGGGCTCTCGATGTCTGGTGGTCTTCGTGTGGACTTGCCAGCTGTGGCCGCTGTAGATATATCCCTTGTTATTTCTTGTGGAAGGTAGGTGGGAAGCTCTCCAGCACAGGATCTCCTGAAAGGCGCATCTAAACTCAGGACTCCTGCAGTAGATCAAGGGGTTGAAGGCGGAGTTGGCGTAGCCGATCCAGTTCAAGATCCTGAAAGGCAACATGATGTTGTCCATCTTCCAGATGGCCGCCACCACGTTAAGCACGAAAAACGGCAGCCAGCAGAGGGTGAAGGTTCCCATGATGATCCCCAAGGTCTTCAGAGCTTTGTGGTCCTTCATGCAGAACTTGGTCCTCCGGTTCTTCACCTCATTCCCCTCCAGGGTGCTGAAGCTCTGTGTGCGTATGCGCCCCTCAATGCGGTCAATTTTCTTAAGCTGCCTACGGGCCTCCCGGAAGACCTGGCTGTACACAAATACCATGATGACCAGTGGGATGTAGAAGGAGATGATGGAGGAGGTCACGGCGTAGGCGGCGTTAGTGTTGAAGTCGCAGCAGGTGTGGTTCTCCAAGCAGCTCAGTGCCTCAGGTTCGTCTGACACCCACCACTCCATGTGGATGGGCAGGAAAGAAATAAGGGCGGCCACCGCCCACACCCCTAGGACCACCCCGCAGGCCTTCCGCTTCGTAAGCATTGACTGATAGCGCAGAGGCCACATGATCGCCACATACCGGTCCAGGGCGATCACGCACAACGTCTCAATGCTAGCGGTCACGCACAACACGTCCGTAGCTGTCCAAAACTCGCAGAAGAAGTTTCCGAAGTGCCACGTGTTGAGAAGGATGTAGCATGCGCCGAAGGGCACCACCATGAGGCCCATGACCAGATCGGCGCAGGCGAGGGAGCTGATGAAGTAGTTGGTGACCGTCTGCAAACGCTGAAACCGTACAATGGCGCTGATGACCAGCACATTGCCAAAGACGATGGCTAGAACCAGAAGGCCCATTAAGATGCTAATTAAGACCACCTCTGCTTCGCTAAATTCGTAGCCAGGCAAAGACACCAGAGAAGAATCGTTTAGCCTGGCTGAAACATTCATGGGCAGGGAGGTGTTCTCCGTGCTCGGCGTATCCTCTCCCTCCATGAGCTTTGACCTGAGGAAGGAAAATCAACACAAAGTATTGTGAGAGCCTGAAAATGAAGGCTTTTCAAAGAGCACAAGCGAATAGAAAGTACATTCAAAGGTGAAAGTGAATTCAGGGTGATTGGGACACTTTTTGCCATTGAGATGACTTGGAAAAAGTGTCCCACAATCAACCTGAATTCATCCTACGAGAATATCTTTACTGCATGTTAAATGTGTCAGAAGAGAATATCCACTTACTAAAATCAGGAGAGTGTTTTAGAGTCGTCCAACTTAATTCCACTCTTCATGGACTCCCGTGAGGCATCCAAAAATAATCCTTTTGAATTGTGTTTCTCTTAGAAAGTGTTCTGGTCTCACATGGTGTTCTCACATTGAATACGCTCAATAGGTTTCACTCTTAATCACCTGGTCATTTTGTCTAACTGTGTTTTGTTTACATGCGCACAGCACTCTCGGCTGAACACACTAGACTAAATGTGCTCCTCACTATCAGTTGGACTCTTATAGCTGCCAGTGATGACATCACACTGTCAGCAGCCAATCAGAGCACATCTTCCTTACAGTGCAGAGCTCTACAGTTGTAAAGAGAAGCAGAGAAACAGAAAAATAAGCTATTTGATGTTACTTTCAGGATAAAAAGGATTATTATTATTCAATTCAAGGCAATATGTAATAATACAAAAGAAAAATACATAAAATAGGCCTGTATTTATGATTGATAGATCTTGTTTTTCTTGGAAACTCTTGTTTTGTTCTTTTTTTTTTAACGATCTCTGCTGTGATATGGATGTTCTGTGTACCTCGAGAAGATTCCCACTGTGTTTTGACACTACGCAGTGTAAGATCAATACTTGTATCCATCAGTGTTAAACATTTTCTGGGTTACACTACTGGAGAGGTTTTGGATATTCAATTCTGTAGCTTTTAAAAATCGTACTGCTAGTATCTGCTAATAACTGTCACTTACAATAGTTCAGGGAATAAAAACAACCCTCTTATAAATATGTAAAAAATGTGTCTCACTTGGTGTCTTAACCCTTTCCTGCATGCATTATGGAAAACATTATCTAGATTTTTTTTTTATTCTTTTTATTACTGTAATATGATGCAAAAATTGAAATCCATTTTAATTTTTACAAAATTCAGTTTTATTTAAAAATTATTTAACTGTCCACGTATGTGGACACCATGCAACAGAGGCGTAAAATGGGACTAAAAGCCACAGATGACAATATGGAATATTGTGCTTTTATGATGTCATTTTATGCTATGCATAACAGCTCAGATATTTAAAACATTAATATTACAATATAACAACGATAAAACACAGAGTGTAGGAACTTTAATGCTAGTTACATATATGTGGACACCTAATCGCAATATGGGCTGGGCTTTGCTGGCACACACTCCTCATCAGTGCGGTCACTGTCACACACACTGTCCTCTGGGATATTCTCTGTTATTCTGAACTGAGTGCTTGACCTGTGCTGTCCCTGTTTGGTAGGCAAAATGCAAATTTGTCTTGGTATGTATGTGTAAAGTTGCCATTTAATGCCATAATATGTCACTTTTAATGGTTATTTATGTTGATATGTTTGTTAAATGTCTGTTTTATTACAATATAAGACAATTCAAAACATATTTGCAAAAACAGAACAGATATACTAGCAGGTTACAGAAATCAGACTTTATGCAATCTGACTCCACTGTTGCATGACGTCCACATACGTGGACAGTTAGTTTTTGGTGTATAAAAACGACATTTTACTCTAAATTTTAGTTTTTAAAATACTAACATATTCATCATACTTTACCGTACATACTAATATTTTTTTATAGCTCAATTGACCTCCTTATGTAAAAGTTTTTCACAGATATGCCTAAGGCATTTGGCACATGGCTATCACTGTCAGCCATCTTGGATTAATGATGTCATCAAGCAATGAATATTTGGGTTACAAGACAGTAGCCATTGTTAAAATATTGCTGTCAATCTACTGACACTGCCCTCAAGTGGTTTGGAGAGAATTACCAAGATTAATGAACCCTAAATGGAGTTAAATTAACTGTCCCCAAATGTGTACACCATGCATGAAAGGGTTAATTATTCAAGTAGACATTTTACATTGTTCACGTCAAAGGAAAAATATCCTTTTAAACTCAAATAACGCAATACTTGGTCCGGCGAATTCACATGCACGTTTTAGTGGAACCAATAAGCAGACCCGGTTTCACAGACAAGATTTAAGCCTATAGTCCCAGACTAAAATGCATGGTTGCGCTCTTTTAACTGAAACGAACTTGCACTGACATCTCTTAAAATATTTCAGTGCCATTGTTTTGTCTCAAGATGCACACCAGTAATGTGTTTTTCTAAGGCACGTTTAAAAGCTACTTAAATGCCCTAATTGAACTAAGGCTTAATCCTGTCTTAATCTAAGCCCTGTCTGTGAAACCGGGTATGGCTCGTTTAATTTTAAGGCGAGACTTCTATTGGTACAGCCCCTATATTAAGATTTGTGATGCTTCTTTCACTGCATGGCTCTTTTAATTGTAAGGTGGAACTACAGCTGTCATATAAAGCATTATGATTTCTTCAACTTGCATATTTTTATGGGAATTTTGCTTCTGCTCTATACAGTCTTTAGTCACTTACACACTATAACGTTTGGGGCATGACTACTGAATCATAATCATACACTGTTCGTTCATTGGCCAGAGGAGAACTGACCCCTTGACTGGAAGGTTTTTTCTCCATTCTGTCACCTGATGAAGTTTTGGTTCCTTGCTAACGTCACCTCTGGCTTTTGGCTTGCTTATTTGAGTACACTAAATATTCAACTATATTACTGTTCTGCCTGCATTGACACCATTGTATGAGAACTGAACTGAGCTGGACGATGACATCTCTGTTTTCTCCAGAGCGGCTGTACAGCCGAAACAAATTTCCTGTAAAAACGTATTTGTAAAAATCGCTATATAAAGGTGACTTGACTACTGCATTTAAATGTGGGACTGTATCTCTTAAATGATTGTCCTGCACATGTATGAAATGCATAAGTTTATTTGCATAAGCAAATTATGATGGTTGACAGATAAACATAGCAGCAGTTTTTTTCCTCATGCTTACAAATAGGAAATAGGAATTTCAACAGCTTAAGCCATTCAATGTTTGTTATTTAAGATGAAAGTAATAATAGCGACCAGAGATGTATAAATAACTCGCAGTTTTTAGCCATATCTTATTTATTAGCTTTCCTGTAGCTCAAACAATAGAGCGTGGCGGTTCCCAGGGAAAACAAGAACTGATCAAATGTAAAATGTGTACCTTGCAATGTAAGTTGCTTTGGATAAAGTTACGTCTTCCAAACGCATAAATGTAAATTTATGCTTGATAAGCTGGTGTTTTTAAACAGCACCATTTCTCTAAACTGAAATTTTACCTCTGGACCACAAGGCTCGTGAGAGCGACTATAAAGGAGAGAGACATTTGAGAATGAGTGAAATACACAAACACAGCAGAAGCTGGTAGCTGTTTTGAACACAGTAACTGGTTTTTAGCTGCTCGTTAGATGTTGGTAGGTCATCCTGGACAATTTTTGTTTGTTTGTTGCTAAACGCACAAGCAAACAGGAAAACACAAAAGCGAAGCGAACAGGGAAAACCAAATTAAAGCCCTATTCGGACGGTAATTGGTTCTCATGGGGTCGTAAGGTATTTTCAACATTTACAGGGGCTTTCACAGTCGAGCACCTTACGTACAGTAACTGTTGCGCTTCACTGTAATTTGCATGCATTTTAAAGATCTATACTTTTATGACTGAAATGCTGGAAAGTATTTAAAGCTGCAGTACTGACGTACATTACCAGTGTTCAAAACTTTCTCCTTGCCTTAGCCTAATTCACAATGGTAAGCTTGTAAGAATTTGAGTGGTGGATTTCCGTGGGAAATTCAAGCATGTCTTTGCGTCATTACGTCACATTTGTATGCATAAAGAAGGAGTCTGGCTAGTATGCTTTCGCATGTGAGGATGCTGCGGGTGGTGGATCATTTATAGCCTTTTCTCACAGCAGCTGGAATAATTAAATGTTTCATTTTGATGGTGGATTGTAATCCAGAAAGGTCCGAACGACAATCATCAGTGAGAACTGGAGATTCACCTGTAGTCAAAAGCAAAATATCAGACTGTTCAGAAATTGAAATCTACAGGTAACGCTAATACACACTAAATACATGTAGTCACGCAATGCTGATGTTGTTAACATTAACAGTTTTAGAACAAAGTATAACAATAATTTGCACGGTTTGATGTGAGCTAAGCGATCGTTAAATTGAATCACCATTGGTAACACAATGTATTGTAATGCTTTTTTTCTCAGTTGGTCAGAAAATTCTTATTTTGGTCATACTTCCAAGGCGTAGAATCTGTGATTCCAAAGTACAGTATCCACACCGGTGCGGTGAATGAATGACAGCCACAAATACTCCTCAAAACATTAGATTCATCCGCACAACTCACGTAAAGATGATAATTTCGCAAATAACTGCAATTGCAGGTTTCAAACAGAAATGGCGACAAAGAGGCAAAACTTATGGACTGCAGCTTTAAAATAAAAATATTTCATGACTGCTCCACCTCAGCGAACAAAAACAGCACACAAACATTTGAAATGGGCTGTTATGTGTCAGCAATACAATTTTAAAATATGTATTAGCTATATACAATTATATACATTCAAAATATAGACCAAGCAGCTTTGTGTTTACCTCATGTAAATAAGAGGCTACATTAACTTAGGCTGCGTCCGAAATCGCGTACTACGTGAGTAGCTACTACATTTGAATTTGATTTTGAACTAACTTCGCAACCGTTAAAAAAGTACGTTCTATATAGTATGAATGAATGTAGTATGAATGTAATCCGGACGTACTACATCCGCCATGCTGTCATGATCATGTGACCTACCAGTGTCAGTTGCGTCCCATCACCTCCATTCATAAATCGTCTCCCGTGGCCTCATGGGATAGTAAAGTGTCCATCGTATGCGCACTTCAGAAACTCGCCGGAAGTAGTAGGTCGTTCGGGTACTTTTCACCTACACTCTAAAAAAAAAAAGTTTCTATATGGCACCAAAAATGGTTCTTGGTTCGTAGTCATAGGGGAACCTTTTTTAGTGCTATATAGCACCAATTTTGGTGCTTCAGTGGTTCTTCAGTGGTTCTTCAGAGGTGCTATATAGCACCTTAGTCAAAGAACCGGTGAAGAACCTCTGAAAAACCGCTGAAGAACCACTAAAGCACCAAAATTGGTGCTATATAGCACTAAAAAAGGTTCCCCTATGATTACGAGCCAAGAACCATTTTTGGGTGCCATATAGAGCCTTTTTTTTTAGAGTGTACTGTTTTTCGAATACTATGAATTCGGACATACTACTCTGTTGGCATACTGTTTTTCGCACACTATATAGTAGAGAAGTATTCGATTTCGGATGCAGCCTTATTTCCTCTAATTTTTTTATATTTTTAAAAATGACATCCATCCTTTTGAGACAGAATGCAAGATAGAAAACCATTTCAAATATAGCGTGTCTAGTCACAAAACTCGCTTCCTCCATAATTGAGGTGCCATTCAAATTAATTGAGGTACCATGCAAATTAATTTTGTATTGTTATATATTGTATTGACAACTCATCAATTAAATATTTACCAGTTTATTCTGCATAAATTGGATATTTTTATATCAAACACTGACAAGTTTTAGGGCAGGGCGACATGACAATATATAACATTGATATTAGGGATTACCCGGATTTATGCTGCCTTCACGTGCTATCTGAAATATCATAAATACTAGTTTCCTAGTTAAAAAATTGCACATGAACGCCCTCTCGAGTCAAAATTTGAAAACGATAAGCTCGTAATCACGACTTCAGAAGTGGGAAGTAGGACATTTCTGATAGCAAGTGAAGGCAGAATTAGATCTACCTATATTATATTTATATAAAGCGTTCACAGGCAAATTTGCTTTATGTATTTCCCCGGTGTCGAAATCAGGCATATATAAATGTCAGGAAAACACGATTCCTGGCTGCATCATGTCAATATCTATAAGAATATGGATCTTTTGTAAGCTGTAAGGAACACTATATCGAGTCCAACTTTTAGTTTAAACTGATAATGGTTTGTTTCACTCACGTTTTCGCAGTTTCCCCAATTAAATCCAGTCATGCAGCAGGTCTTTTGGCACTCAGTCCGGCTGAGAGGGCGTGTTCTGCTTGGAAAGTGACTTCAATAATTTTCAAAATCGTGCACTTTGAACGGCCAAAATGCATAAAGTTTTTAGTAGAAGATGCTGTTGTGTAAACAGCCTTTAAAACACCAATTAACTAACAGAACTAAAAAAATCCTTACAGGCACATTGGACCCACATTAGGTGGCCTTAACTACTATGTAGTAACATTTTAATTAACCATTTGATACAATGCACTCACTGTGTACAAACTTGTTTTTACATTGTACTTACTTCTTAAAATTACCTGCATGTAATTACATCTGTAATTCATTTCTGTAGTTAGATTTATAATTACACTGTTGACACTTCCCTTACACCATACCACCACATCTGTCCCTAACTTTACCCGTTTCCCAATCCCACCTCAATATCAGCAAAAGTGTACAGCAATACAATATGAACACAATAAGTGCATTGTACTTATTTTTTGATGTAAGTACATAATAGTGGGACCGGCACATTCAATATAATAAAGGACACATTTGCTTGTACCGCTTCAGGAAATTCATTTTTAAATGCATTTTTTTAAATGACGTTGTTAGCTAGTTGAAATTGGTTCAATAATACACTCTGAATATGTACAGAATGCCACACAGCAAAGCACAGTTCATGTCAAGGTTTATCAATCAGATAACACAATATGAAAGCACCAAACTCCAAGTAGTTTCTCTTGCTGAGTCAAATGTCCATGCAACATATCTCAGCATGAGTTTAATCATTCACCAGACTCTGCAGCCTGTGCCTCGTGTATGTGAGTTAACTATGCATCTGCATGCATAAGTCTTGGTTGTTAGCATGCTCTGTGATGCTAAAAACAAAACATGTTCAATGGCATCTGATACTGGAGAAAATTCAAACCTGAACCGGTATGTGGGTGGATTTGTGCTTTGGTTTGTATATTCACCTCAGTGAATGCCCTATGTTAACCTCTACGTTTTGTGTTCGAACTTTTTAGCATTTAGCTGTAAACACCAGTTAAGTCTGTTTGTGAGCACATATGCACAAAATGTGCTTCATTAAGTGTAAATGTGCCTTTTCGTACAGCCAGTTTTAACCTGTCAATTTTTAGGTTGAACATCCTGTGCTAGCATAATGAAAACATAACCAAACATGCTATTAGGATATTAAGGTGTTTTAATTGTTTTAGGCGTAAACAATTTAGAGCACTTTGACGTTAGCATTTCCGGATGTTATTGCACCAGCTTGGCTTTGAAAGTGCTCTGGCATGTTACATCAAAGGACAATAATGCTGTCTGTTCCATATACGTAGATCCAACAATGAGGAAATGGCCAAGAGTTTTGCGAGATGTTTCCTTTGGAGGGATATCCACCATGTTCAGACAAACGAGTTTACTTACGCATCTCCTGGCTTTGACAATAACCTTAGACAAACACAGGGGCATAGACACCCTCACACACATGCACATTCACATGCAAACACACATACATACTCGACTTCACAAGAGCAGTGAGAGCAGTTAAGGAAATGAAACACTTGAAGAGAAGGTTTTTCCACAGGATGCCTCCTAAAATTGTTTTATCATTGACATGCATATTCCCACTCAGTGCCAGGGAGATCTGATGAGCAGCTTGCTCATCTTCCTGGGGAAACGAGGGTGTTTATCCAGGGGGTCTAGTAAGTCAGGCCTGCTGTATGCTGTAAATTGACATTAGATGTCAACGTTAGGAAGTAGGAGGTTTCGGTTCAGTCCACACTCATCTATGAACCACCATAAATTAGATATTATATACTGCATATTTTTAGTTTGAAAAATAAACTAATGGTCCAAATAAACAGTATCCTATATTAAAACATAACGTTTTTAAATAGAATAAGCTTACATGTATTCTTATGAGCATTTGTGAACCTATATAAATTATTATTTGAATTCAGTGGATACACACGCATTGATAGAGTCGGATATATTAATTCATTCATTTCATTCAGAGAATGTTTATACCGAGTCCTGTGAGCCCGCTGAACCTGATCTCTTTGATTTGTATGGTTTTGTCAACTCTAAACTAACTCCGGGCTTAGCTTCATGCAACAGGCCTCAGGTTGTGTTAAAGGTCCCGTTCTTCGTGTTTTTTTGAAGCTTTGATTGTGTTTACAGTGTGCAATATAACATGTGTTCATGTTTCGCGTGTAAAAAAACACAGTATTTTTCACACTATTTACTTATCTGTATACCGCTGTTTCCACTGTCCTAAAAACGGCTGGTGATTTCCTTGTTCTATGAAGTCCCTCCTTCAGAAACACGTAACGAGTTCTGATTGTGCTAGCGGTTCCTGTGCTGTGATTCGACCACAGCTTAGCGCACGTGAAAGCGGTTCCTGTGTTGTAATTTGACAGCTGCTTAGCGCACGTTGGAAAGGTCACGCCTCTTAACAGAGAGATGTATGCGTTCAATAATCTCTACAGCGTCCCTGGGAAAGCCAAACAAAGGTGATTTGACTCCTGGATGAAAATAACAACGTCTCGATGACATGGCGATAAACACACTCAACGCAACAGTTCCTTTTCTCCACGCGACCGTCCGCTTCTCCACGTGGGACAGCAACAAGACCGCGCCCCCTTTTTCGCGTTTCTTTGTGGGCGGAGGTTAGTCTGTTCTACTGCGCTACTGACGTAATTAAAGAAGAAAGTACCAGGATGTAGTCCAAGCCAGCCGTTCGCTGTAGGCTTTGAAAGGGAACTTCTGTTAAATAAAATATCTCGCTTGGCATTGAACTTTGAGCTTTATAATTTTACAGGTATTATTTATGCTCTAACAGCAACATTACACACTAACTAAAGTTTGAACAATGGAATCGAGAAGAAGGGGACCTTTAAGGACCAATCAGCCTGTGCCGAGTTTAATGTCAGAATTTGGGGTTACACTTTATTTTACGGTGTCATTGTTACAATGTTATTATATATTTAAGTACTGAGTAATATTGATTAACTACATATACTTACTATAGGGTTAGGGTAGGATTAGGATTGGCATCGTTTTATGAATGAAGGCCAGTATCACTGATAGTAATACTGCTACTGATGTATCTATTAATTTTTTTTTGTAAACATTAATTATAGACATTCAACATTACAGTATAATTGAAAGCTATCAATTTCAACATTTATTAGGCATTAAAAAATAACAACTTTTAATTGAAGTGAACTTAAAACAATCTTCACATAAACCCATTATAAGAAATGTCATATTTACCTGTTGCCTTCATATATAATTAATATACAGAAATTGAATAAAGTTATCAAACACCTTTCGTAACTGCATAAATTATAAATTAAATATTTTCTCTGTTAGCTTTGTTCTTTGATTAACATTAATGACAGACAGCATTAGTGGCTGCTGTCACTTTAAGATCTGCCGCTGCCGAACATGACGCGGATCTGACGCGCTGCCACGCACATTTTATTTTCTCACAACTCTTTAAGTTCATTTAAGACTTATTTAGCTCATTTAAAGGGTTACTTCAGTGATTTAGCATTAAGCTTTGTATTTAAACTGGGTCATTTATGCAGTAGAAATGTGAAATTATTTTTGAATTTGGTGCCTTCTAGACTGAGAAAAGACCGAAAATTTATTTTTGTCTCATGTGGATGAAAGACAACAACTCCCAGAATGCACTTGCTTCACTGCCCTACGAGGCCACTCCGTACACCGTTGTTTTGATCTTCATAGTAATACAATAATTTCGTTCAGTTTGAGAAAAAAACTGCAATTAAAAACTGAACGTGTCTTTTCAATAAAGTGTGAGTGAGCCGAACGAAAGTCACGGCACAGACGCAGCAGGAGTCAGATTTCATTCAAGCTGAGCAGAGCTGAGGTAACGTTAAGCGCCAGTCTGGCACGTTTTCAGTTCGCATATGGAAGCTAATCTATCACAGGAATTCATTGAAAAGTTGAAACACTCACTTTACCCTGCACTGTGAGCCTCAGCATGTGCATTATGAATGACATTATGAGTTGCTGTGATGAACTTCATGCAAGTTGGATCAGCCTGTAACTTCATTTTTTTCACATTGATTTTTGGTATGAATTTTTTGTGTGTGATGATTTTAGTTTTCATTGACCATTTTCACATAATTTTGTTCTTAACAAATTATAGAATGTATTTAAATAAAGATTTTCAAATTGAATATTTCATTAATTGAGATCCAACGTGTGATTTAAGTGTTCCCATATTTTTTTTAGCTGTATATATATATATATATATATATATATATATATATATATATATATATATATATATATATATATATATATATATATATATATATATATATATATATATATATATATATATATATATGATTTATATGAAGTATATTGTGAATAGCAACTTGTAGCCTTGGTGAGATTACAATGTGAACACTGCGGCAGGCCAAAAATCTTCTAATCAATGTCAGCTTGCTGCATTGTAAAATTAAAAGATTGTCCAACACAGAGCCCTGTGGCACTCCAGCCATTAGTTTGCTGGATGTTTCAATTGATTTGTACTTGGCAACCGGATTCTGCTTACTAATCTTAAAGGTCCCGTTTTTCGTGTTTTTTTGAAGCTTTGATTGTGTTTACAGTGTGCAATATAACGTGTTCATGTTTCACGTGTAAAAAAACACAGTATTTTTCACACAATTTACTTATCTGTATACTGCTGTTTTCACTGTCCTCAAAACGGCTTGAAAGATTTCCCTGTTCTATGAAGTCCCTCCTTCAGAAACACGTAACGAGTTCTGATTGTGCCAGCGGTTCCGGTGTTGTGATTCGACAGCAGCTTAGGGCACGCAGAGCGCACGTTACCGGAAAGGTCATTTTGCGTCATCACCTCTTACCATAACGGGGATGCGTGCGCTCAATGATCTCTAAGTACAGCGTCCCTGGGAAAGCCAAACAAAGGTGACTTGACTCCGGGATGAAAATAACAGCGTCTCGACGACATGGCGACAAACAAACTCTACAAACGCAACACTTCCTTTTCTCCACGAGCGAGCAACAAGACCACGCCACCTTTTTCGCGTACTCTTGTGGGCGGAGGTTAGTCGACAAACTGCTCTACTGACGTAATTAAAGCAGGATGTACAGAGTTGTAGTCCCAACCAGCCGTTCGCTGTAGGCTTTGAAAGGGAACTTCTGTTAAATAAAATATCTCGCTTGGCATTGAACTTTGAGCTTTATAATTTTACAGGTATTATATATGCTCTAACGGCAACATTACACACTAACTAAAGTTTGAAAAATGGGATCACGAAGAACAGGACCTTTAATGATAACTTACAGTATATTACAAACCAAGAGAAGGAAAGGATAAGAACATAAGGAAAAAAGCTAGTTTTGAGGGCTCCCATCAAAGCCAGAAGTGCTTCCTTGGTCAAATTAACGGCTTTGGAACGACAGCAATCCATACTTAGGTTCTAAAGCAGTAGCCATCTTGAAATCAGACAGAATAAAATAGTGCACCGCGCTCCGTTATGATTGTCCGTGCGGCTGTCTGTGTCTTACATTCTGTGCGTGAGATCTCTCCCCTGTGGGCGGGTTGATAACACGCGGAACAGCTCCATCTAGTGGCTGTAGTCTTTAGCCTCTGGCCAAAAAATCCTCAGATGACGCAAAATGACAATATTTGCGTCATCGAAGGATTTTTTCCAGAAATAAAATGCATAATTCTCTCGTCTCAGGGGGATATGACGGGGGAAAGTACCATAATTTGAATATACTACCAGGTTTCTACTGATACAAAGCCTAATGCTAAATCACTGAAGTTACGCTTTAAGACTGCTCTTATGGGAATACTCGACAAAACGGCATTTTGGCATATATACACAGCATATACACACACAGCTGACAGTAATGATGAATCAAATAAAAAAATGATAAGAAACTAGTGGCAGGAAATAGTGCAAGCAAGAAAACAAATGTCATGAGTGCAACCATGACATTACGGCCCATCCCATCTGGTTTGGATGGGGGAGGTTCAGGTGGAAGATGGAAATCCGGGAGGATGAGCAGGGATGGAGCAAAAGAAAGTCCTGGGGACGAACAGGGGTGACGGAGCTGATGAAGCTCTAGACGCAGACAGACATCCGAAGGAGCGGAGTGACCCTGACCGTCCCTGAGTCCACGACTGAGCTGCAGCGACAACCCCCGAGATGGAAATAGGGCACCGGAGGGCTGAGGTGGAGCTGGAACGATTGAGGGCTGAGGTGTAGCTTGAGGGAAGGCAGAGCCAGATGGAGGGGTAGGGGTAGAGGGCCGGGTAGCAGCGAATGGCCCACAAGTCCATGGCGATGTTCTGGCGATGTCTGACCCAGGTGGAGCCGATGGTCCGAGGTAGTCCAGTGGAGCTGAAATCGCAATAGTCGCTGTTAGAGTCGAGGGAGTTTTTAGCATGGAACATACTGATATTGAACACTGCACACACAAATTATGACAATTAACATAATATATACAGAATAATGTGACAAATATGGTCACAACCAACATGGACAATGCTGCTTCATCACAGACTGTAATGAATTGTACAGCATAACACCTAGGCTACTACTTACCATGAATATATAAATAAACTGGACTATACATGAATATACATTCTCTGAATATAGACCAGAAATACAGTGTACTGCCATGACTAATATATTTTTTCTAGAATATGTCACATAAAATGAAAGTATATGTTGCATTTTTGGGAACAGCGCTAGGCATTAAAAGGGTCAACGAAATGTCGTTGAGGCATTAAAAGGGTCAACTTGGTTCCACTGAATTGCCTTGGACAATGGTCCAGCCCAACTCCTTAAACAATTCCAACCTTTACAATTTCTGTGATGGGTGGACACTCATGCTGTCACTAAAATGCAAAACGGCGGTGCCAACCTGGTCCATTTCTTATTTGAATGCAGTGGAGAGCACACTGCCAAAAGAAGCGACAAAGTAATGGAAACAGACAGCGATGCACTTCAGTCAATTATAGATAAAAGCTCACTGTCCCAAGAATCAATCAAGAAGATAAATCTACAGCACTTAAAGGATGTACATGATGGACCGGTTTCCTTTCACATGTTCACTTTAGGATATATTTTTGTTTGATTATTTTTCTTTCTATCTTTTTCCTTCTTTGTCTCTCATTTCATTTTCATAGAAGATCACAGAATGCCAATGCGAAATGGAAAAGGCTTGTAATTTTATTAAAATATATTGTTCAAGTAAGAGTCCTCTATGTAGGCCTACTATACCACCCTTTGCACTATGCTGTACAAATATTTGATCTTTTAACCTAAAAATGTGGTCCTTTATGGGGAAGCATTTAAATGAATTGCTTTTATTCTGGCACAAAATTATATTTAATAGGATTGAATCAACCTGAAAGCATTACACAAACAAAAGTATAAGTTTCGCCTTACAGTTAAAAAAAAAGATAATTTACAACTTTATGTCTCACAATTGTGACCTAATTTCTCGTAATTTGCGACTTAATATCTCACAATAGTGACTTTATTTTTTAGTAATTTGCTCCTTCATATCTCAAATTTTTGACTTAATTTCTCGCAATTGTAACTTTATTTATCGCCCTCTCCCATCAACCACTGCAAATGACGTAATCAAGTTGATCTCTCTACATTCTCTCAAAATACTTTAATATTTGTATATTGTTTGTATATCTATAATCAACATTTGTACATGGGTAGTTATATTTCTCCATCGTTTTTAATTCAAATTATGGCGTTTGCAGTTTTTCATGGGATTGTAGTTCTTTCCCTCACTAATCCCCTTAAAGGGATAGTTCACCCAAACATTTAAATGAATACTCTTACAAGCATTATAATGGCAGAAAATAGCTGTTTCCTTTTTGAAGTCCATAAAAGTGCATCTATCCATCATATAACTGCTCCACACGGTTCCGGGGGGTTCATGAAGGCCTTGTGAAGCAAAGTGATGGGTTTTTGTCTAAAAAAAAATATACATATTTAAAACTTTTTTGATTACTTTTATAATGATAGATGCACTTTTAAGGACTTCAAAACAGAAATAGCTATTTACTGCCATTATAAAGTTTGGAAAAGCCAGGACATTTTTTAATATAACTCTGATTGTGTTCGTCTGAAAGAGAAAGAAGAAGTATTCACCTAGGATGGCTTGAGGGTGAGTAAATCGTGGGCTAATTTTCATTTTTGGGTGAACTATCCCTTTAAGTACACAGTCTTGTCCGCTTTTCAACATTTTTTTTGTTGTTGCTTCAGATCATATTTTGTAGTGTTGTGATCCACTTAGTATCTGATTGGCTTGGTCCATGGCTTATAACTCTTTAATGAAGACCAAACTATGGGAAAAAATACTTTCTGAACCAGCGCCACTGAAAAAAGGGGACGGGCACTGTTGAACTCTATCTCATCTTCTTCACGATCGTCCCATGTCGATCATTGTTAATAATTATTCATAATTATTAATTGCCATTGGTAAAAATAAATAAATTAATAAATTAAATTATTCAAAACTCGAAAATCGCTGAAGAAATCCTCATGAAATGAGGATACATTAACTTACTGGCAATCCTGGAGTGTTTTGATGTTTGGTTTCCAGGATGTGACAGTTTGTGTTCCAGACCTGTTTGTGGAAAGGTTAGCGAGGTTTAGCAAACGGTTGCTAAGTCTCTGGCCGAGCCTCAGTGTGCCACACCTATTGATGCTTCATCCACCCATCAAAGGTTTCGAATGTCACTTAAAGGTTCACAGGTCCACAGATTAAGATAGGGAGGTGCACTGTCATCCTGGTCATGACTGGTCATATAGTTTACAGCAGGTGCCATTGTTATCAGGAGAGGATTCATTAGTCTTTCAGCTGGGCTGGGCTGAATTTGTAGATAAATTATCTGCATGCATGGACTGAGTTTTTCCGTGACACAACAGAAGACAGGTGCAAACTAAAGGACGGCTGGCCTGATTTTTTTTGTTGCATGGGTGAGAGATTTGTAAGGTGGGCTGGGAAAGTTAGCTAAGGTTGCTGTTTCCTCTTTAAAGCAGCATTACATGCAGGAGAAATGTGGTAGAGGGACAGCTTTTGCCATTATTTATCTATTATTCAACTGAGTAGATGATTTAGAAATGTATTTTATTGTTTAATTTAGACGCGCATATAATTTTTAACGCTGATGGGAGTGGAAATTTCTGCATGTGATCTACTGACGATGCACAAATTAAAGAACACAGCCACAGCTGGATCATTTCCATAATAACCAACACAATCTGCCAAAAGCAGCGCAAATTTGTGTCTGGTTTAAGACATGCTTTTTTGGGCGGTAAATAATGCCACAATTACCAGTAAATTGACTTGTGCAAACCTTAGTAAGTCACCAAAGAGTCGTTACCGACACAGTGTGAGTTCCCTCAAAAGGGAACTGCCACTAGGCCCTTGGTCAATACATAGATACAATATACAATAGTCATTACATTTCCATTTGTATGAATGAATTCAAATGACACAACTTTGGAAATGTATCTTCTTTGTTTTTCTAACTGAAAAGTCACAGATAACGTCAGTAAAATCCTTTTTTTTTTTTAAACCAAGGCCAGTTTTGGGAACAATTTTGAGTTTTAAAATATCCTGTTCACACAGCTGCTTACAATGGACTTCTTGCACAACTACTTCTGCGTTCTACTTATTAAGTTTTTATTAAGTACTACAGTACTATAAATTTTATTTCTACTTATTAAGTACTACAGCGCCTGATGGCCGGAGAACGCAAACCGTGAAATAGGTTTTGAAATAGTTTTGAAACTATACCATCATCATCCTTGGGCAAACCCCAAACAAGGCGAATCTGCGAAAACTGTGAGGGCATGTACGCAAGCATTACGTGTTTAGCTTATAGGCAAGAGCATTTGAATATGTACGAGTGCATATGTGTTTTTATCTGTACAGAGGGGAAGGGAAGGGAAGGGAAGGAGGCCTTCACAGGGGAGAGTCTAGTTGACACAGTCTCTGCCGACACTTCAGGGCTGCATTGTGGTCATGTCTAGGCGCAGGTCCACCATCTGATCTGGATCCGGCAGACTACAGAAAACCTCGAGATAAACAGAGAGACTAACATTAGCATAGACGCCATTCTTTTTATGATGTAACGAGTACATGGTGTTATGGGACGTGTTCCCAGTTCCGGCTGACCTAGTTAATGCAGCCTAACAATCAATTAACTGATTTAAATAATAGAAATTGGTAATGTTCTATGTGTATACCATAGTAAAGAGATGTGTTTTTAGTCTAGATTTAAACTGAAAGAGTGTGTCTGCTTCCCAAACAATGCTAGGAAGACTGTTTAGGTGCTAAATAGAAAAAACTAAACTAATCCACTTCAGTTAAAATCTTGTGCCAGATTTATTTTAAAATATGCAGATGAATCAGCTGTTGTTAGCCTCCTCTGTGCTGATGAAAATGGCCATGGCCCAGTGTTAGATTTTGTGCAGTTGTGTGACAGGGCATGTCTGCAAATAAATGTGTCTAAAACAAAGGATATGCTTATCGATTTAAGACATAATCAAACTGACCTAATGAGTTCAATTATTAAAGAGCAGAATGCTGAGTGGGTGGAATCTTACAAGTATTTGGGGTGTGTGATTGATAAGTTTAATTTTAATTCCAATGTGGAGATAATATGTAAAAAAGGCCAGCAACGCCTGTGTTAAAGTGTTAAAGCAAAGAATGTGGTGGCAAAGATAGTCAATACCAGTAAAATTAGGAGCTCATTAGAGCCACCCTACTGACTTTAATTGTCAGGTTGTAAGGAAAGCCCAATCCATTTTAATGAATAACTACCCTCCCCTACAGTCTGAGTTTAATTTTCTACCTTCTGGACTTAGATTTAGATTTCCCACTGTTAGAAGCAACAGGTATAAACCTTTGTTTATTCCTACTGCGGTTTCTTTGTTAAATTCGGGCATGGGAGGAGTTGTGGGAAGTAGGTAGACAGTAAAACAGTACAATGACACACTCACTTAAATAGGCGCTTTTACATTTGGCTTTGCGCTCATCTTGTCTATGAGCTGTTTGCTCTCGTGATGAATGAAATCTGACTCCTGCTCTTTGTGCAGCGACTCTTTCGGCTCGTGCTGTATTAAGCAGACACGTTCAGTTTTTAATTGTTGTGTCTGTTTTCTAACTGAACTAAATGATTTTATTACTATAAAAATGAAAATGACGGTAGCCCGGGGCGGTGCCGTTAATGCGCACTTCTTATGCTTTGTTTGTTCAGCTCTTAAGATGATTTTGGGAGTGATAAAGGACATAATAAACTTGATAAACCATCAGTAGAGTTTGGCCATCATTCGGACGGGATATACGCTACATTCTGTGTCCAAAACCATCTTGGGATAAGGTTTTCACACTGACAGCTGTCATTGTAAAATATAGCAACTCCTTTTGTTTGTCCGAGTTAGCAACAGTAACTAAGGGGGGCGGGGCTTACCGATAGGTCAATTGAGGGACTCAAGCACAACTATTAAAAAAGGTTCAAGCATTCACTGATGCTCCAGAAGGAAACACGATGACATCTGCAGAGCTACGGGCTGGGCGTCACCTAACTGTGCGTTCACACCGCCGCCGGCGAGAGCGTCAAACTTCGCTCTGGCCGCCCTGCCATCGACGCTGTAGAAAGATTCGTGGACGCGCTGCCGCTCTGACGTAGATCGAATGCTTGGTCTTTTTTAAAACTGTATTTAAAGGGGCTGCCGAACCGCGTCATAGCTCATTACCATAAAGTTGACCTGATTTCAACTCTCCTCGACGCCCAAATCGTCCAAGACGCGCTGCGCCGCTCTCGCTGGAGCTCGCCGCCGGGCTCCCATTGAAAATGAATGACTTCCGGCCACTTTGACGCTCTCGCCGGTGGCGGCGTGAATGCACAGTAACACATTCGCGAGATTCAATCTTTGAGTGGAGCCCGTGTGTTGTCTACAAACAGGTAAAGTACAGGAGGGCTGGCTCTGTGTCCCGCTTGCAGCGTTATTCCCCTCCTAGGACAGGATACATGTGCTATTTACTCCTCAGGTGAGTTCCCCAACTGGCGAACCCTGCTTGGAGTTCCTTCAGCACCTTTGGCCGTCAGACGCAGCAGAGGCCAGGTCTATCACTTGTGTACATGCCCAGTGGTTAGCCCCTGTGCTAGACAAGGTGTCCATATATTGTGATCCTATATATGTATTCTTCCATGGTACGGCTTCCCGGGTGACGAGCCTGTGTCTTTTCTTGGCAGAGCCCGCACTGCCGTCCCTGTTGGTGTTGTCTCCACCCTGGCTAGGTTGGATCCTCCACAGGGACCTTCCATATGTAGCACTGCCCTCTGGCCAGTCCATATGCTACCTCCCTATGGGCAGGATAGCGTCCCTTTCAGGTTGGAATAGACACGCGGTCCCAGTGTTATCCAATTTTCTCACTGTATGGGCCAAATAGGACTGGTGCAGGGGGATCAGGTGACTTACGCAGGGCACTGGAAGGCGCAGGGATTCTTAGGGATCCCAATTTGTCAGTCACTGGCATAACTCGTAGTGACTGACTGCATGGGAACGTCCTCATAGATCTTCCTCAGGCAAGTCATGTCCCCAGGTAGTTAGTTATGATATTTAATCAAATCAAATTATTGTGTGAAGTGAAAATGTCAGAAAGAAAAATGCTGTACATGGTTTTGACCTTTGATTCCCCCCTCATATTTCAACTTTTCTCTTCTGATAAGATCCTAAAAAATTTAATAGATTTGATTCCTGGAAGGAATTTTTCTTGGTTCAGTACAAGTAAAACTTGCGCTTGTGGCATAATGTTGATTATCAGACAAAAATAATTGACTCATGCCTCATTTTTTTTCTTTTAAAAAAATAAATACTTTGCATAAGCGTTCTCTGGAAATCTAATTTAATTGAATAATTTGTGTAACTGGATGAAAACATATCCTTCAGTTTAGGGCTCTGCTGGGTCACAGGTTTCCCAAAGGGACAGCACTGTTTGGAGAGCTTTGCTCCCTTCAGGACAGAAAACTGCTCCATTAGTCAAGCACCTGGCTCTCCCTCAATTAATTCTTAATGCACAGGGGTATGAGTGAAATATTTGAACTCTCTGGTAAAATTAAAAGTATAAATAAAAAATTACGCTTTTTTCTGCCCAGTGGGTATTTTCTTGTGTAAAGAGAGAACAAAGAGAAAAAAAAGCAAGCCCCTTTCCGTCAACAGCCCGAGGGTGTTTCGTTTAATAAAAAGACCTCCTGTGGTTAAAATCAAGTTTTGAATCATTTGTTCCATATTTGTTATGTAAAGCTGCACATCCACAGTCCAGTATGTCAGTTAAACAGACAACACAGATATTCGGGGAGTGACTGATGTAAACCGGATGTGAAGAGAGTCCAAGTGACAGGTCAGGGCTGAGGCATGGCCACTCTGAGCCACATCTGTCTTCCTCTAATGTCTGCAGGTCAGGAAACTGCTGCACGATCTCACATAGGACAAGGGCACAGGTGGGGTTTCACTATATGTCAGGGGCCCAAATGAAAATCTTTGGGTAAAGAGGACAGTTAGTTAGGCTGAGGGTCAAAACAGAAGCTATAAAGTAAGTGGTGATATAGATTAAAAAATTGTGACAAATTATTTGGCATCAGTCCATTTCAAGCGGTCCAATGGAGTTGGCGACGTCTTTGTGTCATGGCCTACATCAAATTTTGGTTATACAGATATATACGGAAACAGGGGCGGTTCTAGACCCTTTTTAGGGGGTCTTCAGCCCCCCTTAACTTCTGCCCCAGCCCCCCTAAAAAAATGTGTGATTAACCTTTAAAGCATATGAAACTGGCGGGAGGCTTCGGCTTCGTCCCGTCTTTTAGTCTGCATTAATCAGCGTGTTCTTCAATCCGCAGCGGCGCCGGGCACAGCGCACGTCAGAAGCAGAGGTGTGTGCGTTCATCAGAGCCTCATTGGTCTGTCATCGCTCGTCAATGTCAAAATATTCTAGAAAACCAATCAAATCAGAGTAGGCGGGCTTTATGTTCACACAGAATCTGCTGAGGCTAAACGCGAATTTTAGCAGCACGACTCGACGTCAAGTGAGAGAAATTGAACCTAAGACAGCTGCTTCTTTAAGTCAGAAATGTTAAACAAAGACAAAAATATTCAGGCAAATGAATAGCCTACACTTTTGTCTAATTTCGCCAATTTGAATTGAAAATAGGCCAATGTGATTCATAATGTAATTAACAAACAAGAAATATTAACAAAACCATTTTCTTCAGATTAGGCATAAGATTAATAATGAATGTGTACATATTGTAAATTAATATTATTCCATTTGTAGCCTTCAGTAAATAAATAAAAAAGCTCAGCTATTTCAGCCTGTATTGGGCATAAGATTAGTAATGAATGTGTTTATTTTGTGAATTAATTTAATAAACTTAAAACTTTAATAAACAGTAAATTAACGTGTCTAAGAAAAGTATTCATAAAACATATAAATATCAGTATGTTAATATGTAAACCATATTTAATTTCTTCTCTGACAAAAATGGAAAAACTATATCAGTTAAAGCTCAGCGTTAGGAGGGGAAGAGACTGGGCAAGATAAAAACAGAGAAAAAAGAGAGATGTGGAGATAAGAAAGACAAATAAGCCCAGTGACATGGTTTTCAAGCTACTGTTATCTAATTTTTTGGCCTTCAGAACATCTTAAAATGCACATATGTAGATCAGAGAAATAAACATTTTCTCGGGGGAGCTTTATAAGTATTACTTTATAAGTATTACTAAACAGCCATCCTATGGATATGCATGTTAGTAAGCTACTAGTTAAAGGGTAACTAAACCCCTGCTCAGAGCTTAACTCCACCCACTGGCAATTTTTGAAAAATGCTGGACAGTGGGCAGAGCCCGGCGGAGACAGAGGGGACAAACCGAGGGCGGGGCTGAGCGGAGGGCGTGCACCTGAGACCCGCAGTGAAGGATTGATTGACAGCTGTCTGACTCGCGAGTCGCAAAGATGGAGAATGACTGGAGTGACACCAGCTTTGCAACAGAGCGGTCATTCTCCTACCTTCACCTAAAGTGGAGGAGGGTGAAAGGTCTGTAGACACAAACCGGAGCCTTATCAATGTGAGCCGCTGTTCAAACTGTGTTAACTCCCAATGCTGATGATGCTAGTGAAGTAGCAGCGCAAGAAAACTGACCTAATCTATGAACAGCGCAATTTGGACCCTAAAATACCCTCACTGGGGGCTAATCCTAGAACCGCCCTTGTACGGAAACCTCAAATCTGAGGTATATCAGCTCAGCAAATACAGTCTTCCACATTCTTGTTTCTTAAGCTGCGGTCACATTTACCATTGTCCTGTGAATTTTCATAAAATTTTAACAGGAATTTATGCGAAATGGAATTCCCTCACGCAGATTAGACCATGAGTAATAGTTTATCATGCAAATTCGCTGTTGACCAATAGCAAACTGCTTGGTTTGAAACTGACTTCTGTGTGAGCTGTTTTTCACTTTACAATACTGATCCAAATAATTAGCAATTCCTTTGTAAATAAGGATTTGGTAATACTTGAGTGTTTACTAATGGGTTACCATGATCTTCACTTTAGAATTATACATAATGCATTATTCACATTAATTATGAACCTCTACAGTACTTCTTAATAGTCCTCTGGGAGGTTATTGATTAACTAAATTTGAACTACCACATTCAACTGAGTGCTACATACTAATTCGTTAATCTGAGTTTATTGTAAATTAATAGTAGTTACTAGAATGTTAATAGCGCATTACTCATTTGTTCCTGTGTAGTTATTCATTATAACTACAAGTTTGCTGATGATACTGTTGTCCTGGGTCTCATCTCCAACAACAATGAGACGGCATACTTGGACGAAGTGGAGCAACTGACATCATGGTGCCAGGACAACTGTCTCTCTCTGAATGTTAACAAGACCAAAGAACTGATTGTGGACTTCAGGAAGAGACCGCATCGGTCATACTCCCCTCTCATGATCAGCGGGACACCGGTAGAGAGAGTGAGCAGCTTCAAATACCTGGGTGTGAACATCTCCGAGGATCTGACCTGGACTACACACATCCAGACACAGGTGAAAAAAGCCAGGCAAAGACTGTACCACCTGCGCCAGCTGAGGAAATTCAGGGTTTCACCAGCCATCCTGAAAACTTTCTATCGAGGGGCGATAGAAAGTGTCCTGACTCAGTGCATCACAGCGTGGTACGGGAACAGCACCAGTCACGACTGCAAAGCCCTGCAAAGAGTGGTGCGCTTATCCGAGCGCATCTCAGGCTCAGCTCTCCCGTCTCTGCAGGACATCTTCACCAAACGCTGCAGAGGTAGAGCTACTAAAATCATCAGAGACATTAATCACCCTGCAAACTCTCACTTCACCCTGCTGCCATCTGGTAAGCGCTTCCGTAGCCTGATGGCAAAGACTGAAAGACTCAGGAGGAGTTTCTTCCCCCAGGCCATCAGACTCCTGAACTCAGTCACGTGACTCACTTCACCCCCGCACACGCATAAACATACGGTCTTTCAACATTAACATCCACATACTGCAATTGCACTGCACTTTACTTTACGTCCCTATTGTTACTGCGTAACAACCTGTAATAAACCTTGCACATTATACTTCTTTATATATACATATTATATATTTTATGTTAACCACTTATTTTTAAGTCTACAGTTTATCTCACTTATCATCCACATATTTTTTATATTTTTATTTTTATCTTATTTCCTATTTTTATCTTTTACTTGATTTATTTATAATTCTACTTATGTTAATACTTTTTATTCTAACTTTATTCTATTTCTATTTAATTTCTTGTAACTGTTATTTGCACTGTCCATGGAGCGGACCTGTTTACATTTCACTGCCAGTTGTATATTGTGTATATAACTGTGTATGTGACAAATAAAACTCTTGAATCTTGAATCTTGAATCTTGAATCATTAATGACAGGACAGTATTCTAAAGTGTTACCAACATGTGCATAAGCCAGGGGTTCAAAACCCAGCTGATGGAGGGCCACAGTCCTGTACGTTTTAGCTTTAACCCTAATTCAATCAAGCTTATTTAAAACTATGGCTGTTTAAAATCGCCCCCTATACCCTTAAATAGGGCACTATTTGAAGGGACAGCCATTTGTAGTGGTGTCCGAAAACATAGTTGAGTGCACTCATTCAATCCCACAATGCACCACAATAACTAGTGTAGAACCATTGTCTCACAGGCTAGAGAATACACTATGCACTGTGCACTGAGAATACACTAATGGGTAACCTTTTAGAATAATGGTCCGCCATTAATAGGTAACTATGTAGGAAGTAATGCTGGACTAATAGGCTACTACATTAACACTTCAGCTACTACAAGCTTAACTAATCAGTAGTACTATTGAATTTAGGAGATAGTTCCTTGTCAAGTAATCAATAATTACTGAATGAGATTAGCCTCATTAATAACTAGTGACTAACTGACAAATTATATAGAACATTATTGTGTGTCTGAGACGTAATCAATCATCTTTTTTACTCTGAATAAAGTTATAAAATGCCTCACTAATCACTCAAATGTTCCTAGTCACTATGCAGGAACTTCTAGTGACCTGGACCATTGTTATGTTTTGGTCCTTGAAGAGTGAATAAGTGATGCATTTTATAATGACTTTATTCAAAGTAAAGAAGGACAATCTTCAAGAACTATAGTGCTCTGGATCATTGTTTTAAAGTGAAAAAGAAGAAGATGGTGCCCGCTGCGGAATTATCATCCATCCATTTTCCAAACAATGTGGCTACAGTGTAATACCGTTTTACTTGATTATTCAATTGTTTAATTAAGGTTTATACATGCTAGTTTCCACAACAGAGTTCAAGATAAATATTTTCATTACTACTGGAGCTGCCAGTTTGCTAAGTCTCAAACAGCAAGCACAAACTATGCAAAAGTGGCAGCCCTTCCAGTGCACTCAGTGTCCGAATTAAAGGGATAGTTCACCCAAAAATGAAAATTAACCCATGATTTACTAACCCTCAAGTAATCCTAGGTGTATATGACATTCTTCTTTCAGACAAATAAAATCGGAGTCCATAAAAAATGCATCTGTCCGTCAAATAATGTGCTTCACACGGCTCCGGGGGGTTAATAAAGGCCTTCTGAAGTGAATCGATGCGTTTGTGTAAGAAAAATAACCATATTTAAAACTTCCGCCTTCCGTATTCAATTTATGGAAAAAGTGTTGAAAGTGCCTCTGCCGTTCAAAAGGCTTACGCGACCAGTTACGCTCGTCAGACGTCGCGCACGCATCTTGAATTGCGAGAAAGCACTTTCAACACTTTTCCACGGAAGGCGATCGGCTAGAACTTTACTTTATAAAGTTTTAAATATGGATATTTTTCTTACACAAACACATCGATTTGCATCAGAAGGCCTTTATTAACACCCAAGAGCCGTGTGGAGCATGTTATTTGACGGACAGATGCATTTTGTATGGACTTCAAAAACAGAGCAACAGTCACAGCCATTATAAAACTTGGATTAGCCTGGACTTTTTTAACATAACTCCGATTTAATTAGTCTGAAAGAAGAATGACATATACACCTAGGATGACTTAAGGGTGAGTAAATCATGGGCTAATTTTCATTTTTGGGTGAACTATTTCTTTAACTCACTCATTTTCATTCACTCCTTCAAGTGGACTATATTAGTGGAGTAATGTAGGGAATAGCGAATGAGGGTATAGGGGGCGATTTTACGAACACAATGTGTGTTGGAACATGGTTGGAAATCTCAGGGTTGGCAGAATTTTATCCCCCATGCATAAGCAATACTTCTATTGCTTGTTTCTACTTGTTTGACTGTGTTTTGATCCAGAGATTCTGTACTATTTCAAATGATGCACAATAGCGCCCCGAAACATGGTTTGCTGGAAAGTTCCGTAAGTGGTGGCGAAAGAGTAGATTTGTAAAGTAAATTCCTACCAGTGGACTACAAAAAAATTCCCATAATCAGAAATAAGACTCATTAATTATCTATATTAAGTTTTCTTAAAGCAGCACTAGGTAACTTTTCAACCTTTATAATATATTTCCAAACCTCTTGTGATGATACATCAACTTACAATAGGTTGAATGACACATCTGCCATAGCCTGACGGGGTCTGTATCGTTTTTAATCGTACTTTTAAACTTCGGGTTTCGGGTAGTAACCCGAGAAAAAAAAGAACTACAAAATTCGACCGCTTTACGGCATATACGCCACTTCCACCACCACCTCCACTTCCTTAAATTCGGACGTGCGAGCCAAACTATCATTTGTTTGCCGAATGTTATAGTCATGGCTGAAGCAGCACAGAAAAATAAGAAAGCAAAGGTTTTGTTGGAGGAAAGCAAAAAGAGGAAACGAGAAAGTGATCGGATTAAAGGCAGGACGAGGATCAACATTGGGCAGTGTTTGCTCGTTGGCGTGAGCTGAAGGAGGAGGGGCTACATTTTTGCAAGTAAATACAAATGATAAGACGTACAAAATCATATTTTAGGATACCTAACATGTCTGTGATATTGGTTTATTTGTCTTGCCTCAAGCTATAATGCAAATCGATTTTTCAAATTTGCAGATTCATCTATGGTAGCTTGATATTATAATATTGACGATATATGCATTACCTACCCCTCAAACATTGAATTGAAGTATCATATAGATTCTGTAAAACGGGAACCAATAGACTAGGCTACTATAATGACGCTGGCTTGTAAACGTGAGCATCGCGATCATTTGGCGTTTGAAAAAAATAAAACCCATGAAATGATATTCATATGACATGCTGAAACATATGCCACTGTACCTGGGAAGAAGATATTTCACACGCGACGCAAGCAGAACACCTGCATGTGAACTCCATAGACAGGTGAACTCCTGCATTGTTCAGGGCTATCATGGTTGTCATGTCAACAAATGCACGTGAGATGCATCCACTGATGTAGAATGACAGTTTACGACAGTAGTAGAGGACAATACTGTTTCCCAACTGTAGGGGGACCCCGAGAGCAAAAACGACCTAGTGCTGCTTTAAATCAATATTTTCAAACAATGTAAGTTAATAAGACACTTTGTAAAACTATGTTAAAAAAGTATTTAGGCTACTCTATCAAAAGAGTAAACACGACAACAAGCCAAGTATACTTAGAATACTCTTAGAATATATTTTAAGTATATCTAGTACACTTGAATAAACTGCCTTTTTGTAAGGGTGAGTATTTCTAGTGGGTGGTGGAGATAGGAATGTAGAGGTACACAAAGAAGAAAACAAAAACAAAACAACAACTTTGCAATTTTTGGACAGGGAAATGGACTGACCTTTTGATATTTTAGGTAACCCAAAATTAACCAATTAATCTAAAACTGGACCCCCAAAACAAGTAAGGTAAAAAGGGTTACCCAAAGTCAAACTGGTTTGTCCTCTAAACACTGACTCAAGAATACCATTCAAACACACCATATATGACCCAAGGCCATTTCAGGCAAACAACACCATTGTCTATTACCTTGTATAATTAATTTCCTTGCCACTTTAGACAGCATCCTATTTGTCACCATCATAGCCACAACCTTACATCAGCAAGGCACATGACCGTAATAGGACATCAAGCAAAGCATAAAGTCAATTCTCCTCCAAACAGGCCAATTGCCTCTACATCAAACACACTGACATAAATAATTACAAGTCCCAAATGAGAATGCTGTTATTTTACGACATCAGAATCCTGCATATGCAGTGCTTTCTTGCACTAAATATCTAAATGAGAAATGTATAGGTTATACTGTTATTTATGGCCTTTTTATGTAATTTGTGTTGAGATCAAGCACTATAGTAAATTTAGAAAGCTCGGCTTATAGTCTGTGGTGACTTTACACCCATTTCACAACATGAAGGGTAAACAGAAAAACGACCCATGAACTCTTCTTGATAACTTTCACAACTAAAACTCACATAAGGATCAAATCTGCACAAATCTATACAGTAGATCATCTGCAGCTGTTGTAAAGGGTCAGGTCACAGAACAACATTAGAGCAAGTTCAACTGCTGAGAAAATCAAATGACATGACCTTGAAGCGATTAATTTCACTGTTTGATGTCTGTTGTCAGTTGTAAACTTGTCAGTTTTTGAGTGAGAAATGTTGACCTAGAAATACCTCAAAGTACTAAAGTGTACAAGAGAAAAAGGAAGGGGGAGGCTGGGTGTTTTTCTCACGTCTACATCCTTTTTTATTTTTCCATTTGGTTTTTGCCTTCGGAAAATACCACTTTTGTCTGTCTAACTGGGTCTGGGAGTATATGTTTTATAATATAATAATTTCAGATGATGACCTTTATGAATATACAGCAAAGCTTTATTCCACATTCTCTATTTTGAAGAAGCATACTTTGTTCTTCACTTTTGTGGGTCATATTTTACATCATAGGTACAGTGCCCTCCACTAATATTGGCACCCTTGGTAAATATGATCAAAGGCAGCTGTGGAAATAAATATGTATTGTTTATCCTTTGGATCGTTCATTAAAACAAAAAAATCACAAAATTCTAATCTTTCAAAACAATTGAAAGTGTGTGTGTGTGTGTGTGTGTGTGTGTGTGTGTGTGTGGGGGGGGGGGGGTTCTAATTATGAAATAAATGTTTTTTCTCTAATGCATGTTGGCCATAATTATTGGCACATCTACAAATTCTTATGAGTAAAATATTTCTGAAGTATATTCCCAATCATTATGAGTTTTTTTTAATTTTTTCTAGCACACCAGGGTGACTAGGAGCATGAAATTGTCCAGCCATGACTTCCTGTTTCACAGGAGTATAAATATGAGGAAACACAAAGGCCAAATTCCCTTAATCCTTCATCACAATAGAAAATGAGCGGGGTGAACTGAAGAGAAGAAGCACCAACACGGAGCTGGGAATCTGAAGGATCGGGAGAGATTCTGTATGGAGGAATAGTCCCTGATCCCCTCATCACATCAGGCATTATAGAAGAAGACTCAGAGCAGTTATTTTGGGAAAAGGACATTGCAATAATTGGGTGCCAATAATTGTGGCCAGCGTGAACTAGAACCCCCCCCCCCCCCCCCCCATTTATTTCATTAGAATTTTGTGATTTTTTTAATTATAGATCAAAACGATAAACAATGCAGATTTATTTTCACAGCCACATGTGATCACATTTACCAAGGGTGCCAATATTAGTGGAGGACACTGTTTATTACATTTTGGCATTTAATCAAGCATACTTTTCCTCATGTATTATAACTGAAATTTTGCTCACTGAATTTTATTTCCTGTATTCAATAATGCAAACTGTATAATGGAATTCCAATCAGCCGTGCAGTTAAGGGACCAACTGTGCATTGCTACTGACTTATCTCTGTTGTCAGACGAGAAGGCTAATCACATTCTTGAAATGGCTTAATCCCGTGCTTGAAAGTGCCATGGTTTGTTTGTAACAACACTTTGATGCTGTTGACAGCTCAGGCTATGGTCAATGTTGTGGAATAACTGCAGCTTTTATAAAGGATGTCTGATAATATGAATAGATACGGTTTTGTAAAAGAGATCTGATGCTGGTAGCTATAATGGTACCAATAATTTAAGCAGTGGAAATAATTATTGCATATACCAGTTTGTGAGCATGTTTACATGCACATGAATTTGCTAATATTCTAATATGAATTTTTCATTTAAAAGTACACGTTTATAGTGAGAATGACACATTCGTATTTTTCTTTCTTTTTTTCCAAGAATGTATTTCTTAGTTTATACTGAATATGTTCATTCCATGTATACAGGAATTTTCCAATATTAACCAGAATAAACAGTCTTAAACATAAAGGTTTAAAGAAAGGGTTTGTTGCAGTGACGCCATATAAGAACCATTTTGGGTTCCCCCAAAAGAATCTTTCAGTGAAATGTTCTTAACCTTCATCCTCGCTTCGGAGCCTGTAACAAATATTTCCCTTGCGGGTCAAAATGACCCGAAGCCCTAAAATTATGCTCTTTTTTTGTGTCCAGAAAGCTTATATCATATCATTTTCTATTTCTAATTTATATCAAATTGTATTTTAGATTTTTGTTATTTCATTTATATTTAAATTACTAGATTTTATCAATAAATAATGTAATTTAAGCACCATTCTTCCGATTCTTTAAACTTTAATTCAAAATAACGCTGACCTCTTAAGGAAAAAAATATATAACATGATATTTCATGATGTGCCACTAGATGGCCTTATAGCTCTATATTGAGCAAATGAGCCGCTCCGCTGGGTCCTAAATTCAGTTCTTGAGTTTCTCTCTTCAGTATTCATTAGACAGTATAAAATCACTTTTTGGCAAATAATAGGTTTTTTTATGTATACTGAAGCATTCCTCGCATTCCATTCATTTCTAAGAGGGTCAGTTTGACCCGCGGGGGAAGGATTTGTTACCTTTTTTATTTCAACCACAAAAACTTCTCAAATCCATTAAAAAAGTTTTTTTTTGTGTGTGTGTGTGTGTGTGTGTGTATTTGTGGTTCAAGTGCAACAAAAGTCCTGAGGTCTTGGGCCACTCTGATGAACACTTTTTTTTTTTTTTAAATGAGTTTTGGGTCAAAATGACCCGTGGGAAAGATGATGGTTTAAAGGGGTGGTAAAACACATTCTTTCGAAGGCTTGATTGTGTTTCTGGGGTGCACTGTAACATGAGTTCATGCTTTGTTTTTAAATAATTGCATTATTTTTCATATATTTTACCTTTATTCTACACTGCTCTGTCCCTCCTTGTAAAAACGGTCTGATGGTTTCCGGGTTGTATGAAGCCGGTCCCTCAAAAATACGCAATGGGCTCAGATTGGTTTGCTGGCAAAGTGTGTTGTGATTCACTAACCGTCTAGTGCACGTTTGTCGGAAACGTCACGCCCCTTACCTTTACCGGTAGACTGCTTTGGTTGTATTAGAAACAATGGCGTCAATAAAACCATACCAATTTGAGCCCGAATCAGACCCAGAACATTTTAGTGATCGAGCAGAACCTGTTCAGTCCTCAAGAGTAAAGACTGCAGATCTATAGCGATCGCTACTGAATGGCACTTTTGTTTTGCAAGAACTAATTAAACCAATTAACCCAAAACTAACTAAACATTGGCTTTACTATAGTAGCCAAATCAAACACAGAACCATGTTTAGCATGCATGTAGATAAACAAGTATGTAGATAAATAATACATAAAAGAACTACCCTAACAACAACCCTAATTCCAAGTTCGCTGTTGAGATTTAAAAAAAGTTTGTAACGTTAGGTGTTTGTCGAATAACGTTAAGTATGAATGAGCATTTAACAAACTGGTTTGCAAACAGCGTTGTCATTTGTTTACTATCTTGCTACAACGTACAATTAACAATACGAACTATTACAGGAAAACACATCGACGGAAAACAAATCATACTTACAGGTTGTGGCCCGTAAACAGCTTCTGTTTTTAAATCCATCTTTCAGGACAAGCCGTTGTGCGAATCCTGCATTGAACTCGCGAAGATTGTGGAAGCTTTCCTCCGTGAAATGTGCAGCGGGAGCCGCGCGCGCCCGTTGTGCATTCACACTGGCAGCGTTTGTCTCGCGCAGCTGAACCGCGGCTCGTGTATTGCAAATACAGACGAATATTTTAAATTATGTCACATTTTCCGGTCTTCTCCTCCGACCCCTGTCTGTCTCGTGCTTTGATTTATGATGGGCAGCATATATCTGCTGCAAATGCGACCTGTTCCCCTCTGTCTCATACACACATGCATATAACATGTTGTATGTTAAATGCACTGCAACGCACCCCCGTCCTGCAGTGGACCTGCAATCCGGATGAAAATACCAGCGTTTCGTCGGCATTGCGGCAACAACACTCCAGCCTACTAACTATACCACAACAACTCTTCCCCACAGCAATACAAAATGGCGTCGCCCCCCTTATTTAATATTCTCGGAGGAGGGGTTTATGTAAAAATTGGGACTGGTCATGTCAACAACCCTGGAGGAATGTCTGTAGTCCCTACTGGCCGTTTGCTGTAGTCCTTAGAAATTGATTTCTTTAAAAGCAAATATCTCCCATTGCTTTAAACTTTGAACGTTGTAACTTTGCCGATATTGTTTATGCTTAAACAGCAACATTACACACTAGCTAAAGTTAGAAAAGTGAAATCGTGTTTTACCACCCCTTTAAAAGAACCATTTTTTTTCTTGGTGTGAAGAACATTGAAATAGAACCTTTTCCCACTAAAGAACCTTTTGTGCAATGAAATGCTTCATGCAACTCTAAAGAACCTTTATTTTGAAGAGTGCAGACAGTAATCGGAAGAGGAATATGTGCATGTTAAGGGGATTGATGGATGTGGGGATATTATTTCACAAAATATTGGGATATTCCTCAAGGAGTCAAATCTTTCATTATTATGGGAGTTCAAACTAAAAAGGTCCCACTAGTCATCGTTTCCTCCTCAGACATGGCCAAATATCCTAAATCACTCTAAAAACAATGACGTTTTGAACTTTAAACACTAGGAATTTAGACTCTGTAGTCTTATGTGAACTGTACACAGAATGTCATTGACACTCTGGGCGCTTTTAAATGTTTGGAAGTTATTATCGGGGCTGTCATAATAAGCACTTCTAAAAAATAATTTCTGCATTCTGCAAAGTACAGTATGTGAGGTTCATGGCATTGTGTCCAAATTACAATGAGTTAGTTTAGCAAGAGCTGCAAAAGGCCTGGTTTGTGTCTTAAAGACAAACACAACTGCACATTCAGCTTTTTTCAGAGTTGCGACTGACATGTTTTTGTACTTTAATCTCAAAGTCAATAGACAGGTTTAATTTCTGCTGTGTTGTCTGAACAGTAATTTAAACAAGCCTGCACTTTGTAATTATAGAATCTAATTGCAGGCCTAATTGGATTAAATAGTGACTAATTGCCAGGCACAGAAACTTATTTATACAGTATAGACAAGTTGATAACAAACGTTCAGAAACATTCCCACAAGCCCACCCATAATGCTGCCCGTCATTTTTATGGGAATGCTATTGGCATTTAGTACAGTTACAATTTATCTCTCTCTCTCTTTCTCTCTAGTAATCAACGCACATTCTGTACAAGGGGTTGTTTCGTTGGTTGGAAACACTCGGATCACTTCAAATAGTCTCAGCCTAAATGAGACATTGTGCTAAATAAGACATAATATAAACAAAGTTAATGAAAAATGATTTTTTATGTGCTATTTATGTCGAGGCTTTCTATAACACAATGAAGGTGTGGTTTCCGCTAAGTTATTGCCAAAATGTAGAAGAACTAACTAATGTAGAGCGTAGGACAATGCAACTTCCTTTGTGAAAAAGAAGTATACTTAACTGCGAACTGTATGTAATATTTTTTGTCACTTAATTGCATGTTATCTACAACTGAATGAAAAAATATTATACTTAAAATTCATGCTGAATGCTGGTTGATCTTAGTCTAACTTTTGACAGACATGAAGGACTTAAGTTCATCTTTATTTAATCATTTCATAATTACTTCTATTGTCTTTGAAATATGTACACATAAGTACACTACAAGTGCACATTCAATACAATTAAGCACACTTAACTTGCAATAATGACATGGCCATAGAAATAAAGCTTTTGATGTAGACTTATGCATGAAGTATTAGAGTTATCCTGAATTATTTATGATTCATAAAAAAGTATACATGCAAGATTCAGTGTTTGGCTGATAGAAAATCGATTTACTTGTTTACTATGTACGCCAGTTAAGGTTTAAAAAAAAGAAAAAAAAAGTAATTTAAATAAGTATATTACCAATGCTAATGAAACATTTCCCTTTATTTGTGTTTTCAGTTAGGTTTCGGTCAGGAACATAGCTGCTTAGCCTACTAACTTAGCATAATGTTAACTGAAAGCTCTTTTGAATAGCTAGAACAAGATAATGCACTATGCTTTTGATCTGGCATTGAGGAATATGATTCTGAGGGGGGATTGATCTTGTATAAGAGCTGCATCTACCAGCACTATCTGCATGCTAAACCCCTTGGTTTGTTGTATGAGCAGGGGATGGATGTTAAATGATTAGTTCACTTTAAAATGAAAATTAGGCCTAAACCATGATTTACTCACCCTCAAGCGATCCTAGGTGTCTATGACTTTGTAACAGAGTGTAACATGTGTAACAGATTTATATTAATAAATATCCTGACGCTTCCAAGCTTTATAATGGCAGTGCAGGGTCCACTGTCCACTGTCCACTGAAGCTCAAAAAAGTTCATCCATCCATCATAAACGTACTCCACATGGCTCCATGGGTTAATAAAGACCTTCTGAAGCGAAGCGATGCGTTTGAGTAAGAAAAATATCCATTTATACATTTATAAAGTAAAATATCTAACTTACGGTGGACCGCCTTCCTTATTCAACTTACAAAAAAGCTTCCAAGCTTTATAATATTTATTTTGGGGGATATTTATTAACCCTTTCATGCATGCATTATGGAAAACATTATCTAGATTTTTTTTAAATTCTTTTTATTACTGTAATATGATGCTAAAATTGAAATCCATTTTAATTTTTACAAAATTCAGTTTTATTTAAAAATTATTTAACTGTCCACGTATGTGGACACCATGCAACAGAGGCGTAAAATGGGACTAAAAGCCACAGATGACAATATGGAATATTGTGCTTTTATTATGTCATTTTATGCTATGCATAACAGCTCAGATATTTAAAACATTAATATTACAATATAACAACGATAAAACACAGAGTGTAGGAACTTTAATGCTAGTTACATATATGTGGACACCTAATCGCAATATGGGCTGGGCTTTGCTGGCACACACTCCTCATCAGTGCGGTCACTGTCACACACACTGTCCTCTGGGATATTCTCTGTTATTCTGAACTGAGTGCTTGACCTGTGCTGTCCCTGTTTGGTAGGCAAAATGCAAATTTGTCTTGGTATGTATGTGTAAAGTTGCCATTTAATGCCATAATATGTCACTTTTAATGGTTATTTATGTTGATATATTTGTTAAATGTCTGTTTTATTACAATATAAGACAATTCAAAACATATTTGCAAAAACAGAACAGATATACTAGCAGGTTACAGAAATCAGACTGTATGCAATCTGACTCCACTGTTGCATGACGTCCACATATGTGGACAGTTAGTTTTTGGTGTATAAAAACGACATTTTACTCTAAATTTTAGTTTTTAAAATACTAACATATTCATCATACTTTACTGTACATACTAATATTTTTTTTTAGCTCAATTGACCCTCCTTATGTAAAAGTTTTTCACAGATATGCCTGGGGCATTTGGCACATGGCTATCGCTGTCAGCCATCTTGGATTAATGATGTCATCAAGCAATGAATATTTGGGTTACAAGACAGTAGCCATTGTTAGAATATTGCTGTCAATCTACTGACACTGCCCTCAAGTGGTTTGGAGAGAATTACCAAGATTAATGAACCCTAAATGGAGTTAAATTAACTGTCCCCAAATGTGGACACCATGCATGAAAGGGTTTTAATGTAACTCTGATTGTGTTCATCAGAAAGAAGAATGTCATATACACCTAGGATGGCTTGAGGGTAAGTAAATCATGGGCTAATTTTCATTTTAAAGTGAAGTAATCCTTTAAGCTTTTGGGCTATCGGTTAGGTAACTTAAAGAGAAAATGTCATCATATTGTTTGTCGATCGGGGGATTTCAACTCTGACCCTTGAGGTCCACTTTCTTCCCTGCTGAAAAAAACCCCTACTAAAACCAGCCCATACTTGTTGGTTGGTCTTAGTTGGTTTAAGCTGGAAGTAGCTGGTCTCCCAGGCTGGCCAAGCTGGTGTTCAGCTGGTTTTTCAGGCTGGGACCAGCTAAGTCCAGCCTGTGTCCAAAACCTCTCTAAAACCAGCCTGGGATAAGCATAAGCTGGTTGGCTGGTTTTAGCAGGGAGTTACTTGATCAAACCTTAATCAAACTTACCTGACTAGAGGTGCGTCTCAATCAGCTCCCTAGTTCAGTAGTCAGGGCCCTGATCAGGGAGCCGTCCATTTTAAGGGATGTCTCAATCACAAAATCCTTCCAGTGCACTGAAACATTCGCTCCCTAAATGCACCGTCCCACAATGCACCGTGAAAACCAGGGAGCATCGATGCTCACTATATTCCCTTAACGGAAGTTCTGAAGTGCGAAACATAAATCACATGAGCCAACTCACTACACATAATGACGCATGGTAGATGTTTTTTTTTATTATAACATAGCTACATCGCTAGACAGGTACGGAATATATTCTAGCTGACATTTATAATTTATTTACGGCTGAAATGTTGCATGTATATGTAACAAGCAAAGTATTTATCATAATGTATTTATCATATCTGCTGTTGTTCATAAATACCAGTAGGGATGTTGAACAAAGAGGGTGTTGTCATGTCGCCCGAAGAAAAAGAGGCATCAGTGTCCCGATGTGTAGTGGGCCAGCCCTTACGAAAATTAACCATGGTTTTATTGTAGTAAAAATGTAGTAACCATGGTTTTATGACTAATTGAATACCAGTTATATAACTACAGTTTTTCCACAAATACCATGGTTAAACTATGGTTAGAGAAGCAAAACTATTTTGGTATTGTAGTAAAACCATGTTTTTTTGGTTTAATTTGTAATAAAATCATGGTTTATTTTCGTAAGGGAGAGTTGAGAACCCCTGGTGTAGATATTGGCTGCATCTGAAATCGCATAATCTCTTGAGTAGGTACTTATTTTGACTAAGTAATTACTTCACGACCGCTAAAAAAGTTTGTTCTATATAGTATGAATATGTGTAGTATATATGTAATCCAGACGTACTACATTCGCCATGTTGTTATCATGTGACCTACCAGCGTAAGTTGCGTCGCTTTACTGCCATTCACAAATCCTCTCCTGTGGACTCATGGGATAGTAAAGTGTCCATCGTATGCACACTTCAGAATCTCGCAGAAAGAAGTAGATCATTTGGGTACTTTTTGCATCCTCTTTTATGAGTGCTATGTATTCGGACATACTTCTTTTGTCACATACTGTTTTTGCCTACTATATACAGTAGGGAAGTATGCAATTTCGTATGCAGCCATTGTGTAGTTTTGGACCCCATTGACTTTTATTGTATGGACAACAACAGTTGACAAATTCAAATTCAAAACAGTCTTCAAATTATCATCTTTTGTGTTCCACAGAAGAAATAAGATTTGGAACAACATGAGGGTGAGTAAATTATGACAGAATTTATATTTTTTGGGGGAACTAGCTCTTTAAGTGTTGGAGTTTTAACCTTTAAGTATACTGCAGGCATGGCTTTCTGTAAATAAACACATGAATATGTGAATGTGTGTGATTGGGGGAGAGTTTCATGTCATTGTCTGTACTTCCAGTAAATGACAGTCCACTGATCTGCTACGGGAAGCAAAGCATTTGAGAATGACTGTGCCACTGCTGAAACACCATGTGCTCCAGTGTACCCAGTCGTAAGTCTTGGAAAGAATGTTACTCTGACACACTTCCCCTGCTTATAACTTTGATAGGTGAGACAATGAGTACATGTGCCACGCCTTGACTGTTGGAAGTTAGGCTAAAAAAAATCTGTGTTGAAATAGACGGTAGTATATCAGGCCACATATGCAAATTGATTTCAAGTAGCAGCTCTCGTACATTGTGTACAGACTTGTATTGACTCTGCGTACAGTCCCATGAGCATGTTGACATCACATCACCATGGTGAGGAGAACTTGACCAGTGTGTGTCAGGCAGCACTGGTGGTCAGATTCGAATGGTTATTAATCTTATGCGTACAAGTCAATCAGCTGTGTTTCAGTAACCATGGTGACAGTGTCCACATCTTGTTTGTGTTTGAGGGAAATGGGAGACCAAATGATGGAAAAGAGAAAAGAAATAAATGCTGGATTATTTTATAACACAAAGTCTGATGGCTTTCTCAAAACCGGAATAAATGAGGCCGCTAAAACGCATTAAAATTGCGGTTGCAGTGTGTCCACCTAATGCTAATATCCAACATTAATGGACTTTCCCTATAAATTTAAATCCTTTTATGCAAAGTAGCTCAAAATAGACAAAGTTCTACAGTGCGGGGAGAGTAATTTCTCAGTATTTACATCAACTGATTTGATCAGCTACTAACGTAAGTTTTTTAAATGTTTGCTAGTTCAGTTTTTTAGGTTTTGTTCAAAGCATATTGGCTCTCTAAATTACAAATCTTGTATGTTATGGCAATCTCAGGAACATTGCCTTTTAAAGCAAATAACTTAAACCGCGGTATAAAAATCAGACTGCAACTTAAAGGAATATTCCGGGTTCAATACAAGGTAAACTTGGGCAACAGCATTTATAATCAAATTGTAATCAAGTACTTTACATGTGCTTTAGTATGTTATAGTCAACACATCAAAATAAGTGTACTTCTTTAAAGCACAACAAAATATTATTAAGACAATGATTTAAATCTTCTTAAAAGTAAAAATTATTATCAACCGTTAATTATTGCAGTTTAACTGCTCAGGACAAACAAGGGACTCGAGAACAACCATCACAAAACAGAAAAACAGCCATGGATCATCCAGGTAATGACACTTACCTAGTCATGAAAGTGTACTCTTTTTAAGCAGCCTTTTATTTAATTAAAGGCACAATATGTGTAAGAGTTTTGGATTAAAATATCTAAAAACCACTGGAACAATGCTATATATTTTGTTGACTTGTGTACTTACATTATCCCAAATGTCAACCCATTCTCACTCCCATGGCGTCCAAATCTAAAACATGGTCAAGTGCCTTCCACATCACAATGAACTTGCCTCTACAGTGGAGTAATTGTTACAGAATAACAGAGCACCATTATGGACCCAGCAGTTACCATTGCCCACCCTCGTCAAGGCCAGCGTCCCATAGAGGACTATGTCAGAGACTTCTTACGTTTCATGGATTTTTTGCCCTGGGATGAGACCATGCTGAAAAGGTGCTTTTGTTCGTGTTTGGACTCTGACTTTTCAGCCCTCATGCCCTCAGAGGAACACCCCTGCACCTTTTGGCAGTACATTGATTTTATTTAGTTTTTAAGTGGTCGTGCTCCAGCCCACGCCCATGCTCCAGCCCACACCCAACTACCGTTACCGCCATGGCCCCTTGAACTGCCGTTACCGCCATGGCCGTCCACGGCTCCTGATCCGCTATGGACGTCCACGCCTGAGGGTCCAGGTCCGCCCTCGCCACAGGGTCCAGGTCCGCCCTCGCCACAGGGTCCAGGTCCGCCCTCGCCACAGGGTCCAGGTCCGCCCTCGCCACAGGGTCCAGGTCCGCCCACGCCACAGGGTCCAGGTCCGCCCACGCCACAGGGTCCAGGTCCGCCCACGCCACAGGGTCCAGGTCCGCCCACGCCACAGGGTCCAGGTCCGCCCATGCCACAGGGTCCGTGTCGCGCCTGGGTCTCCGTCTTGTGCCCCTGCACGGGCCTGGCCCACCATCCGTCCCCAAGACCGCCCCCCCACAAGACTTTTGCTTAGACTATTGGTGTTTTGGTTATGTTTGGGCGTCAGGGGCCGCCCATAGAGGGGGGGGGGGGGGGGTCTGTCACAGGGTGTTTTGGTGTTGGTTCATGTTTTTACATTTGTTAAATGGTTCCTGGTTTTGTCATGTGTTTCATTGTCATGTGATTCCCATGCCCTCATGTGTTGTCTCATGTCATTGGCTAATTGTCTCACTGTTCACAGGTGTCACTTGTCTTGTCATTAGTCTGTGTATTTAAGCCCTCATGTTTGCCGTGTGTTTTTGTCTGTTATTGAATGTTGTTACCCTCTGTTGGTGAGTTTTGTTATACTTAATGCCAAATCCTTGTTTTATGTTTTGATTTATGTTAAAATAAAGCTACACTTGGGTCCAACAACTTGCCTCTTCAGTGGAGTAATTGTTACACTCATGTTGCATTCCAAGTCTTCTGAAGTCACGATATCTTCATGTAAAGAACAGAGTTGATCTTAATGTTTTATTCGCTGAAATGATCCCGCTGCTCTGTGAACACACACACTCCACTCAGTCATATCTCATTCAAATGATACACCCGACTCTTTAGCATGACGCAGTCGGTCACAAGACACACAAGAGCCAATGACATTTTACACTCAAAGCTGGCGTAATGACACAATTGGTCACAAGAAATACGAGAGCCAATGCAATTTCACTATTGTTCCGTCCTGAGACGTATTGTGTATATGTGTTGCAATGCTGGTCCTGTCTTTTTCTCTTTTGTCCCACCCTTTCTTTCACAGGATTGGATCCTATCGAAAGTGAACTCCAGATCTGATTGGTGCTAATGGGCTAAATGAGGCAATAAAAGGATCTGCAGTGCCTGAAGCTCTGCTCAACCGGTGATTTCTTGTTGTTCAATTGCACATGTGCTGTTGTGTGTCTGCTACAGTGTGTTGCTACTGCTAGCTAGTCTGTTGATCTGCCTGTTGTGTGCAGTGGGAATTTTGGTTTTGAGTTGATAAGTGGCTGTCAATCTCATTTCCTTTTTTTGTATATTTTGTAGATTATTGTAAATATCTGTCACAGGTCGGAGCGGACCACCACTACCGTGAGTCTCGCGCCTCCCTCCATTTCCACCCCGAGGAGGTCCCAAAAACACCCCAACGACCAAACAGACAAGAGCAGGTAGGTTAAAACAATATTTATTTATTTAAAAGGGTGTGGGAAGGGGGAAAGGGATACTTTAAAAAGAAAGGCCTAGCTCTCTGGGACTGGAGAACTTTAACTCCGAGCCGCTTCTGACTCTCTCACAGGAATGTGCAGGTAGGTCTTCCCAACTTCCTCTTCTCCACACGTGAAGAGTATACAGAGCAGTACACTGGGCTCTTAGCTTTGGGCGTACCGGTGAGTATACAGGAAGGTACACGGGACTCTTGGCTTTGGGCGTACAGGTGAGTATACAGGGCGGTACACTGGGCTCTTGGCTTTGGGTGTACATGGCGGCACACTGGGCTCTTAGCTTTGGGTGTACAGGTGGGTGTACAGGTGAGTATACAGGGCGGCACACTGGGCTCTTAGCTTTGGGCATACAGTTGAGTATACCGGGCGGTACACTGGGCTCTTAACTTTGGGCGTACCGGTGAGTATACAGGAAGGTACACGGGACTCTTGGCTTTGGGCGTACAGGTGAGTAAACAGGAAAGTACACTGGACTCTTGGCTTTGGGCGTACAGGTGAGTAAACCGGGCGGTACACTGGGCTCTTAGCTTTGGGCGTACGAGTGAGTATACAGGGCGGTACACTGGGCTCTTAGCTTTGGGCATACAGGTGAGTATACAGGAAGATACACTAGGCTCTTAGCTTTGGGTGTACAAGTGAGTATGCTACGCTTGTAGCTGGAATGGATGCAACTCACAGACCCGTGGATAGGCGGACGTCAGGCCTTAGCGCGTCAAGGCTTAGGTGGCTGGGGAGGGCGTATTTGCACACAGCGGACTTCTAGCCTTCCTCACTAGGACAGACTTCTAAGGAACACGTTGACGTTGACTTCCCACACATAGTAGAACAGTCCCACGACGACACAGAGCCCTTGGCTCAATCCTGCGGACTGGCGGCAGATAAACACACAGAGTTCCTTTAACAGTATACTACTTCAATGAACATTTAAGGAGAGATACAACACCTCTTCGCTTCTGACAAGCAGGGCAGATGTAAGTACAGGTCGAGGCTGCTACACGCTGGGCCTAGCACGCCCACAGATGGTATTACCAAGGTGGGTAGATCGAGGTAGAGTGCCACACCATGTGATGTGCTGCTCGAGTGGGCCAATCGCTTCCTTCTCCCCTCTTCCAACAGCAGGACAAGAGATCTAGACAAGGGCGGACACCTGAAAGCACTCAGACATATAAGCATACACAGAGACAGCACATAAGCTCCTTCTACGCAGCAGCCAATTCCAACATCCCCTCCTTCGATACTCCACACAATATTCACAGCAAGCTCTTACTTCATACAGTTGCCACGCCACCACCAGGTGGGGGAAGGGGTTAATGAGTCACAGTCGGGTGTGTGTATATATATAACAGTCACCCACCGTCACCAATTCACTTCCTCTAATGCAGGGCTTTCTCTTCAGTCTGGTGTTTGATCGCTGACAATATTGGCACAGCACAACACTACAATTCTTCAGGTGTACACACATCAAAACGACTCACGACTCGCACGCCACACACTCACGGTGAATTAGGGTCAGGATCACCACGTTGGGCTGGGAAATAGGGCCTGGATAGTGGAAATGGTCGGTGCGGCGGATGACCATATGGAAACGTTGGAACTATGACCTTTCAGCGCACTCTTTCCTCTTCTCAACACGTTTCCGGTGACTTCTCAGTGTAAACAATCTCTTCAAGGTAATAATACACATCAACACAAGCACTTCAAAAGGAATGTTTCGACCGACTTAACTCCGTGTTTTCTTCAGCCCAGTACTCTGTTTTGACTTTGCCCAATCTGTATTATCCGCATCGATACGTCCCTCCAACACACTGATCGCCCCATCTCACCCACAGAGTTTGCCAGAAATAAACCTCACCCTTGCTGTTCTCCGAATGCCTTATTTATACCCCTCCTCTTCCCTGCATTGCCCAATCACCAATCGCCATGTTCGTTCGCACACCTGTTCTTAATAAGCCCAAATTTTGGGTTGCCTGGAGTTACCGGAACTGGCTGTGTGTTTCATGGACAACGGTCCGGGCGGAACTATTTCCGCCATTTTACGTTCCGCCACATTAAGTCACTCCGTGACATATCTTTTCCACTCTTGGAAGCTGTAGGGGGTGAGTGCCAATTCTTTTGTAAATACTGTTTTCTATTTTCTGTATACTTATTTTTTTTCTTTTGTTAGGGAATTTAGTTTTTCCTGTTAGGAGTTTAGCTGGTGTTTGTTTGTTATTTTGGCCTTTGCTCATCCCTGAAGTTGTGCTTTCATTTGTGGTCCTGTAAATAAAAGTGTACAAAGGATCTTCGGTTTCCAATACCAGTTTATGTTGCGGCCTCACCCTAGACGAGGTCGGAACACTATGAAATCTGACGTAACGTTTCTTCGGCCAGTCATTTTTTAAATTTGAATGCGTGCATGATCTTCGGCGGATGGAGACACTGATCGCTTTTGGGGATTTTCTTCACACAAATCAATCGTTTGGCCTCGGAACACTGGGAATATTTATACTTTTTGAATAAATTGTGCATGCAGTTGTATCTGCCTGTTATATGCTGTATTTTATATCATATTATACACAAATGGGTAGGTTTAGGGATGGGATGGGATGGGATGGGGTGGGGTTCCCCTCCCTCCCTCCCTCCCTCCCTCCCTCCCTCCCTCCAGGATATCTACACCCAGCAATGTGTGAGGAAAGCTCAGAAGATCATTTGAGACTACAGCCAGCCGAGCCATGATCTACTTTCACTGCTACTGTCTGGAAGACGGTAACGCAGTATTAGGACCCGTACCAGTAGACTACAAGACAGAGCACATTCACTTACCCTTGCACTGCACTTTATTAAAATGTGTTTATTGTTATTTATGTATATTGTAAATTGTTCATACTGCCATGTTATAGAGACTTGCACCTAAGCATTTCATTGCCAGTACACTTGTGTATAGATGTGTCACAATAAAAGAGAATTGAATTGAGAATTGAATAAATAAAATAAGTATAAATAAAATTATGCTATGCAATTATTAAATTGACAATCACACTCCAACATGTCATAATGGCAAAATCATAACCCAATATATAATTTCATCATGGCGATAACGTTCCCATGCCCAACGCGTCTGTGTATGACGGCAAAGGTTTCTCATTGAAATCAATGGAGCACCCTGCGCATCGAAAAATTACGCTAAAGGGGTACCTTGGGAGTGAGAACGGGTTGTAAATGTTTCCATGAATGTTTAAATCCAGAGAAATAAGTAATTTAAAGGTCCCATGGCATGAAATTTTCATTTTATGAGGTTTTTCAACATTAATATGAGTTCCCCTAGCCTGAATATTGTCCCCAAGTGGATAGAAATGTTGATCGGTGTAAAGCCGAGTTCTGGCTGTCTTTCTCTGCCTTTGAGAAAATGACAGGCCAGACGAGCCAATCCTGAAGTCTCCTGGTTTGACGTCCAAGCAGGAATGGTTACCTCCCTTTCCTCCACCCAGAGAATCTGGCACGCCCATGCAAACGCTCGAGAGATCATTGCATCATTGCTTGTGAACGAGTGAACGCTGGCAGTTTCTCAGTGTTTGGATGTACAAATGAAAACAGAAGTCTTTTTTCAGTTCCTTCTGATCTGTGATCAGTGATTTCTTATGTGTAGCTAATTATTTATTATTCGTGCACACGCAGCAGCTTCTCTCTCTCCCGACAGAGCGGTGTTTTCGTGTTTTCTATCTTGTGAGTCAGTGTTTTTGTACGTCCTCGTCGCGTCTATCGGTTCTACAATGTGCATACAGTCGTTACATCTTTAGAGATAAACCTTACACACGCCAAGGCTCGGGCTGCACTGATCGGTCGGCCTCCAACATCCCCGACCCCCAGTACTGCATCTGGCCCACAGCGGAGGCACCAAACGCGGCATGAGATTAAGCAGAAGGAGGGTAAGCGTGAGGGTATCTGGGCTAGGCTAGCCAGCTATTCCCACATTAAACTGGATTACATTCGATTACTGCTGTTGTGTCTTTGTTTGCGCTGTGTACTCAATGTGCGTCACTGACGCTTTCCATATGATAGGAACATCTAAAAATAATGGTATTATCAACACTTACTCATAACTCGTTCATCTCGACAGCTGTAATGGTGCTTTGCATGTGTTACAAAGTTGGTAATAATGATGAAGACGGACTCGGTGTGACTGGGACTCGTGTTTATTCAGAACTCTCAAATACAAACACAATAAACTCGTGCTGACTGACAGTGCTCTCATAACTCAGTAGTTACTATAAATAACTTTGTTAGCAATCGCTGAGCTCAGTCTCTGGTACATTAGTGATGTCCGGTTCGCGAACGATCTTTCTTTTGAACCGGTTCTTTTTAGTGAACCGAATCAGTTCACCAAATCGGACTGAATCGTTCTAAACGGTTTGCATCTCCAGTCAGCGCTGATCCATAATTTACTAAAGTTACTAACTTTCTGACATGAGTGACAGCCCCTCCGACTAGAAATAGACTAATAACCTGAAGTATATGCTGTAACTACAACAGTTCAGACATGCTGAGAACTGATGTGAAGTGAACTCAGGTCCATCCGTCTCTCTGGCAGCAGCTCGTGCCTCGTAGACCTCGTTAAACCACGCCCCCTCCGCTCATATCAAATGCAAAGATGTCAGCCAATCACAACAGTGGGCGTTTTTACTGAAGTCTCACAGCAGACACGCCTCTTGTAACAGGGCCTTCAGCCACAGGGCAAACAGCAGTATAGAAAAAATGCCTTTTATTTCTAAATTATGTTTTATGATGTAAAAATCATACTAACAATATAAGTACACCTCAGGAAACATTAAAAAATAATAGAAAAATGCCATGCCATGGGACCTTTAAGCAGGACACAGACAGTGTCCTTGTATCTCCTGTCAATGACATCTCACCTTCGATTTCTGGTTTTATATTGTAGAAACCATGGAAACACCAAAGACGCTTTAATGTGTTTTATTAGACAGGTGAGCAACAGTTTGGATACATTCATCGACAGAAAACAAATCATTGTTATACAGCTCAACACAGTTAGTCTTATTGTTTAAATCTCGTTTTCTTGATTTACCTCGAGTACCATGTTTTATGAGCTAGAAAAAACTAACTCTGGTCAGGCCAATCACATCGTGTATAGAGTCGGTGGGCGGGCTTAACATAATGACGGCAGAGTTGCCGTAGTTCTGTGTGCTTCTTGAAAACAAAGAAGCTGGCGAACAGCGGTCTTTCAAATCGGCCTTGGCCGCGACTCTGGAAGACTTGGAGTTAAGCTTTTCTTTGAGAAAAGAACCAAGAACGGCATTGAAGTCATTCTTAAGAAAGGAAGATGTGTTCGGAGTTTTGCCGACCGGATACGGCGAAAGTTTAATCTATCAACTAGCTCTGCTTCACCTTCTTCGTTGCTCTGGTTGGTTGTAGCACTATCCTATAGGGCTTGGGTGCCGCGTTGCATTCTGGGACGTGGCGGCCATGTTGATGGCCTCGCGAATGTAAACATACAGCAAATCGAACGAGGAGAAGCAGAGTTGGGAGAAAGAAAAGCTATGTTAAAATCCCGAAAAAGAATGGAATGTGGAATTTACCGGGATACGTTAAATAGGGAAGCCAGGGACTGGTATATGGACAAAATGGGAACTATTAACGGTTTGGATCCATATGAAATGTGCAGTTTACAAATGGATGGGTTCAGGAGCTTCAGATCATGAAGCCTATGTAACCTTTTACCTTGAAGCATTCCACCTGCACTGCACCGTTCTGTGTTCTCAGGTTGCACAACTTGCAAATAAACATTGAAAAACATCCGATTGTGTGAAACTTCTTGCTTTTGCACATTATACTGTTATTGCTTCTTGTTTATAAGACACATGCATTTCATTTAAGTATATTTATTGTGAAGATTGTGGGTATGGATGCAACAGACACTTATGGCTGTATTTAATGCACATTTATTTCAGGACAACACTAGGGCTCATGTTTGTCAGAGCACAACATACAGACACAATCTTATCGAAGAATATCATGTCTTCATCCTTGCTTGGCAACACCATGTGAATCGGTACTTTATCTGATAAAGGACGGTTCCAATCACCCTTTCCACGTGAATTCGGAGGTGGGCATTTTTTCTTGTGCACTCCACATCTCTTGCTTCCAGCTGACAGCGTCCTTTTGTGAAAGCCGACGACTCTTTGTTACCTCGGATACTTGGTCGCCGTGGTTGCGCCTCCAAGCAGGAAAGCGGTGGAAAGTTAATCCATTTTCGACCTTTTTCCCGTGGCGATTATGTGTTGTGCTGTTACACCCCACAATGCAGCAACGGTTTACCATTGTTGAAATAATAACGCCAAATTAATCAAATTAAGACACACGACTGAGAGGGAGTACGTCTATAAACAGTGCGCAGTAGTCCGAGTAGCAGTAAAGGAGGCCATCAACATGGCCGCCACGCCAAGTAATGACGTCACGACGCCCAAACCCTATTGCATGCATCTTGATGTGGGTCTGGCTTGTCAGGCTAACATATTGTAGCTTTAATATAAGATTTCTATAAAATGTATAACATATTTGGTTGTTTTTCACCAAAACTAATCAGAGCACTTGCAAATGCGTGGCCTTTTTTGCTGACATTCTTGGGTGCTTTTTTAAGCATTAAATTCACAATAAATGCACTGCCATTTCATTGAACTAGGTATACCAGGTATATCCACTAAATATCTCCATGTGTGTTCCACTGAAAAAAGTAAGTCATACAGGTTTGGAATTACATTAAAGCTACACTGTGTGATATTTTCCCCCATCTAGTGGTGAAAAGGTATATGACCATCCAGTGAATATTAGTTCCCTTTCGTTCAGTCACTACGACGTAACGTTAGTGACTAACGAATGGGGGTTTCGCTTAGAAGCCTATCAACTTCGAGTTTTGAGAAAACGCCCAATGGCGTGCCAATGCCATGGGGCATGCGGAATTTGCATACGTAGCTCCGCCTCACTGCGTGAGTATATAAGGAAGTACGAGGCAATATCGCATTATGTTGTTCTGCTTTCGGAGCCAAGAGTACCTACCTCTTCACTCCTACAGCCTTCTGAGACTCTGTCAGCTTCTTCGAGACGAGCAGCTTTCCAGTCGGTGTTGGTGTGACGGCGCGTTCCAGTGATCGCATACTTCCTGCCTGCTGATCTGTGCAGTGGTCCGCCTGACAGCTGGTGTGTGTTTCCCTGGGCGCTTCGGCATCGACTGCAAGGTTTTCCTCTCACAAAAAGAGCTTGCGCGTGGCACGTCTTTTTCAAGACGGCTCGCCCGTGCACTTCCGGGTGCGATCGATTTTCCGCTGCTGTCTGTGGACGCATTCACTGCTCGAGCGTGTTTGGGCTTCAGCACGCACGGGCAGTGTTTGCGGATGTGTCACGTTTCCATTGCGGGGGCGTGACCATCGCGATGTCACGGTCGAGACTCAATGATCTCCGTGAGGAGAGAGAGTCCCCTCTGCCACACCCCAATCTACCGTCCCCGAGTGAGATGGTACTTTGGCTGGTGGCCAGGGTGACCTGAGGGCGGTGCTGTGGTATTAAGAACCCCGACGTTCATTCCTCGGGCCACACCCCCCTCTTATACATCGCTTCCGCGAGTGTTGGATTGAATCTACGGCCCGTCTCTGACGCCCCGTTCGTTCAGTTCACGCTCCGGATAGCAGTGAGATGTCGATCGCCGCATCCCAAGGTGGGCTGGAGTCCTTTGGGGATGACGATTAGGTTGTGCTCCGCCTCCGGGTGTGTCAGCACTGCCTGATCTGACCTAAAGTTGACAGCCATGTTATCTCGGGCAGCCGCGAGTCTCGCGCTGGTGTGGAACTCCGCCCAGTCGCGGGTGCTCGTGGTTGCGCGATTGGTTTTTGGGGGCGGCACCCGACAGCTGTTGGGCCCCGCCCCCAATGCCTTTCGCTCCCGGGGTGCATGAGGAGATCACGCGGTCCCGGAAGTCCCCGTGCTTCTCGCGACCGTTTGGTGGCCTCCTCCGCCTTCTCTGCCCTTGATGGGGCCGCGGCCTAGGGTACACTGGGGCTCCCTCCCCCCCCACTGTTGAACTCTCTGTTGCGCACTACGGTGTCCACAGAGGGCTTTGACGTGGCGTGGTGTGGCTGTCCTAAGCACCCCCCCCCAAAGCCTGTGGGCTCGTCTACTTCGGTGGCGTGGTCCCGCAGTGCTACGGGCAGGCCGCCGCCCCTTTGCACATGCACAAGGGTGGAGCCGACCCAGGGCTCTTCATTGAGCTGCGTGCCGCAACTGACCCCGCCCCCGGGCGGTGAAGGTGGCCACACGCTCCCTGGGTCGGGCGATGTCCACAGCTGTGGTCCGGGAGAACACCAGGCCTTACCTGGTGATGTGGAGGACGTTGAGCGGGCCCGCCTCCTCAACTCACCCATATCCCAGGCTGGCCTCTTCGGCGGCGCGGCTGAGAACTGCGCCCAACAGTTCTCGGCCGCCCCAGAGCAGACTGAGGCTGTAACACGTACTGCCCCGGCGGCCAGCTGCTGCACCAGCCGCCGGCCCAGTCGCCTCAGTCCGCTCGCCGCCGAGGGCGCCCTCCCTCTTCCCGCCCGGCCCTAGCAGCAGCCTTCACCTGGGCCGCGCCGTGGAGGTGGTTGAGGATGTCGCCCAGTCCGCTCCCCAGACTGGTTAAACGCCAGGATGGAGGTGGACAACTCAGAGATGGGTTCCAGTTCTTCCCAGGGGATGGTAGCAGGGCCTCTCCTTCCCCCGGTGGAGGGCCGGGGGAAAATCCTTCCGCTGCTGGCCCCCGGGCTAGCAGCGCTTGGGAAGAACTCATGTTCCTGTCTCTGAGCACCCAGAGACCGGTGATGACAGTGCGCGCCACCCTCGGGTCTCGCCACTCGCATCCCTCTCTGTCGCCAGCCCCCTGGCAGAGCAGACCCCAGTGGAACGCGAGTCCTTCCCTGGTCTCCTCTGTCAGGGCGCAGCCGTTAACCGTGCTCCGACCCCGGGACGCCCAACAGCCTCCCTTGTCCGCGCCGGTAACGCTGCCTCGCTGCCCCACCCAGGGTACGTCTGTCGTCCGTATGACCCCGTTGGTGCAGTCTCTGGAAGCCTGGCTTCAGCTTCCGGGGCTGTCCCGCTGGGTTGCCCGGACCGTCAGGCTCGGATACGCGATTCAGTTCGCGCAGGCTCCTCCCCGTTACTGGGGAGTCCGCTATACCGTGACCCAAGAAAACCGGTGGGTTACGACCAATCCTGGACCTTCGCATCTTGATCTGATCCCTTCACCGGCTTCCGTTCAAGATGTTGACTGCGAAACGCCTTTTCGAATGCGTTCGTCCGTACGATTGGTTTGCAGCGATCGACCTGAAGGACGCCTACTTCCATGTCTCCATCCTTCCTCGACACAGACCGTTCCTACGGTTTGCTTTCGAGGGGCGGGCATACCAGTACGCGGTTCTCCCATTCGGGTTATCTCTGTCCCCTCGCGTCTTCACGAAGATCGCCGAGGCAGCCCTTGCGCCCCTTCGGCAGCACGGGGTCCGCATCCTGAACTACCTCGACGACTGGCTTATACTAGGCCACTCTCGAGAGCAGGTTTGCGGACACAGAGATCTGGTTCTCCACCACTTAGCCCGTCTGGGCCTTCGGGTCAACTGGGAGAAGAGCAAACTTTGCCCCGTGCAGAGGATCTCTTTTCTCGGTATGGAGATCGACTCGGTCGCCATGTACGCGCAGCTTTCGAGCGAGCGCGCGCAGTCTCTGCTGACTTGCCTCCGACAAATCGAGAGCAAGAGTGCGGTTCCACTGAAACTATTTCAGAGGCTCCTGGGGCATATGGCATCTGCAGCCGCGGTAACGCCGCTCGGATTGCTTCATATGAGACCGCTTCAGCACTGGCTTCGCGATCGAGTCCCGAGATGGGCATGGCAGTCTGGCACGCTCCGGGTCCAAGTGACTCGGGCCTGCTTACAGACGCTCACCCCGTGGTCGAACCTCAGTTTTCTACGGGCCGGTGTGCCCTTAGAACGAGTTTCCAGGCATGTTGTCGTATCGACGGATGCCTCTGCCACGGGCTGGGGTGCCATGTGCAATGGACAAGCAGCCGCGGGCTCCGTGACAGGACCCCAGCGCCTCCTGCATGTCTATTGCCTCGAGTTGCTGGCAGTACGGTTCGCCCTGCACCGCTTCCGAGCGCTGCTGAAGGGTCAACATGTGCTTGTCCGGACAGACAACACGGCCGTAGTAGCGTACATCAACCACCAGGGCGGTCTACGCTCCCGCCGTATGTCTCAACTCGCCCGCCATCTCATCCTATGGAGTCAGAAGCGCCTGAGGTCCCTTCGTGCTGTCCATATTCCGGGAGTCCTGAACCACGCAGCCGACGAGCTCTCGCGGTTTCAGCCTCTCCCGGGAGAATGGAGACTCCATTCCCGGACGGTTCAGCTGATTTGGGAACAGTTCGGCGACGCACAGGTAGATCTGTTTGCCTCCCACGACTCTTCCCACTGCAGCCTGTATTATTCCCTGACCGAGGGCACGCTCGGCACGGATGCACTGGCGCACAGCTGGCCGCGGGGCCTACGCAAATATGCGTTCCCCCCAGTGAGCCTACTCGCACAGCTCCTGTGCAAGATCAGGGAGGGCAAGGAGCAGGTCCTTTTGGTCGCCCCGTACTGGCACGGCCGGACCTGGTTCCCCGAACTCATACTCCTTGCGACAGCCCCTCCCTGGCCTATTCCTCTGAGACCGGACCTCCTTACTCAGAGACGGGGCACCCTTTGGCACCCGCGTCCCGACCTCTGGAGCCTCCACGTGTGGCTCCTAGACGGGACGCGGCAGGTTTGAGTGGCCTACCACCTACGGTGGTCGCTACCATCACTTCCGCTAGGGCAGAGTACACTCGGCATGCCTATGCGTTGAAGTGGAACCTCTTCGTCACCTGGTGCTCTTCCCGCCAAGAAGACCCCTGGAAATGCCCGATCAGGTCCGTGCTTGAGTTTCTCCAAGAGGGGCTGGAGCGAAGGCTGTCTCCCTCCACCCTCAAAGTATATGTGGCCGCAATATCTGCCCACCACGATCTCTTGGAGAACAAGAAGGTAAGTCAGCACGACCTGGTCATCAGGTTTCTGAGGGGAGCCAGGAGACTGAATCCTCCTCGCTCTCCTCTCGTACCCTCTTGGGACCTCGCAGTAGTGTTAACTGCTCTGCAGAGACCTCCCTTTGAGCCTTTGCGGTCGGTTGATATTAAGTTTCTGTCTATGAAGACGGCTCTGCTGACCGCATTGGCCTCAGTCTAGAGGGTCGGGGACCTGCAGGCATTTTCGGTTGACGAAGCGTGCCTGGAATTCGGGCCGGCTAACTCTCACGTGATCCTGAGACCCCGGCTTGGATATGTGCCCAAGGTTCCCACCACTCCGTTTAAGGACCAGGTGGTGAACCTGCAAGCGCTGCCTTTGGAGGAGGCAGACCCAGCCTTGGCATTGCTCTGTCCAGTAAGCGCCCTTCGCGCCTACGTAGACATGACGCAGTGTTTCAGGACCTCAGACCAGCTCTTTGTCTGTTATGGTGGAGAGCGGAAGGGAAGTGCTCTCTCAAAGCAAAGGCTGTCTCACTGGATAGTGGACACCATTGTTTTGGCTTACCAGCAGCAAGGCCGACCATGTCCCCTTGGTGTGAGGGCACACTCCACCCGGAGTGTGGCCTCCTCTTGGGCTCTAGCGCATGGCGCCTCGCTAGCAGACATCTGCAGAGCTGCAGGCTGGGCGACACCCAACACATTCGCCAGATTCTACAATCTCCGAGTGGAGCCAGTGTCCGACTATGTACTCGCCCCCCCGAGGGGCCGGTGATGGGCCAGGCTCAGGTGTCTTCGCTTGCTCGCCACTCCACTCCACGGACTGGATACGTGCGATATTTCCTCAGGTGAGCTCCCCGAGAGCCCTGAGCTCCTCCAGCACTGTCGACGCCGACATCAGTTCAGTCTGCCCTTTCGAGCCCAGACCCTCATGTCCGGCCAGGTGCCCCATGTGCATGGTTCCCTCCGGCGACCCCCACATGTGTATTTCACCGTAAGTCTCCGCAGTGAGCGGGTTTCTTCCCTTGGCGTGTCCCCGCCACCCCTAGGGTTAAAAATCCACCTTCGGCTGGTACCCTAGAGATCTTCCATATGCAACCCTCTCCGGGTCATATGTGTCTCTTAAGTCCTCCCCACGGGTAGGCATCTTTGGCATTCCCTCACTGGGATATGCTTCCCAGTGTACCTTGGTATTCCTGTGTTAAGTGGGAGTCCTTCGTCCGTACTAGTCTTACGACAGGGTACTCACACTTTCGCAGGGCACTGGAAGACAGCTGAGTGGCGGGATTATATTGGGACCCCCATTCGTTAGTCACTAACGTTACGTCGTAGTGACTGAACGAAAGGGAACGTCTCGGTTACGGATGTAACCCTCGTTCCCTGAGGAGGGAACGGAGACGTAACGTCCCCTTGCCACATCGAGCTGTGTTGCCTGGAACGCAGGAGTTCAGTCTTGGCTCCTCAAGCAGGTAACATAATGCGATATTGCCTCGTACTTCCTTATATACTCACGCAGTGAGGCGGAGCTACGTATGCAAATTCCGCATGCCCCATGGCATTGGCACGCCATTGGGCGTTTTCTCAAAACTCGAAGTTGATAGGCTTCTAAGCGAAACCCCCATTCGTTAGTCACTAACGTTACGTCTCCGTTCCCTCCTCAGGGAACGAGGGTTACATCCGTAACCGAGACGTTTCTGTTCCTCTCAATTCCGATTTCGTTTGAACTCCTACGATGGCCGATTTAGTCCAAGATTAACATGGCCTCCAGTTCGACCTCGTCCACATTCGACACGGTGCCATCAAGTGTTAAAACGCGAAAGGCGAAGCTTGAATTTACCGGTATGTCCCTCTTCGGCTAATGTACTTTCAAGATGGAGGGGCAACATGACGACCTGCATTCGAACCCCTCACCCGTATGTATTTTCAATGGCATATTATAAACTTACGAGAATACTTTATTACTTGAAAGAAGTAAATGTACATTAATGAGCACATATATTTTTGAAAGAACTAAGTGTTTTTAGCTAAGAATAAACTAAAAAAGTTACACAGTGTAGCTTTAAGGTGAGAAAATAATGACAAATTCTAAACTATCCCTTTAAGTGCCCCTCAAGAGACGTGTTTTATGACTAGCATTACCTAAAACCCTGACCCCAACCTTTACAGCAAATGCTGATTTCAGACTAATATTCAGAAGCTGTATATTTCCCAGGAGTACACCTTACTGTTTACCGTTGGCTTATCTTAATTGCCATCAATCAAAGTGTGTAATCAATATCCCCTGGATATCTCAGCACAAGCCACTGTCTCTCCATGTGAGCACAAGACAACTTTCACATTAGTACAATGTCTTACATAAAGTCAACCCAGCGTGCGCTGGCAATCCACCAGTGACCTTTTAGAGCCTAGTGCTCCACAGAGAGTCTTGGCTCTGCACTCAATCCCAAGTGCTGCCAGGTAAAGTGATCTCTGGGGTTAGAAAATAGACTGATCACACTTACAAAATGAACCGTGACGTTTTATTACAATCTCCTCGAATGCCACAGCTCTACTCTTAGGCAATGCCAGGATGGAAGAACGCCAGCAGGCACATATTCACCTACAGTAGTTTTGAATGGGACTAGCATTACGTTGATCACATGCCTAATGATCTTTAGAGATTTAAAGGCTCTTTGTTATTGGAAAATCCTCAAGACCAAAAGAATAGCTGGTCACATGACTTCCTGAATTTTTGGAATGGATTTTTGCAATGTTTGACAACATGTTGTCACAATGACATGATAGTTTTTTGCTCCTGGAAAACACACACACATTGAACATAGACTACTGCGCCACTGACACATCATTCCCCACTGATGCCTATAGAATTTCAATCATGCTAAATTAAGTATTACTAGACATGTGATTCTTTGAAACATGTGTTTTTAAAAGAGTATGCAATACTTTGTGGGGACTCAAGAGGTTTAAAAAAAATAACTGTATTTTCTGTATTTTTACAATTTAAAAAATGAAAAACATTCTGTATGATTTATACGCTTGTTTCCTCATGGTTACCTCAATTTAGGTCTCCACGGTGACGTGCATTCAGGTTGAAGTCCCCACCGGGACAGAAATGCATGAACACACACACACACACACACACACACACACACACACACACACACACACACACACACACACACACACACACACACACACACACACACACACACACACACACACACACACACACACACACACACACACACACACACACACACGTCTGGTGCGCTATCCTTCTGGGGACTCACCATAGGCGTAATGGTTTTTATACTGTACAAACCGTATTTTCTATCCCCTTACACTGACCCTGCCCCTAAACCTAACCCTCACAGGAGACATTCTGCATTTTTACATTTTCATAAAAACTCATTCTGAATGATTTATAAGCTTTTGTGCCCGTGGGGACCTCAATTTAGGTCCCCACGGTGACACGAGTCCCCATGAGTCTTTCTACAGTCAGGTTGAAGTCCCCACCAGGCTAGAAAAACATGTACACACACACACACACACACACACACACACACACACACACACACACACACACACACATGTTTGGTTTTCATCTTTTATGGGGACTTTCCATAGGCGTAATGGTTTTTATACCGTACATACCGTATATTATATCCCCCTACACTGCCCCTGCCCCTAAACCTAACCCTCACAGGAGACATTCTGCAATTTTACATTTTCAAAAAACATCACTTAGTCTGATTTATAAGATGTTTTCCTCATGGGGACCTAAAAATGTCCCCACAAGGATGAGGATTTCGGATATTGCTATCTTTGTGGGGACATTTTGTCCCCATAACGTGATGATTACCAGTCCACACACACACACACACACACACACACACACACACACACACACACACACACACACACACACACACACACACACACACACACACACACACACACACACAAAGGGTTACCATGTTTAATGGGCAACACAGCCCTCACAGAAAACTTTCTGCCTTTTTACATTTTTCAAAAAAACTCATTTTGTATGATTTATAAGCTGTTTTCCTGATGGGAAGTTTGGGAACCAAAACATTTTCCCACAAGGTCAAAAATTACTGGTATTACTATCCTTGTAGAGACATTTGGCAAGGTGCTGGATTACATTGATACACCTTCCAGACGATTTTATCCACGGCAACTTTTAAGGCATTCAACATACTGATTCACACATTCCCTGGGAATCGAACCCATGACCTTAGCATACAGCACCATGCCATAGACTTTAAACTACAGGAACACATGTAAGTCACTTCCTTTATAGACTCAAGTTCTGATTAAGGATGATTTCATAACTGTTATGTATTTTACTGTGTCAGTGAGTGCAACGTACTTAAAGGGGTCATGGCATGGGTTTTTTGCAAAAAAAACAAAAAAAAAACAGAAATGAGTATGTGAAAATACGATTATTTTCAACCCTCTGTCTGGAATGATACGCTTTTAAGGGTCTTGTCAGTAAACAGCCACTGTTATGATTGGCTAACATCATTGCATAGAAAACAGTATCAACGCCCACTCGCTATTGCACATGAGTAAGTGTTTTGAGAACATTATCCATACAAACCTTCATTTACAGTCAAAGCATTATGAAATCATTTACTTGCAGTTTATGATGCAGCTGCTGTCAGATCCAATACAGTTGCTGCTTCATCTGTCAACAAAAAGTTTCTATGTGAACTTTTCATTACACTGTGCCTCCAGGCTAAATCTGCAGTCATATTCTCAGAACAAACTTATTATAATCCTCCGATGCGATCCATGACGCCATTAAAAATAAACCATCCACTTGTTCCTGATGCTGGTATCCTTCTGAAGTCTATGAGCAAATGAACTGTTTAAACAGAGCATTCCTTTACTCTTCCATCTTGTTGGCAGACTTAAAAGAGTTAATTCAGCCAAAAATGAAAATTTTGTCATCATCTATTTACTCACCTTCATGTCGTTCCAAACCTCTAAGACCTTCATCATTTTTGGAACACAAATGAAGATATTTTTAACGAAACCTGAGAGTTTTCTGTCCCTCCATCGACAGCTATGCAACTACCACTTTGACACTTCAAAAAGTTCATAAAGTAAAACTAATCATTGATCGTAAAAACATGATCGCTTTATATGATGAACAGGTTGAGTTTAGGCTTTTATTCACATAGGACAGACATGGAACCCATAGACAAGCCCTTATAACATCTTTATGGCTTCACCATGAACTGTTTGGCTGGAACAAAGTATGACTTAATGTAGCTCCACTACTGTCACATGATGGATTTTGGGTTCCTTCATACATCTCCAGTTTATCTTAGTCTTTGGATTATGGAGGAAACCGTAATTTAGTACATGAAATCATTCTAAACATTCTGGACAAATATAAGTAGACAGTATGATACTGAATTAGTACACTGCACATACTCCACATAACTAAGCTAACTGAAATAAATAGCACAGTTTTGTAAACTTTTATTTCTGCACAGGGCATTAGTCCATCGACTACAAGGCTGTTTGGTGGACCAACAGATCAATCCTTCGATTCCACTGTGAGTTAGACAGCTGTCTTTGCCATTAGCATCCACTAGCATTTGGTGGCTCTTTGCTGAGGTTTCCACTGACAATCTTGAAATCTTGCAAGACTCAAAAACAGAGCCTGCAATGTAGTAACATCACTGTTCAGCTCTCAATTCAGCTACGATGTAGGCTGACAGAAGTTGCTAATTCATAATACTTTATCAAAGGGACAGTTCACCCAAAAATGAAAATTCTGTCATCATTTACTCACCCTCAAGTTGTTTCAAACCTGTAAAAATGTCTTTGTTCTGCAGTACACAAAGAAGATATTTGGAAGAATGTTTGTAACCAGGCAGATCTCGTCCCTCACCATAGTAGGAAAACAAAAATACTATGGAAGTAAATGGGGACGAGATATGCTTGGTTACAAACATTCTTCCAAATAACTTCCTTTGTGTACAGCAGAACAAATAATTGTTATACAGGTTTGGAACAACTGAGGTAAATGATGACCGAATTTTAAATATATAAGTGTGAACTTTAATTCTTTAAATATGTTTATGCATATAATTAGCATTAATGCAATTTTGTCACATCCTGCCTTTCCAATCAGCACTGAAAAATGCTAATAATATGAACCACAATCACATAGCTCTTGTTCTTTCATCGCAATCACTTTGTTGGTGAAATTAGAGTCTCATGATTGTTACTTTTCCTGGGGATCCCCTGCAGAGAAGCTGTATAGCAAGAGCATGAGACGCTTCATTTCTTCTCATAACTCTGTACTAAATGCTCAGAGACTGATATTGTAGACATTCAATCAGAACACCAAAGACAAGTAAATATTACTTACTGTATATGTTTGATAGTTTTGGTAATTGCAACAAAATCCATTGCTTCTAAATTCACCAGGCCATCCACGTGATGTAAAAGAAAACGTGATTCATCAGACCAGGTCACCTTATTCCATTGCTCCGTGGCCCAGTTCTGATGCTCACGTGCCCACTGTTGGCGCTTTCGGTGGTGGACAGGGGTCAGCATGGGCACCCTGACTGGTCTGCGGCTATGTAGCCCCATACGCCACAAAATGGGATGCACTGCGTATTCTGACACCTTTCTATCAGAACCAGCATGAACTTCTTGAGCAATTTGAGCTAGAGTAGCTCGTAGTTACAACTATTTAATGGACACTTTTCACATTTCTGAAGTTATAGCCTATAATTGTAGCTGGGTAAACAACATAGATTTAGTCAAGTCAAGTCAAGTCAACTTTATTTATATAGCGCTTTTAACAATGTAGATTGTTTCAAAGCAGCTTTACGGTGTTAAACAGGAAAATAATGCAGCATAATTTTTTTCAGCTGTATAGCCATTCTGGAAAAAACGCTGATGTCATCAGTTCATTTCAATTATCATACAGTGACAGTGTGGGCTTTGGATCAATAATTTGATCAGTAATTTAGTTTAAATGGTTAATTTAGTTTATTAATTAGATTTATTTCTATGTTTAGTTGAAAAATTTAGTGTCCCCAATTGAGCACGCCAAGCCAGAGGCAACAGTGGCAAGGAAACCAAAACCCCATTAGGTGACCTAATGGAGAAAAATAAACCTTGGGAGAAACCAGGCTCAGTCGGGGTGCCAGTTCTCCTCTGGCCAATTAACAAACAGCGTATTATTATTATTATTATTATTATTCTGGCAGCTTTACAGCTCAGAGGTCATAATAGATCGGAATATTCGAGGGACCGGGGGCAACATGCTGGAGACGGGTTTATTGAGGATGATGTTGATTAAATAATTATTAAAGTGCAATATTCGAATGATCGGAGGCAACACGCTGGAGACGGGTTTATTGAGGATGACATATCGATTTAAGTATTATTTAATTGTAATATTCGAACAATCTGAGTCAACACGCCGGAGACGGGTTTATTGAGATGCCGTGTCGATGAGGCAGTTGCAGGGGGAGTCTAATCACGGTCTCTCAGACACTTCGGGGTCCTGTATTGGTCTGGGCGCAGGTCCACCATCTGAACTGGATCCGGCCCGGATCCGGCTGACTGCAGTAAACCTCGGGATAAAACAGAGAGACTATCATTAGCGTAGATGTCATTCTTCTGATGATGTAACGAGTACATCAGGTGTTATGGGAAGTGTTCCCGGTTCCGGCTGACCTAGTTAATGCAGCCTAACAATCATTTCATTGAAAAAGTGTTTTATGTGTATGCCACAGTAAAGAGATGTACTTTTAGTCTAGTTTTAAACTGACAGAGTGTGTCTGCTTCCCGAACAATGTTAGGAAGACTGTTCCAGATTTTCGAAGCTAAATAGGAAAAGGATCGACCGCCTGCAGTTGATTTGGATATTCTCGGTATTATCAACTGGCCAGAATTTTGAGACCGCAGTAGACGTGATGGAGTATAATATGTTAAGAGCTCGCTCAAGTATTGGGGAGCTAAACCATTTAGTGCTTTGTAAGTAATAAGCAAGATTTTAAAATGTATGCGATGTTTAATAGGCAGCCAGTGCAGTGTTGACAGAACTGGGCTAATATGGTCATACTTCCTGGTTCTAGTAAGAACTCGAGCTGCTGCGTTTTGGACCAGCTGGAGTTTATTTATTAAGCGAGCAGGGCAACCAGTAGAGCATTACAATAATCTAGCCTTGAGGTCATGAACGCATGAACTAACTGTTCAGCATTTTGCATTGAGAGCATGTGCCGTAATTTAGATATATTTTTAAGATGGTAGAATGCAGTTTTACAGATGCTAGAAACGTGGCTTTCAAACGAAAGATTGGTATCAAAGAGCACACCCAGGTTCCTCACTGACGAAGAGGACTTGACAGAGCAGCCATCAAGTGTTAGACAGTATTCTAGGTTACTACTTGTGGAGCTTTTTTGTCCAATAATTAAAAATTCATTTTTTTCTGAATTGAGTTGCAGGAAATTACCGGTCATCCAATGTTTTATATCAGCTATGCATTCCGTTAATCTTGTGAATTGGTAAGTTTCTTCAGGGCGTGAAGAAATATAGAGCTGAGTATCGTCATCATAACAATGAAAACTAACGCCATGCTTCCTAATGATATCTCCCAGTGGTAGCATGTACAGGGTGAAGAGTAGCGGTCCTAGCACTGAGCCTTGTGGTACTCCATACTGAACTTGCGATCGGTGTGACATCTCTTCATTTACTGCTACAAACTGATAACGGTCGCATAGCTATGATTTAAACCATGATAAAGCAATTCCACTAATACCTACATAATTTTCGAGTCTATTCAAAAGAATGTTGTGGTCGATAGTATCAAATGCAGCGCTAAGATCGAGTAACACTAATAGAGAGATACAGCCACGATCGGATGATAAGAGTAAATCATTTGTAACTCTGATGAGAGCAGTCTCAGTGCTATGATACGGTCTAAATCCTGACTGGAAATCCTCACAGATACCATTTCTTTCTAAAAAGGAACATAATTGTGAAGACACTGCCTTTTCAAGTATTTTTGACAGAAAGGGTAGATTTGAGATTGGTCTATAATTGACTAATTCTGTAGGATCAAGTTGCGTTTTTTTAATAAGTGGTTTAATAATAGCCAATTTAAAAGTTTTCGGTACATATCCTAATGACAAAGATGAATTAATGATATTAAGAAGAGGATCTATGACCTCTGGTAGCATCTCTTTTAATAGCCTAGTCGGTATAGGGTCGAGCATACATGTTGTTGATTTTGATGATTTAACGAGTTTAGCCAATTCTTCTTCTCCTATAGCAGTGAATGAGTGTAATTTTTCCTCAGTGACACTACAATACTCTGTCTGATGTGATTCTGTAATAGACGGCTGAATGGTTAAATTTTTTTTCCTAATATTATCAATCTTACATGTGAAGAAGTTCATAAAGTCATTACTGCTGTGCTGTTTACAATCATCAGAAGTTGAAGCTTTATTTTTGGTTAATTTAGCCACTGTATCGAATAAATACCTTGGGTTGTGTTTATTTTCTTCCAAGAGAGTAGAGAAATAAGCAGATCTAGCAGTTTTTACGGCCTTTCTGTATGTGATCATGTGCTCTTTCCACGAATTACGAAATACCTCTAATTTTGTTTTCTTCCAGCTGCGCTCCATTTTTCTGGCTGCTGTTTTAAGGGCCCGGGTGTGCTCGTTGTACCACGCCGTTGCACTATTTTCTTTAATCTTCTTTAAGCGCAGAGGAGCAACTGTGTCTAAAGTACTGGAAAAGAGAGAGTCAATAGTTTCTGTTGCAACATCGAGTTCTTCTATACTATCTGGGATGCTGAGGAGATGATACTGATGAGGAAGATTATTTAAAAAGCAATCTTTAGTAGCGGCAGTGATTGTCCTGCCATTTTTGAAGTGCGGGGGCGGCTTTGCAACCTTAGCTAAATTAAGTATACATGATACTAAGTAATGATCTGAGATGTCATCGCTCTGCTGCAGAATTTCAACGGTATCAACATTTATTCCATGTGCCAATATTAGGTCTAAAGTATGATTATGGCGATGAGTGGCTCCTGACACGTGTTGCCTAACTCCAATAGAGTTTAGTGTGTCTTTAAATTGTAATCCCAATACGTCTTTTCCGTTGTCTACATGGATATTAAAATCACCAACAATTAGTACTTTATCTACGACCAGTACTAACTCTGATAGAAAATCAGCAAATTCTTTGATAAAGTCTGTATTATGCCCTGGTGGCCTGTATACAGTAGCTAACACAAATGTTGAACGGGTTTTTATCATGTACACTACATAGCGTTACATAAAGCACCAAAACTTCGAAGGAATTATATTTGAAACTAGACTTCTGAGTAATACTGAAGATATTATTATAAATTACAGCAACCCCTCCCCCTTTACCTTTCAGACGCGGCTCATGTTTATAACAATAATCTTGGGGGGTGGACTCATTTAAGGTAATGTAGTCGTCAGGTTTTAGCCATGTTTCTGTCAAACAGAGCACATCTAGATTATTATCTGTAATAATATCATTAACAATAAGCGCTTTTTGGGAAAGGGATCTAATATTCAGCAACCCAAGCTTTATCAATTGTTCATCTGTATTATATCTTTTGTTTATTTGTTGGACATCAATTAAATTTTTACTGTTGAATGGTTTTGATGTTTTTTTGTATTTACTAATTCGGGGAACAGACACAGTCTCTATATGATAATATCTAGGTGAAAGAGTCTCTATGTGCTGGGATTTATCTGACTCCGGTAACGTGAGACAGCTAGCAGACGGTCGGTTTAGCCAGTTTGTCTGCTTCCTGACCTGGGCCCTAGTGAGTCAAGGTTTAGCTCTAAGACTATGTGCCAAATTACTAGAGAGAAGAGCGGCACCACCCCAAGAGGGATGGATGCCATCCTTCTTCAACAGGTCAGGTCTGCCCCAAAAACTTTTCCAATTGTCTATGAACCCTATGTTATTTTGCAGACACCACTTAGACAACCAGCCATTGAGTGATGATAGTCTGCTAACTATCTCATCACTCCTTTTTACAGGGAGCGGTCCAGAACAAAAAACAGCCTCTGACATCGTACTAGCGAGTTCACACACCTCTTTAATGTTAATTTTGGTGATCTCCGACTGGCGAAGTCGAACATCATTAGTGCCGACATGAATAATAATCTTAGAGAATTTACGATTAGCTTTAGCCAGCACTTTTAAATTTGCTTTGATGTCAGGTGCTCTGGCTCCCGGTAAACAAGTGACTATGGTGGCTGGTGTCTCTATCTTCACGTTCCGTGTAATAGAATCGCCAATGACTAGGGCACTTTCAAAAGGATACCCAGTGGGTGCTTCACTGAGAGGGGAGAACCTGTTTGATGTTCTAACCGGAACGGAAAAGCGGTTCTTTGGTCTGCGACTATGCTGCCTCACTGTTACTCAGTTTCCCTGCTGCGAGGGCCCTGCAGCCGGAACCAAAGAATGTACAGAGTTCTCTAAGCTATTCGCATCCAAATCAATGTCTAAAGGTGTTACATCCTCACTACTCTCAGATAAAGTATGGATGCGTGTTTCTAATACTGAAATCTTCTCCATCAGCCTAACTATCTCCTTACATTTATCACATGTGAAGCCCTGTTCGCCAGCGGAGAAGCCTATACTGAACATGCGTCATGCGGTGCAAGTGATAATGACAGGAGAAGACATGACTTACCGTGTTTGTTGATAAATCCAACTTACCACTTACCACAATCGTTTGCTGGACACTTTTTACTAATCCAACTTATGAACTCAGAAAAAGGGAGACCCGGGTGCCGATAACAAGCTAACATGTTAGCGAAATGCTAACGTGTGATGGTGATTTAGATTAAAAGCTAGCAATGTCAAATTTAACGTGATAGGCAATTTTTAAACAATGTATGGCGATGAGTAAGTTATATTTAGCAGTAGAAGAAAGAGGAAATATCAAAATAAAGATTCAAACGTAAGCAAGGCTCTACAGAGCTACAGACTTGAGCTACAGAGCAACAGACACAGCAGGAGGCAGACATTTAGTGGAAGTATAGTGGTAATGTAGCGGTGAACTACAGCAATATGTATTCTCATTTTCCCCAGTAGCTACAGCTCCATAAAAATAATAAATAAAGTTAATATAGTATCTGTTATGGACATATTAGATTAATAATGCAATCAGTCAGTAAATAAAGTTTAACTCTTGCATCTGGTCCGTCGATGAAGCCATGTCTTTTGCATGTTTTACAAAAGGCGTCCATTCACAACTGACTTCCGGAAAAACGGGATTGACCAATGACATTTCAGGTTACAATGAAATAAGTAAAGTCCCGCCCCACGACTGACAAAAATAAAAAGTTTTCGTGCGAGCAAAATAGAAGCTCGAGTGCGAGTGTGGGGAATGATGATGCGCATGCTGCGAGTCGTGTCCAAGCTCGCAAGGGCTTGTTTTGCGCGCAGAGGAGATGTCATGTGCGCGCGCGGGTTAAGGAGCTCGCGGGCTGCCGTTTCCTCGCGTGTAGATCTGTTATTCTCTCACTGGAGTGATTTACTGCGCGAGCAAGCATAAGTTGTGTGCTCGGTTATTAATGGCATTATAATGCCGGCATATAGAAGACCTTTGGGATGAATTAGAGCGGAGAGATGAATAAATTAATCCAGTTAATCCTCTGAACATTGCGAACGTGTGTTCTGCTGGATTTCTCGTTATGACAGCATGTTAGTGTTAGTGTTGGCGTGACAGGTCTGAATTTTGCGCGGGGTTGCACATAACGTTAATTCTACTAATTCCCGCAGATTTCACGCTCGCATCTGAAGCGCACACACATACCGTAATAAAGCCGCCTCTGACATATAAGTGCAAAAATGAGCTCCTTTTTCCAGCTTATTAATGGTCAAATACACTCAAAAAATGTCTCAATGCCCATCTTGGTGAGTTTTAACGTAAACACAGTCGTAACCAGCTCACAGGAACAGTGGGATCCATGCGTGCGTCAGGTCTTAAAGGGACAGAAGTTATTTATTATTCAAACTACAAAAAGACAATCGATCTCTTAAGAGTACACATATTCTGAATGCCTTCGGCAGAATTCAAATGAGCCATTTTAATCTAGATTAATTCCAAGATTACAGTGAGATTAATCTAGATAAAAAAAAATAATCTATGCCCACCACTAATATATATAATATACACTTTATATATAATATACATATATATATACAGAGCTCGACAATATAAGGACTGCCCGATGGCCCGGGGCCAGCGTGAAAGACACTCGGGCCAGTTGATGGAACTGTCACTTGCCCGCTTGGGCCAGTGCTGCATCTTCACTGATAATTTGCACATTTGTAAACTTTGCCTATTAAAATATTCAAGCGCACATAGACGAGAAAGTGCCCGTGTCCGTGAAAGTGTGCAGCAACACTTGCTAAGCGCGCACACGTGCGAATGTTCACACAAGATTATGTAAAAAATGCCTGTCTTGTCGAGTAGCATCGTAAACATAGTCGGTTATGTCTTTTAAATGAACGTAAACATGAAATTTACCAGTCACCAGCCGTGTTTTTGTCATTTTCACAAGTTTCATGGCCCACAGAATATCTGAATATCTGAACATCCAATATAATAAGAAAGAACAGACCCTCTGCTTTATTCTATCTTAACGCTTTATTTTTTTATCAACACTTGAATGTGGGTATGTTTAATGAAAAAAACTGAGAAAATTGCCTGTTTATCAAAGACTAACTTATCGGATCGGATTCATAACAATGATCAAAACTAGAGCCGACCGATATATCGGCGGGCCGATATTAGGCATTTTCCAAACTATCGGTATCGGCATTTATGATGACCGATAAATGAATATTAAAAAAAAAAAAAAAAAAACGGACGAAACACCGCTCAACCACATAATGAGTGTTGGCGTTTCATAGTTTGTCCACCAGAGGGCACTCTACAACCTGCAGATTGGCAACACACCAGCTGATCCAGATTGTCCGTACAGTATCTGTGACTGATAAACGACCCAACGCAATCAATGGCCAGAGGTGTTATTTTCTTATCAAAATACATGCTGCTCCACCGACCCCCATATCGGTATGACATGCCTACTTCATAAATCAGTCTTTCGATGAAGACGTTAATTCAGTGTTCCTCAATTAAATGGATTAAAAGTATGTATTGCATACATTTAACGTTTATAAAACGTGTCTTGTGCTATGAAATTGACATGTCAGTGTCACAATTTTATTAGAATTACTGACAATAAAATAAAATCAAACTTTTGAATGTTTTGCACATTAATAACCTCACGCATTATGTGGGTATGTGATCGCTCATCGTGAAAAACTGCTTTAACGATAAATTGAGTCCCGTGACAAGTTTTTGTTCAACAAACTTTTGCCATTGCAATTAATGAAATCTCTTTTTTTAATCTTTACAATAATACCAGCACCATGTAGTGCAAAAATTAAATTGTAATGGACGTATTGAACAGGCTTTCGGAATCGGTGAACGACTCCGTCTGTTTATTTGGCAGTATAAAACTTCAGATCAGGGTTTTTTAACTTACTAGAGGTGCTGAACGCCACATGGCAACTTTTCGGGACTGCATCAAGCAAAAATAAACCGTAATCATTACAAAGAGTAAAGATAGAGCTTCTAAAAAGGTCCATGTGCATTCATTCTAATGGCTTGTTTTCCCCCACGGCATATGGTGGATATGACGTTTTGTGGGCGTTCCCAGTAATGCCGACCAAGGGTGCGTCTCAATCAGCTCCCTAGTTCAATAGTCAGGGCACTGATCAGAACATAAGTCAATGGGCTGACTCCCTGATCAGTGCCCTGACTACTGAGCTAGGGAGCTGATTGAGACGCGCCCCAAGTCTGTATGAGATCGCTCACTCCTGTGTCTTCTTCTTTGCCTGTGTTTTGATCAGGAGATTCTGTACTCGTTCAGGAGATGCATAATAGCGCCCCCTTCCATATAACAGGGAAATGGCAGGGAAGCATTTTCTCCTTTTATACAGTCTATGGTTTTCTCATAAAAGACAGGGGGGGGGGGGGGAAATCCCTCACTGCTCTTGATTGAATAACTTTAATAAAGGTTAATCTATTTTTACATTGAAGGCTAGTGTTTTACGTTTGATTAGGCCTACTATTTCTGAAAATCTAGTTTAGACCTATATGAAAAACCTGAAAATAACTGTTTTAATAAGTGTTTGTTCTGTTTTATTTATTTGTGCTGTTGCTCGTAATTCTATAATTTAACAATATTAAAAATTAATATGAGTTAGGCTTGAGTTGAGTTAGGTTACATGGATCAAAAACAGCAAAAACAATAACTAGGGCTATTTTATTTTATTTATTACTTTTCTGTGGTGGGGCCAGTAAAAATTTTGGCAGGGCAAGCAAAACATTTTATCACTGACCCGACCGGGCCAGTAGAAAAAATTCTTAGCGTTCAGCCCTGATATATATACTTTAATTGAATGTGTTACTTGCATTTTCTCTGTAATTAATTGTGAAATTTACTAGCAATTTCTGAGTGAAAATTGTTTCACCATTTTCTTTAGTGTATATTGCCTTAATAAAATTTCTGATTGTTTGATTTTTACATACCAAAATAAATGCCTAAAAATCCAATGGTTCATTTTTGATTTTTAATTTTAATGAAAGAAATTAGTATTTGACTAACAAATATGTTTTATTCATTTCAATCAAAATATTTGAGAATGGAGAAATGAGACTGATCAGTTTTCAAGAACTACAATTATTACTTGTTCCATATCCACAAATGCAAATTTTATTTTCCCATAATACTTTAAATTGTTCATTTTTGTGTGGAGGTGTAAGTACACCTTTAAGGTGTACTTAAAAAATGTGTTATTTTTATTTCTAATCTGGTGTAATCTAATGTAATCAGGTTGATAAAAAAAAATAAAAAAGGAATATTTTTGACTTGAATACAACCAACCATTTGAAGCATGTATTAGGTTACATAACAAAAAATTTCAACAGTGTATCTCAGGAAACAATGATTGTCATAATACGTTCACACTGAAAGAGTGCAAAACCCCTATTCAGCTGTTACTTTACAGACAAACCCCTTGGGTGACTATGTACCTTTCACAAGATATTGACTTTTCTCAGTAGCCTACCTGTGAACTTAGCCTGCGGTTATACATGGCTGATTCGTTCATGAATGTCAACAATCAAATAATCGTCAGGCTGGATTAAAAGCTGATAATGTCTAGAGCTATCTTGTAAACTATTAGACATTTGCCTCAGCTCAAGATCAATTATGTCAATATAAAATAACTAAATATAATATTTGACATGTGTAAACTTTACACAAGCATAGGCTATACGGGGAGCAGAGAGGCGGTTAAATAAAATACTGAATCTCTGCTGAGACGCTATAAGAAGCAAGTCTAATTAGCTTCCTCCATCTCACTGAACACACAATGTTCTAACAAGGATGGCAATTGCCCTCATCTTTGTATGCAACATCACGTGCAAAAAAACATGAGATTTGTTGGAAGTAAGGGTTGAAAGCTACGCTGACATGACTGACAATTGACTGCTTCAGAACACCTTTGAATTCAGGCTCTAATAAGCATGATATATGTGATGATGCATTATAATTTTACAGTGTTCATTTTAAAAATATTTACACCTTGTCCTGCTACAAAAAGTCAGCAAATCCCATTACTGCAGTTGTGATGCAAGTCCATGTATTTAACCTTTAAACAGACTGGATTATATCGTATACTGGACTCTGGAGGGTTTAACTCTAAAATGCACAACCACATGTTATTGCTCTAAAGAGAACAAAGCAAGATCCGAATCTCACCTTTCAGAGAAATTAAAGTGTGCTTTTAATAAAATGGAATTTTTATGTTTCAGGTAAGTGATGTTCAGGATCACCCACTGTAACCAGAGCTAGTTTACCCAAAACATTTAAATTCTGTAATTTATTCACCCTCATGTCACTACAAACCCTTAGGACTTTTGATCACCTTCAGAAGATCTTTTTGGTGAAATCTGAGAGCTTTCTGTCCCTCCATTGACAGCTACGCAACTGACATTTTGACACAAAAAGTTAATAAAGAGATTGTAAAACTAATCCATATGAATCGAGCGGTTTAGTCCAACATTTCTGAAGAGACTCAGTCGCTTTACATGATGAACAGATTTAATTTAGTCTATTATTCACACATTAAAATTGTTCAACATCATTGGTTCTTGCGGAAGCTCAAACGTGCTGCGTAAAACACAAGAATGAACCTCACTGGTTCTTGTGGAAGCTCAAACGTGCTGTGTAACACGAGAATGAACCTCATTGGTTCTTGTGGAAGCTCAAACGTGCTGCGTAACACATGAGAATGAACCTCATTGGTTCTTGTGGAAGCTCAAACGTGCTGCGTAAAACACAAGAATGAACCTCACTGGTTCTTGTGGAAGCTCAAACGTGCTGTGTAACACGAGAATGAACCTCATTGGTTCTTGTGGAAGCTCAAACGTGATGCGTAACACGAGAATGAACCTCATTGGTTCTTGAGGAAGCTCAAACGTGCTGCGTAACACGAGAATGAACCTCATTGGTTCTTGAGGAAGCTCAAACGTGCTGCGTAACACACAAGAATGAACCTCACTGGTTCTTGTGGAAGCTCAAACGTGCTGCGTAACACATGAGAATGAACCTCATTGGTTCTTGCTGAAGCTCAAACGTGATGCGTAACACGAGAATGAACCTCATTGGTTCTTGTGGAAGCTCAAACGTGCTGCGTAACACATGAGAATGAACCTCATTGGTTCTTGCTGAAGCTCAAACGTGATGCGTAACACGAGAATGAACCTCATTGGTTCTTGCGGAAGCTCAAACGTGCTGCGTAACACAAGAATGAACCTCATTGGTTCTTGCGGAAGCTCAAACGTGCTGCGTAACACAAGAATGAACCTCATTGGTGCTTGCGGAAGCTCAAACGTGCTGCGTAAAACACAAGAATGAACCTCATTGGTTCTTGCGGAAGCTCAAACGTGCTGCGTAACACAAGAATGAACCTCATTGGTTCTTGCGGAAGCTCAAACGTGCTGCGTAACACGAGAATGAACCTCATTGGTTCTTGTGGAAGCTCAAACGTGATGCGTAACATGAGAGTGAACCTCATTGGTTCTTGCTGAAGCTCAAACGTGCTGCATAAAACGAGAATTAACCTCAATGGATCTTGTGGAAGCTGCAAATAGGCAAATTGGATACAGTGTATAGATGCATTGCCTAGAATAGGAATGGCATTTATGGCCACGTTTACCCACATATTGCATAAAGTAAAATGATATCTCAAATTATTCTGTATCTTTCATCAATTGATTGATGAATGAAAAAAAACCAACAACATTATTTGTCTATTCATGTCTTTTAATTTTCTCAATAAATGGGTTCTGGTGTCCTCTACAGCAGAGGATATAGCATATAACATATTTATTTAATAAAAAATAAAAAATAAACAATTATTTTTGTAATAAATTTTTTTTATGCTCCAAACAATGCAATGACCGGAAAAAAAATCTAAATTCTTTTTTTCTGGTTCTCAGGAAGATGACATGTTAAAATACTAGTAACACATTAAAGCAATGTTAAGGCAGACAAATAGATTAATAGACAATTTGAAGCAAAATATTTGTGAAATTCCAATTATTGGTAAAATTGATGACTAGTAAATAAATAATATATATTTCTCACTGTACACTGCTATGGTGGAGCCATTGCTTAGCCTATCTTCACTTTACTAGAGCACCCTCTGTAATTTCAGAAGCACCCTCAGTGATTTGATTCTGGAACCGGGCCTGGATCCGGATGATGCAGACGACCAAGCTGATCGATCAACGTTGCCAGCGCAACTGTACCAGAAATTATCAGATTGGTAAATTTGCATTTGTTATCGTAGAAACGGTCTGTACTCTCCCAGGTGCTAGAAACAGTCCTCTGAAAAATGCGCAGCACACACTCAAATATGTTGGGTTGTTCTAGACTGAGAACTGCCTAATTGTTGTTCTCTCACTGTTTTGTAATTGTCCCCAAACAAAGTAGTTTGGCTTTCACAACGAAAAACACAGCGTCTCTATGACATGGCGGCACCGGCGACAACAATACCACAGCGATAATAAAAGTTACGCCTTCTTTCTTTGCGAATACATTTGGGCGGTGTTATGAAACTCTGCCCCCACATATTGACGTAGAGGTGTGGGGGGTGTGTTTGAATGAAGCGTTTTAGGAAGGTGTGGCTGAGCCTTAAAGGGTTAGTTCGACCAAAAATGAAAATTCTGTCATTAATTACTCACCCTCATGTCGTTCGACACCCGTTAGACCTCCGTTCATCTTCGGAACAGAAATGAAGATATTTTTGTTGAAAGCTGGTGGCTGAGAAAGGCCTCAGATAGGCCTCCATTGGCATTCAGTACATTTACACTCCCAAGACCCATAAAAGGCTCTTAAAACGTTGTTACAAAGTCCATCTCACCACAGTGGCTCTACAATAATTTTACGAAGCGACGACAATAGTTTTTGTGCGCAAAAAAAAATCAAAATAACGACTTTATTCAACCTCTTCTTGTCTTCCGTGTGTGCCTCCATGACGCATGCGCGAGAATATGACGTAGCGCCGGCGTTCGGGAATCCATGGAATGCACACTTTAGTCCCATTTGAGAACTACGCCGAGACCTAAAGCACGATCAATGTAGAATCCAACAGCTTAGACACGCGCGTCTTCCTCTGCTTGTAAACAAATCGCTTCTGGGTCATCTGTCCGAGCGCCGGATCTGCGTCATATTCTCGCGCATGCGTCGTGGAGGCACACACGGAAGACAAGAACAAGTTGGATAAAGGCGTTATTTTGATTTTTTTTTGCGCACAAAAACTATTGTCATCGCATCGTAAAATTATTGTAGAGCCACTGTGGTGAGATGGACTTTTTAACAACGTTTTAAGTGCCTTTTATGGGTCTTGGGAGTGTAAATGTACTGAATGCCAATGGAGGCCTATCTAGCCTTTCTCAGCCATCAGCTTTCAACAAAAATATCTTAATTTGTGTTCCGAAGATGAACGGAGGTCTTACAGGTGTCGAACGACATGAGGGTGAGTAATTAATGACAGAATTTTCATTTTTGGGTGAACTAACCCTTTAACTTTTACAAAGAATATTGAGTTTTTTTAACTCTGCAGATCTTATACATGCACAAACAGCAACATAACACGCTAAAGAAAAGGGAAAAAAAATCGCATCATATAACCCCTTTAATATTTAATTCATTTTTGTCGTGAATTTTCTACCTCGTTTTATATTTTCAGGTGTAGCAAGCTGAGACCAAAACACCTGAAAGAAAGACTGAATAAAAGAGTGAAAGAGACGATTCGTCAGATGGCAAATGAATGAGTCAAGAACAAAGAAGCAAGGCGCGGAAAAGAAAGAAGCACACAGTATAAGAGACTCTTCACTTCACCCTGAAGATAATTTGACTCATCTCCGAAAAGAACTGTTTTTAGATCAATCTGAATGGCCCTGGAAGTAGAGTGGTAAATGCTCTGCACATTGCCAGCAGGTGTTCAGCCTACACAAAGCAAAAGACCAGGAACGGGTCTGTCAGAATATGTGAGCACAGCATCATTAATAAAAACCCTGAGGAAACAGGACTTCTTTTTGATCTGATCTGATCTGGTCTGGTTGTTTTCTACGGTGACGCATTGCTGCCACATACATATTATTTTTTCCACTCAATTATGTCGTAATAATGAGATGTTATGTTGTTAAAACAACATATATTTTCTCCTAATAAGGACATAGTGATGTGTACAAAATAAGCCTTTATCCACATTATAGCCTATGTGCCTTTGTCACACTTCCATGTTTGAAAAGCAGAAGCAATCTCAGTGTAAAATAGGCTCTTCCGCTGCCTGTATCAGTGACAGTGCCCATAGCACGAAATTGTTGTAATTTGTTGATGTAGCCTACAGTTCATAACAGATTTTCCACTGCATGGTTCGGCAGGGTACGGCTCTGTACAGTTTGGTACGGTGCCGCTTTTCCACTGCATGGTACGGCTCGCTTAAAACAGTGCCACCTTGGTCTGGGTTCCAAGCGTGCCGTACCGATACTAAAATGTAACGTGTAAACACTACAGATCACTGATTGGTCAGAGAGAATCGTCACTACTAGCATCATTGGATTTGCGACACCAAAACCAGTAGCAGTAACAGCCACGGCAGTATCGTTCAAACATCCATATGCCGAGAATCAAGAACACCATTCCTTTGATAGGCTCCATTCTCCTGTTTTGCGCGTTTGTTTTTGTGTCGCGTTTACGATGATGTCGCAGCAGTAGAGGCGGCACAACTACAACTTAAAGGGTTAGTTCACCCAAAAATGAAAATTCTGTCATTAATTACTTACCCTCATGTCGTTCGACACCCGTCAGACCTCCGTTCATCTTCGGAACAGAAATTAAGATATTTTTGTTGAAATCTGATGCCTCTGAAAGGCCTCCATTGGCTCAATGGTACTCTACACTCTCAAGACCCTTAAAAGGTACTAAAGACGTCGTTACAAAGTCCATCTCACTACAGTGGTTCTAAAATAACTTTATGAATCGGCGAGAATAGTTTTTGTGCGCAAAAAAACCCTAAATAACGACTTACATAGTGATGACGATTTCAAAACAAAGCATCATGAAGCTTTGAAGCGTTATGAATCACTGAGCCGAAGGATGATTCGTATCGCGTGTCAAACCGCCAAACTGCTGAAATTTGGTGATTCAAACCGCTGAATCGACTCAGTGATTCCTAACGCTTCGAAGCTTCATGATGCTTTGTTTTGAAATCGTCATCACTATGTAAGTCGTTATTTAGGGTTTTTTTGCGCACAAAAACCATTGTCGCCGATTCATAAAGTTATTTTAGAACCACTGTAGTGAGATGGACTTTGTAAAGACGTCTTTAGTACCTTTTAAGGGTCTTGAGAGTGTAAAGTGCCATTGTGCCAATGGAGGACTTTCAGAGGCATCAGATTTCAACTAAAATATCTTAATTTCTGTTCCGAAGATGAACGGAGGTCTGACGGGTGTCGAACGACATGAGGGTAAGTAATTAATGACAGAATTTTCATTTTTGGGTGAACTAACCCTTTAATCCCGCCCACTTGAAGAGGTACTACTACAGTGGAAAAGTGAGCCGTGCTGTGCCGAGTCGAGCCGTACCACGCAGTGGAAAAACGCCATAAATCAAAATTTCACAAACTTTTTGGGGCCATTCATTGACCACTCATGATTAGCCTCAGTGGCGTAACTTTAACCTAGTAATTAATTTGTTACATTTATATAGCGCTTTTCTAGGCACTCAAAGCGCTTTACATAGAAGGGGGGAATCTCCTCAACCACCACCAATGTGCAGCATCCACCTGGATGATGCAACGGCAGCCATATTGCGCCAGTACGCCCACCACACACCAGCTGATTGGTGTAGAGGAGACTGAGGGATGATACCAATTGTATATATATATGGGGATGATTAGGAGGCCATGATGGACAGGGGCCAATGGGCAAATTTGGCCAGGATGCCGGGGTTACACCCCTACTCTTTATCGAAGGACATCCTGGGATTTTTAATGACCACAGAGAGTCAGGACATCGGTTTAACGTCTCATCCGAAGGACGGTGCTTGTTACAGTATAGTGTCCCCATAACTATACTGGGGTGTTAGGACCCACACAGACCACAGGGTGAGCACCCCCTGCTGGCTTCACTAACACCTCTACCAGCAGCAACCTAGTTTTCCCAGTTGGTCTCCCATCCAGGCTCAGCCCTGCTTAGCTTCAGTGGGAAACCAGTTTTGGTCTACAGGGTGATATGGCTGCTGCTTAATGACATCCGGTGACGCATTGCTGCCACATACATATTCATTTTCCACTCAAATTATGTCGTAATAACGAGATATGTTTTAATGACATCTTTTCTCGTAATAACGAGATATTATGTCGTTTTAACGACATCGTAATAACGAGATATGTCGTTAAAACGACATAATATCTCGTTATTACGACATAATACGACAATATTACGACGTTATAACGACAACAATATGTATGTGGCAGCAATGCATCACCATAGTTTTCCTCTCGGATCACATCATTAAATACGTTTCAGACAAAATCAGTTGGTGTGTTATAAAATTACATTCCAAAAATTAACTAAGTCAACTAAATGCCCAAATAATTTGTGTTATGACCGTTGTCCTGTATAGCCTACATGGCAATGGACGTTATATTTCTTATGCTTAAGAGTAAAAATGGACTATAAACCTGTTTATTTTCATAGATATGTTCATTGGCACATTTTTATTAAAGTGCTAATTTATGTTACTGACTCATTAGGTTAAACAGCAATTAAAGTAGACACTAATAATGTCTGTTTAATTTATCAATGAACCAATCAATGCTAATCCATCACCTTAATCGATGCTGTTCAGTGTCATTTATACATGACATCACTTGGAAGCTAAAATGTTTCGTTATATTACACATTATATGTATTTATTTTATTTGAAACACCTTGCTTCAGAATTCGTTTACCATATTGACTTTCAACAATGAGCCTCAAAGGCTTGGTAACCAATTTCATACAAATCAATTCACATAATAAATCTACAACTGAATAAAACAGAACCTGGTGACTTTATAATATAAAAACGCAAATTGTCTTTTAAATGTAAAAAAAAAAGTAAACAAAACATAATACCCATAGACAAATAAAATAGGCTAAGAAGACAACTGTTAATGAATGCATAACCCATGTTTATACAATAATATGAAAATTGGTGAATGTCATTTTCACATTAGACTTTAGATGGGATTTTTTAGCATATGATTTGTTTATAAATAATAATAAATTATAATGTTTCTTTAAAAATGATTAAGCATATTAAACATTTTCTGCTAAAAATGTGTAGATTGTTAATAATCGACTGCATTCCAGCTTTTCATACATTATTTATAAACCAGGCAACATATTCATAACTCTAGTAGGCGATCCCCCCAAAGTATTTATAGTTATAAGAAAATAAATGCAAGTTCATACATATTTTCAAGTCAAGTCCATTCACGTTTATTTAAATAGGCCTAGCACTATACAGATTGTTTCAAAGCAGCTTCACAGTAATAAACAGGATAATAACCGTATTAATGATGAACACAATTTCAGCAGTAGAGCAGCTCTTTCAATGGTGCGCGTTCAAAAATATTTTCTGGTTGAGTGCTGCCACCCTGTGTTGAGTCTTTATAGGCCTAACTCATTATAAAGTGCTGATTGAGAACTTTTACTCATCAGTTTGAATCTGCTTAAGATAAATCTATTGAGAGATTATGATTGAAATAAAATTTGATGTCAATTGCTGGAATTTTTGGGACTCAAAGGGAGACTCAAAAAAGGATGTGTGTGCACTGCTATTAATAAATGGGTACCACTTTAGAATAATGGTCCGTCAGGTAACTATGTAGGAAGTAATGCTGGACTAATGAGCAGTACTACATAAACACTTCAGCTACTACTATTAACTAATATAGACACAAGCTTAACTAATCAGTAAGTAATATTGAATTTAGGAGATAGTTCTTTGTTAAGTAATCAATAATTACTGAATGAGATTAGCCTCATTAATAACTATTAACTAACTGACAAATTATATAGAACATTATTGTGTGTCTGGGAAGTAATAAATAATATTTTTTACTCTGAATAAAGTCATAAAATGCATCACTAATTACTCAAGTGTTACCTAGTCACTATGCAGATACTACTAGTGATTTGGACCATTATTTTAAAGTGAAAAACATATTTTTCACTTTAAAATAATGGTCCAGGTTACTAGAAGTTCCTGCATCGTGACTAGGTAACACTTGAGTAATTAGTGATGCATTTTATGACCACGTTGAGAGTCAAAGAAGACAATTGCTCACATCTCAGACATGTTAATGTTGTGATTAGTAATTAATTAGTTATTCTTAATAATTTGTCATAGTTACCTATTTGTTCTTTGTGATGCCAATCTCCTTCAGAAATGATTGATTACCTAATAAGGAATTATCTTAGTCCTACATTTGAAAAATACTTACTGATTAGATTATCTTGTGTCGATATTAGTTAATAGTAGTTGCTGAAGTGTTAATGTAGTACTACTATTTTATTTTTTGCATTACTTCCTGCATATTTACCTATTAATGACGGACCATTATTCTAAAGTGTTACCAATAAACGACTATTTCTATGGGACTTTACAGTAGTCTGGAAGACTTGGTAATTTATAATGAAGCTATTATATAATAAATTAGCCAATAAAACAGATTCTAATCTAATTCTAACAAGATCTAATCCTAATATAGTTGTATATTATACAGATAGATAGCACTGCCTCACGAAGCGATCAGGTTGTTGATTTTGGCCTGTGGAATGTTGGTCCACTTCTCTTCAATGGCTGTGCGAAGTTGCTGGATATTGACAGGATCCAGATCCAGAACATCCTAAGATCCAGAGCATCCCAAACATGCTCAATGGGTGACATGTCCGGTGAGTAGGCTATGCTGGCCATGAGAGAACTGGGATGTTTTCAGCTTCCAGGAATTATGTACAGATCCTTGCAACATGGGGCCGTGCATTATCATGCTGCAACATGAGGTGATGGTCATGGATTAATGGCACAACAATGGGCCTCAGGATCTCGTCACGATATCTCTGTGCATTCAAAATGCCTTCAATAAAATGCAATAATATGTTTGTTGTTCATAACATACGCCGGCCTATACCATAACCCCACCGCCACCATGGGCCACTCGATCCACAACGTTGACATCAGCAAACCACTCACCACGTGATGCAATACATGCTGTCTGCCATCTGCCCTGTACAGTGAAAACCGGGATTCATCCATGAAGAGAACACCTCTCCAAAGTGCTAGACGTCATCGAATGTGAGCATTTGCCCACTCAAGTCGGTTACAACGACTAACTGCAGTCAGGTTGAGACCCGACGACGAGCATGCAGATGAGCTTCCCTGAGACGGTTTGTGACAGTCTTTGGTTATGCAAACCGATTTTTGCAGCAACTGTCCGGGTGGCTAGTCTCAGATGATCTTGGAGGTGAAGATGTGGAGGTCCTGGGCTGGCGTGGTTACACGTGGTCTGCGGTTGTGAGGCCGGTTGGATATACTGCCAAATTCTCTAAAACACCTTTGGAGACGGCTTATGGTAGAGAAGTGAACATTACAATTCACAGGCAACAGCTCTGGTGGACATTCCTGCAGTCAGCATGCCAATTGCACGCTCCCTCAAAACTTGCGACATCTGTGGCATTGTGCTGTGTTATAAAACTGCACATTTTAGAGTGGCCTTTTATTGTGGCCAGCCTAGGCACACCTGTGCAATAATCATGCTGTCTAATCAACATCTTAAAATGCCACACCTGTGAGGTGGATGGATTATCTCGGCAAAGGAGAAGTGCTCACTGATTTAGACAGATTTGTGAACAATATTTGAGAGAAATAGGCTTTTTGTGTAAATCTTTGAGTTCAGCTCATGAAAAATGCGGGAAAAACAAAAGTGTTGCGTTAATAATTTTGTTCAGTGTAGATAGATAGATGACTGACAGACAGAGAGAAAGACAGACAGACAGATAGATAGATGACAGACAGATGATTGACTGACAGACGGACAGACGATAGATAGATAGATAGATATATAGATAGATAGATAGATAGATAGATAGATAGATAGATAGATAGATAGATAGATAGATAGATAGATAGATAGATAGATAGATAGATAGATAGATATCAGTCACGTTGTCCTCATTGTTTGGAGTTTATGACAGGTTTATGACGAGTTTTCTCCCCTGCATGCTTTCTTGTCATTTGTCATGTTTTGAGCATTGGGTCTGGATCCTGACTTCCTGTCTAGTCTGGTTTCGCTCCTGTGTTGTGATCCGGATGCCCATTCTCCATGTCTGGTCTGTGCTCTTGTACACATGGCGGGGTTGTTTCCATCGCCACGTCTTCCTGTTTTGAGCACATGGATTATGACTGTGTTCGTTTGCCATGTGCTCATGTCCTGTTTCTTGTGAGCATTCTTGATAGCATTCTTCTTTTTTTTCCACTGTGCTCTTGTTTTGTGTTTGTTTTATTTAAGCACATGGCTTGTGATTGTCTTCACTGGCCATGTGCACTGGTTTTGTCATGTTTGGTGTGAGCACATGGCTTCTATCATGTTTGTTTCTATGTACCTTGTGCTCTCCTGGCTACTGTCTTAACTAATGTGGCTTTCTTGTTATCTGATTTATTTGCCCCGCCTGCTCTTCTTACCCTCCTGATTTCCTTTCCTGTCCTGTGCAAGTCTGTTGTCAAAAGTTCCTTTTGAATGTAGCCCTTGTGTGCTGCCATGTGCTGGTCCTGTTCTGCCTTGCCTTGCCCAGCTGCCATGTTTTTCCCATTTGGGGGGGGCTTTTGTTCGTTTTGTTTTATTTTTTCTATTCGTTTTTTTTCTTCTTTTCGCATTGGTACTATTTTCACAAGTGAGTCAAAACTCAGTACTAATATCATCAAAAGTGCACTTTTTTCAAACATTTCAACATATTTTCAAGTGTGTTAGTACATTACACAAAATTACAACGTATCCAATTCACTACACTACAAAAAAGGTTATGTATGGCAACAAAAATGGTTCTTGTCTCGTAATCATAGGGGACCTTTTTAAGTGCTATATAGCACCAATTTTGGTGCCAGTGGTCCTTCAGCGGTTCTTCAGCGGTTCTTTGACTAAGGTGCTATATAGCACCGCTAACTGTAGTGCTATATAGCACCACTACCATATACAGAACATGTTAAGATATGGTGCTATATAGCACCAAAAGTGGTTCCCCTATGATTACGACGAAGAACCACTTTTGGTGCCATATAGAACCTTTTTTTTTTAGAGTGTATACAAAATAAGTGTTTCATCTATATAAATGTTTTATTTACAGTAACTGCCTTTCATAAAACTCTTACCATCTTACATCTCTTCGTTCAGTTTAATAAGTTTGTCTATTATTTAATCCAACTGCTCTTAATGGTTAATCAGTGAATCATTTGGTACACCAATATATTTCTATAGATATTGAATCTATTGACATAGTTTCTGATATGGATTACCAAATGTAATGAATTCTTTGTACAGTACTGACTGTGTACAGTACATCAGATTGACCAGAGATGCATCAGTAGAAGGGAGACAAATCAGCATGGCTGTCATACTTCATCACGACTTTTGATAACACACTAGATATATAACATTATTGATTAAATTAAACAAGTTAGTTAATGCAATTGTATTTTCTAATGTGGCAACTGTATAGCCTGTAGTACTGTAATTCATTCAGCAACGAGGGTGATTTGAAATTTGTATCTTGCATTGTTTGCTGTTGAATGAACTGATTGTTAAAAGTACCAAACTGAAAGAAGATCATACTGTTCTCATTACATATTACTATAATTTTGTGTTTGAAGCAATGATTTTGTGGACTGAAATATGTGCAACTGAATGAAAGCATTACATCAGGGTTTGAAAGAATGACTAGAATGACTGAAATAAAAAAATGTTTTGGATTTGGAAGAGTTTTGTAAACGTACACCTTACTTGTGAAAATATTACCAAAGCGATTAAAAAAAACTGTAAATAAAGCCCTACTCAGCATCTCTGAGTCCTTACCTTATCTCGTACCTGAAACCAGATAGATAGATAGACAGGCAGACAGATTACGTCAGTAAAAAGTTACCCTGAAGTTTAGTAGGCTGAATACAATTCTCATGATTATGATTTATTTAGACTTTCTATCTGCGGCAGTGTAATGTCTTGCAGTGCATACTTTTGTTCACTAAGGTGCGCCAATTACACTGAAAAACCAAATATCTTTTTTTTTGTATTGTATATACTTTAAATAAACTTTCGATTAACCAATAGCAGTAAAACTTTAGTATGGGGAAACACATTCACTATTAACTATGACTTTTGCCTCAATAAACTACTAATTACTGCTTATTAATAGTTACTTAGTAAGGTAGTTGTTAAGTTTGGGATGTAGAATAAGGTCATGCAGAATAAGGCATATGTGCTTTAAGTACTAATAAACAGCCAATGTCTAGTAATATGCAACTAGTTCATAGCGAGAATTAAACCCTAAAATAAAGTGTTACCAAAAGAATCATTAACAAACATTATTACATTAGTGTAGCCTCATCAATTCATTTCAAATCATATATTCATCATTTAGCCTATCATCTAGGACATTAACATGTCAAAGACATGAAAGCAAACACGTTATCACTGTTGACTTTGCTTACATGATGGAATATCATACATCTATCATACAAAATGACATGTAACCAAATTCAAGGTTATTTTGGCTAGAAGTTACCAATTTCCCCTCAATTGTTTTAATTAAAAAAGTGGTTACACTTTATTTGGTAACACTTTATTTTACAGTGTCATTGTAACGTTACATGCAGTTACTATAGAAGCCTAAAAACGATAAATTTTGCATAATTACATGCAACTAACCCTATCAACCCTAGTAAGTGCATGTATTTACTCAGTATATACTCAGTGCTTAAATGTATAATCACAGTGTAATCCTTTATTTCAAGGTGTCTTTGTTACAGTGTAATTATACAGTTAGGATTAGTTTTGGTTTAGGGTTAGTTGCATATAATTATGCATCATTTATAATAATTAGGCTACTATAGAAACTACGGTTATACTTTATTTTAAGGTGTCTTTGTTACACTGTAATTATACATTTAAGTAGGCTACTGAGTGATATTAAGCAACTATGTACTTACCGTAGGTTACTAGGCTATAGGGTTAGGATTTGATTTTGTTTAGGGTTAGTTGTTGCATGTAATAGGGTATGCATAATTTATAGTTATTACTAAAGTAACTACATGTAACAATGCCACTGTAAAATACAGTGTTACCGCGAAACTACATGTAATGTAACAATGACACTGTAAAATAAAGTGTTACCTCGAAACTACATCACGTAATGTAACAAGGACACTGTTAAATAAAGTGTTACCGCGAAACTACATGTAATGTAACAATGACACTGTAAAATAAAGTGTTACCTCGAAACTACATCACGTAATGTAACAAGGACACTGTAAAATAAAGTGTTACCGCGAAACTACATACGTGTAACAAGGACACTGTAAAATTACAGTGTTACCAAAAGTATTTTAAAAGTGCTTTGATTTTACATTTCAAATTTGATTAGTAATTTAAATACCATTAAAAGCTGCAAAATGGGTTTGGAAAAACACAACATTTCATAAAATTCAAAATCCAACGGCCAACTTGTTTGTTGCCGTTTGTCTGTGCGGTCACTGCGGTGTGAATTGTCCAACATCCAAGACCAACAGTTCAGGTAACTAGACTCCAACACTTTTTTTTTAGCATTTAAAACAATAAAAAAGAGCACTGCATACTCTCATTTGCCGTGAATTTACTAGAGACGACCACCTTGGCCGTGTCTCAAAACCTACTGAGCTGCCTACCTAGATAGCATTTTGGAGCATCATAAATGCGCGTATCGATTGCTTTTGTGAGCAGTTAGCACACTAGGTTTTGAGTCATAGCCGCGTGTGCGTTCACCTACCCCGCCTCTCTCCAGCTGATGCCCGCGCCCTGTCAATCTCTATCCCAGCAGAGAGAAGACGGGGGGAAACCGAACCAGAGCGGGTCCGCGGGGGGAAGAGGCGCATGAAAACATCCATGGGTGGCTGTGTGGGCAGTCATCATGATTCTTCAGGCAGTTTAAACGAAAACTCGGACGGAACCGGAGGTAGGAAATAAAGATTATCCAGGAAATGCGAGGCAATTTGTGCTGTTTTGGGTCTGCGCTGCTTCCCTTGTCTCCTTCTCGGCTTGTTAGTGCATTGAAACATCGTGCTGGGTTTTGCGTCGCTTTGTAAGGCTCGATCGCTCCTCTCGGACACGCGCCTGGCTGTAGGGACAATTAAGACTGTGATTTTGTGATTATGCAAATGTTTTCATAATTCTCACACACTGCTCTTTGTCTTTGTGCATTGAGTCATTTTGCATATAACACATTCCTACTAGCTGGTTAGCTTTAGCTGTGTGTTATATATAAAGAGAGAGTGTGTTAGCTGCATGGCTAGTGTGGCTCTGTTTCTCTTCTTTTTAGTAAAATGTGGGTCATGGTTTTACCTTAGAATGCAGAAACACGCCGGGTTACCACCAATCCCAATATGTATCTTGTTTATTGCAAACCATTTGGCTTCAAACACTGTTTATTCATTGTTTATTCAAGTAATCTCACATTTAGTAGTGCTGTTGTACTGAATATTTGCATGGCTGTGATTTGGCTATAAAACACAAGGCCGTGCCGATATTCAGAACAACAGCACGATGGGGAGTGTGATATTGCTTTTATACAACTTGTATACATTTTGTTTCAAAAATTGTCTAGTTAATAATTTTTTTTCTTTCTCAAAACAAAATACTTTCAAAATAAACTATTATTGTAAAAAAATTGTCAAACCTAGATCTGTGTAGCTGTTCACATTGTTGTTTTAAATGTGGCTAATATCAGATTCCAGTGTGAACAGATCATCGTCCTGAACTGACCCACATGCGGAAAAGAACAATAAAAAGACGTCACGCAGCACGCTGTCATACGGAGGTGAACATGTTGGACATTAAAGTAAGCGATTATGAGTTTATTTAGCCTATAGTGTGATTTGCCACGGAAGCCAGCAAATTTATACTCAGACAATATAAAAAACAGACGAGAATGCAGTCAGTCAAAAGAGTTTTAACATTTATGATGCTTGTATATAGAGCTGTCACTGAAATACTATACATTTTGACATCACTGTCCTTCCACTGACTACCTTTCACAACTGTCTTGATAACGTCGGGTATGTAAAATCGTTGAAGTGACTCCCATGAGCGCAGAATTGTCCCATGTTGCTCAAGAGTGCCGTAAAAGTTGCATGAAATCCGATATGACTGTTCAGATTGAGATCGCATTGCAAAGAAAATAGGAATTGAAAAGATCAGATTCCATGTGGTTTGTGCCGTTCACACTGTCGGAAGAAAAACAGATCTGAGTCGCATATGAGCAAAAAAAAATCGGATTTGAGCCACATTTACTTGCAGTCTGAACGTAGCCAAATATTCCCCTCCCCAGAACAAATCCCATTCAGAAGTTGTTTTAAATCATTTTAATAATCGTTCTAACTCTATGAGAATAAGGAAGTCCACAGCACAGCTATAACTATAACGACAAAGAGGAACAATATAATTGAAATCACTTTCAGAATAATTGATAACTGCATTGTACATTTATAGTAAACAGAACATTATTGTCCCTTGGTGTGGACACTAGTTATCGTTATATTCATCTTTATAGTTAGTGGTCTGATGTAAACAGGCCTTAAAGGGCCATTCACCAAAGAACAAAATATATGGATATAATATTTTAATAATTGTATAAATGTATAGTAATCCTAACAGTCCTCACCACAACTGTAATAACACAAAAGAACGAAGTTGTGTGAATCACTCAAAGTTTTTATCGTTCTTCAGCTGAAAAAAAAAAACATTCTGAAAGTGATTATTGTTCTTGTATGTTGCTATCGTTATAGCTTTGGTTTAGACTTATTCAAACCTACAATTAAACAGTTATACATTTGTAGTTGCTAAATTATTCTCGTCCTTTGTGTGAATGGCTCTCAACTTCACGGTTTCTGCACATTAGTGGAGGGAGAGAAAACATGGACGCTTCATTCAAAAATCTGGCCAATCTACTATAATATAATGAAGAATTAGTGATTAATATGTTGTTTGCAAAAGCATTATTTTGTCACAATAATATGCCACTATAACTAATTTTGAATGGCTGTCAGTGAAGGGAATCTTTTTTGCCTCATAATAGCTAGCAAGAGCTAATTGGCCCATGCTAACCAGCCAAACCCTGACCCTTCAGACAAAACTAATAATCTCCCAGTGCCAAAGGAGTCACTGATTTATGGTCTGTTTTGCTGGAAGAGAAAGACTATTTTAATCTGTATATTTTTTAATGCTGTTGTACACTAGCATATATGCTAAACTACCTCAGAAATAACATACATGGCCTACATGGTTTAACAGCCACAAAACTGAATTTTATTTCATCACAATGGTTGAAGCCTTCTGTGTTTGTTAATAGTTGAGACACTCGTGATTTCCCGCTTGTTTTACAGATGTTCCTACTGATGTCACAATCAAACTCGTGTTATTGTTTAGAGAAGTGCTGATATACAGGAAGCTGCACTGGTGCTTGTGCCAAATCACAATATGGATGAAATATAAAACAATATAGAAGATGTCAGAAATTACTGCTTTTCTCTTTCAGGCTCTCATATGGCGAACAAAAATAGCTTCTAGACAAAGCCTATGGGGCTAAATTACTCATCATGTGTCATTATTGTAATGAGAGCGGCACCCTTAGATGAAACCCTGAATGTTTCCTGAAATTGACAGTTACCTGCAGACTTAATGGCTGCTAATTTTCCACTGCTCACGGCGCTTGATTTGGATGTCAACAATTTAACAGCTCCTTGGGGATGGAGGTAGTTGTGCCGCAAGGGATTAAAAATGTTTCAAAGCAGTAATAGCAAAGTTTGGGTTGAAAATGAAGTTTACTATGGCCACATACACACTGCAGCTAAATTCGGTTGTCAGTTCACCTTTTAGAGCTTAATCCTGTTCTGTACATACTAAGGGTGGGGCAAAATATCGATAGGGCAATATATCGTTATAAATCGTCTCCATGCAATAAGAGGATTGATACGTTGGCTCCAAATATCAATATTTTTACTATTAAAATTAAGGGGCTCCTCGAGGTGGCGCTCAACACATGAATGTGGGAAAAGTGAACATGCGTTAACTAGCAGAAAAATAAAGAAAAAGAGGTTTTTAACAGGATGGCAGAGTAAATTAATAGATGCCTCAGCCATGTTTAAGTCCAAAGTCTGGAAAACCTGCACCTTTTTGTGTGCAGTTTGTTTTCATACGTTAGTTATACGTACAGATATTGTGATGTATCATTATAGGTATGTCTAGCAATATATTGATTATCACAGAATTGCTGTATTGTGATATTATCGGTATCGTGAGCCGTGTATCGTATCAGATCGTGAGGTACCCTGTGATTCCTACCCCTAGTTTATACACAGTTCAGTTATATGTGGGAGTGACAACTGCATTCGACAAATAAATTAACTCCCGAAAAATGCAGGCAAGTAGCATTTACAATAATTCTACACAGAGTGTATGGAACCAAACTAGGGCTGCAACGACGCGTCGACGTCGTCGATGACGTCGACTACGAAAATACGTCGACGTGCGTGAAATGCGTCGACGCGTCGGCGGCACATTATTTACGTTCTAGAATGGAACAGAAGATCTAGAATAATGGCAGCTTCTGCTCCCGGGCATAGTGAAAATGATCATTTATCATATAAAGCCAGACCGCGGCATTCAAAAGTGTGGCAGTACTTTAAACAGAAGCCGAATAAAACTGTGCTTTGTTCGCTCTGTAACGCCGGTTTCACACTGCACGCGGTGGCAGAGAAGCTGTGCGCGTGGAGAGCGGGAGCTTTCACACTGCCAGTCAGTGTTGCCAAGTCCGCTTTTTTCCGCGGAATTGGGCTACTTCTACACTGTTGCCGCGGGCTGTGTCTCATGTCCGCGGGTTGAAGCAAAAAAACACACATATTTAACCCCCCGAACGCGATGTTTACCAGAGAACCTCCCCGAAACGCGATTGGGCTTGTTTTGGGCTAGTTTTGAGTAACGAATGGGTGGGTTTTGTTGTGTAAACCTGGCAACCCTGCTGCCAGTATTCTCTCGCGCAGCTGAACCGTGGCGCGTGTATTGCAACAGACGGTCACATTTTCCGGTGTTCTTCTCCGACCCCAGTACGTCTCGTGCTTTTATTTATTATGGGCTGCATATATCTCCTGTTAATGCGACCTGGTTCCGCTCTGTCCCAAACACATATGCATAATAACTTGCTGTATATAGGTAGTTTACATGATTAAAGTAACATTAAAGTTAAGATATGCCTCTAGCTTTAATCATTTAAATGTGTCTTTGAAGTTTGGGCAAAAACTTCTGGCAGCTTTAGTCGTTGTTTATGCACATGTATCTTCAAAATAGACGACTAGTTATACATTAAAACTATGCTGAAAGCTCCTGTATGTGAACCTTTTGCAGATAAATACAAGTGCATTTTCGTTTACTATTGACACAAATCAATAAGTAAATCATACTCAACTACTATAGTAAACAACTTTTCCTAATTAGGCCTACTCTGTATACATTTTATGATGAATAGTATCATTATATATTATGTTTAAAAAGCTTCTTGTGTTCATATATTTCATTATAAAATGGCATACTATGTACACTACCCTTCCTGAAATACAATTAATATTGTCATCATTCATTGATTTCATGTTAAAATAATATATAAATTCACTACCCTCTTTGAAATACAATAATCAGTAAAAAAGAATAATAAGATTAATCTGGAAAAATAATCGTTAGATTAGTCGACTAATCGAAAAAATAATCGTTAGATTAGTCGACAGAAAAAATAATCGTTAGTTGCAGCTCTAAACCAAACTAATTGTTAATGATGTGCGACGAGAGATATGAGAAATGACAGATGAGAGAGACTCTCATACTCATCTCTGATGAACATTACAATATGTATTTGTGGTGCAAGAAATCACAGGGAAAGCAGCACGGGCCTAACTCACTTGTGAGCTAGCTATGAGCTCACAAGCAAATCGGCGACCAGGAGCAAGCCCATAAAAAAAACATGGAAAATGCTTTATGCAGAAAATAAGATCCTCTGATTGGCCATTGTTCACGCACTCTTCACTGAGCGCTTACACAGATATACACAGGAGCTCCTATTTACAACTTGATCATTGTAGCCAATCAGAGACATATATGTTGAGCTCGTGAACACAATGGCCAATCAGAAGAGTTTAAGAATCCGTTCAACAGCGCTCAAAATACTAGAGGGAAATCATCACATTTTTTACATTTCAGTACCGACTTTTGGCACTTTTGACAACAACTTTTGTTTTTGGGTGAACTATCCTGACTGACATTTAGCAACATTTTATGAGGTTTCTAGGGTGCTCTGAGTGATTGCTTGGCGTTTTTTTACTGGCTTATGTCAACAGAGTCCACCCCAAGTCTCTGTGATAATCTGGCCCCCAGATATGCCTTGGTTCCTTCTTCTTCATTAATGTTTGTTGCACTAGCAGTGTGAGACAATCTAGACGCCAAAGTTTAAGGGTGTGTTCGAACTTGGCAGGTTTGGTTCATTTAAAATAAACTCTGGTGCAATTGCTCTGTTAGTGCGGTTCATTAGAATAAGTGTGAGCGCTGCCATCCAAACCTTGGTGCGGCCCAAACAAGCAGATCGAGACCCAACTTTTCAGGGGGTCTCAGCCTGGTTCCAAGTGAACTCTGGTGTGGTTTGACTGAAATATGAACTCAACATGGACCAAAGACAGGATGTGATGCCACAAGATGCTGACAGAGTGCTCAAGCATACCTGTTTTTTTCTCGCCATAGGAGCTATGTTGCCCATTACAGTTCTGTGCTGTTTTGTTTTATATCTTTAGGTTCGGTGTTAAAAATGTAGTAAATGCTGAGCAAACCATTTTCTCAGAAAAGAACCAAGAGAACCAAACTACACCCTAATACTAAGGGTTAGGGGTTTGTTCCAAAAGCCAACTCTGTTTAAAAAAAAATCCTAATTCAATAAGCATTCATGCATTATCACTCAGATATTTTTGTCATTTTAGCACTCTGTCAGCAGTCTGTTCGCTGCTCATGCCAGGTGTTTTCTGAGTTGTTTGTGAGGTGAAACTTGAGTGCCTTGTCTGTCTTGCATTATGCAGTGTTCGAGTTCTCCAAGCAGGCAGACGCAGCGGTCCTCATGCCAGGCCACGCTTCACCTGGATCATTGGGTCGTCATGGAGATGAATGTGGAACGTGGCATAGGCCTGACATCTTGGCCTGCTCACTTTAATGATGATGTCTAGGTTTCTCCTTTATACCCTTGAAGGAATGTTTATTCATTTTATAATATGTGTATATGGAGGATGAAAGGATAAAAAAAAATATATATATATATATATATATATATCCGTCACTGACATATAAATGTTCTTGGCATAAATATGCCCCGGGCCTTTGTTTTTAATTAAAGTGAAATATGAATTCAGAACCTCTAAATCTGTTGGCTTACAGATGTTCTCAGTGAAGTGACCCATACCTGCCTATGTTAATAACCCAGACAGCTTGCCATTAATTTCCCAGAATTCCTTTCATCTTAGAAGATGTTTTATTGTTGGCGAGCTAACAAAGAATTCAAGACAGCTGGAAGTTATTCAGAGGCATTTGCAAAGGGCATATCAGGCAGCTTAGAATATGTGAACTCTATGGCAGAAAGTGCTGAAACATTGATGTTTTCCATAGTTAAAGAGATATTTCACACACAAATGAAAATTGTCATCATTTACTTGCACTCATGTCATTTCAAATCTGTATGGATTTCTTTCTTCTGCTGAACACAAAAGAAGGTTTTGAAGAACGTTGGGAACCAGACAAGATTTGAGCTCATTGACTTCCATTGAATGAGCAAATATCAACAACACTGAGACGTTTCTGAAAGTATCTACTCTTTCCCTGCCAGCTTTTTTTAAGAAAGTTGCCAATCACACAATGATAATTTTTTAAAATCATTTTCACAAAACTTTCATGGTCCCCAGAATATTTTGTTTTATGGATGTCTGATCATACAAAATATCATAAGAAAGAGAAGAGCCTCACTGTGGGGAAATCTGTGGTGCCATTGAGCTGAGCACAGTCTGCCGCCATAGACGCTCGAGGCGGTGGGCTGGAGTGACTTGCCGGGTGGATGGACAATCTCTCTGCCGTCCACCTGGGTTGTGGAGGAGTGGCTGCCATCCAAGAGGGAGCGGAGGAGTCTCCGCCGTTTGCTTGAGGCCGGAGCCTGCTGACGTCCGCTATGATGAGGAGCAGGGAACGGAAGACTCGATGCTAGCTACCCAAAACCGGAGGAGTCAGAGGGCCATCCACCGAGGTGTATCCAGCGCCACCGCCAGGCATCGCATAGGAGTTAACCCAGCTGGTGGAGGCCTGGATGGCAGTGCGTTTTGGGAATCGGACCAATATTTTTTTTATACTCTCGCCTTGCGTCTCCTTTTCTCTTGCCCCGTCTGTCCTTGCCTCCAGGTGTTTCGGCCGCTGTGACTGGGTGGGGGGAATAGAGCGTTGTGTTGTGGGTGCTCCCTGGCCTGCGAGGGGGGGATGGCAGTATGTGGCAAGCAGGGCGGGGCCGCAAGCTGTGGGAACGGAGTGAGGCCGGTGACACCACACACCGATCTCGAGTCTCACGGTGGAGCTCCGAAAGGATAAAAGGAGGAGCAATGACAGTGCAATATGAGAGAGGACCAGGCCTGCACTATTTATGCTGTGTTTTATTATGTTTATTTGCAGCAGTCATCCATGAGGGGCTACTTTCGTTTTGTTGTGTGTTTGTTGTGTCAACTTTACGTTAATCATTTGCCGGTTCCCGCATCCTCCTCCTCTCCTTATCAACAAACTTTGTTCCGCCTGCATTTTGATCCGGAGATTCTGTACTCTTTCGGATGATGCATTATAGTGCCCTCCCCCCCACCGTATAACAGTGAAAACACTGATTGCCGGGAATTTCTGTCAATGGCGGGGAAGCATTGTGTCATAAATGATGGGAAAATTCCGTCAATGGCGGGGCTTACAGCATGTTTTGCGTTTGCTGTTTTGTATACTTTGCCAGACGTGATGCAACAGCTAAAGACATTCATCTGATGTATGTAAAAGTCACACAAATGGAATTCACCTCTGCTAACTAAATTTTTTTTCTAAATCAAATAGATTAAAGGGTTAGTTCACCCAAAAATGAAAATTCTGTCATTAATTACTTACCCTCATGTCGTTCGACACCCGTAAGACCTCCGTTCATCTTCGGAACAGAAATTAAGATATTTTAGTTGAAATCTGATGGCTCTGAAAGGCCTCCATTGGCACAATGGCACTTTACACTCTCAAGACCCTTAAAAGGTACTAAAGACGTCGTTACAAAGTCCATCTCACTACAGTGGTTCTAAAATAACTTTATGAATCGGCGAGAATAGTTTTTGTGTGCAAAAAAAACCTAAATAACGACTTACATAGTGATGACGATTTCAAAAGAAGGCATCATGAAGCTTCGAAGCGTTATGAATCAGCGAGTCGAATCAGCGGTTTGGATCGCCAAATCATGATTCGGCTCACTGATTCATAACGCTTCAAAGCTTCATGATGCCTTGTTTTGAAAGCGTCATCACTATGTAAGTCGTTATTTAGGGTTTTTTTGCGCACAAAAACTATTCTCAACGATTCATAGAGTTATTGTAGAACCACTGTAGTGAGATGGACTTTGTAAAGACGTCTTTAGTACCTTTTAAGGGTCTTGAGAGTGTAAAGTGCCATTGTGCCAATGGAGGCCTTTCAGAGCCATCAGATTTCAACTAAAATATCTTCATTTGTGTTCCGAAGATGAACGGAGGTCTGACGGGTGTCGAACGACATGAGGGTAAGTAATTAATGACAGAATTTTCATTTTTGGGTGAACTAACCCTTTAAAACTAAAATCATTTTCAATGTTACAAGGACATTTAGTCGCAGCATTTAATGTACAGTATGAAAAATGTATATTCATTTGTTAAAGATTACATTTAACAGTAACAATTATACAATTATAATTATACAGCTACAATTATACTTACAACTATATTTGTTAGGATTAACTAAAAGTGAGCATTAGCAAAGCTAATCGAAATGTACAAATAGATGAAATTAGCAAGGGGAATTAAATACCAAATATCAGCAGTTACGATAAATGACGAAATCTCTAATATTGGCCAACTACAGTCTCTCCTTGAATTTGCCCTTAAGAGGACAGTTCTCTCATTCTGAGAAGAGGTGGAACCCGAGATGAAGATGGGTATATTCGTCTCCAGAGACTCGCAGAGATCCGAGACGCCTCTGCCGGACCGACCAGAGGTTGTGCGATCCGACCCGTCTGTCATGTGATCCTGTCATATGTAGGCTACTTGAATGTGGCCTTTGAAAGGAGAACCATTCTTCCACCGCTTTCTTTCCACTGCCATCATTTTATCTTTCACCGTACGTGACACATCTTGAGAGAACCCAAATGACAGATGATTTTCTCTACGAGACACAAAGCTTCTGCCAGTCGCCATTGAATTATTGACACCCTGTGTGAAGTCCTGCCTGAGTCTCGACAGGCCGATCTCCTCGGTCGATGTTGTAGACTTAATTGCGTCGGGCTTTTCTTTTGTCTCACCCTTTCCCCCCACGTTCCCTCTCTCTCTCTCTGCACGTTTTTGTATCAGCGGCTCTCACTCCCTCCCGTGTGGAGGCCTGGCAGTGCCGATAGTTCCCAGATGTCAGTACGCCCTTAAACAAATGCTTTTCAGAGAGTCCTGTGGCAGACCGGCCTGATGGGAAGTACATACAGTATTAAATACCTTACGGATGAAGTCGGTTTCTCTGTGTTTTTATGGGGGGGTGTGGTGGCTACGGTTTCTCTAATGGGATTTTGATGTTGACTTTGAGTTGGGGGAGGGACGAGGGAAAGGATAAAAAAGAAGAATGAGGATGAAATGAAAGAATTCGGCAGTCGAATCAGGGAAAATCGTGTTGCGCTTGCACCCAAGGATGCTTTTTACATACCATCACAAAATGTTCTCCTTTTGGAGCTTAATCCAGATGGTCCTCGTTTGGGATTCTTGTGAAAATGGAATTCACCATCCTGCAGAATAACTGGGTTGAATCTTTGGTCTCCAGCGTTTTGCTGTGCTGTTAGTTTCCACTCTATAAAAACCATAAGGATTTGTTTGTGTTTAGGTGAAACAGGCCTGTCCAAATACCTCTCAGGTGTTTTAACTCTCTTGTAAATGAGTCTTGTTAGGTTTTGTTATGGCTGTTTTCTGTATTTTAAGTTAGACCGCTATGGACCACATCAGGTGACCACATGCAGTCTTATTGCAGTTCTCCACAAGTTTACTTTTCTTGTAAAGGAATTATTGGGAAATAATTCAGAAGCCATTCATGAGCTGTAGCCGGTTGACCTACCTACACTTTGCAGTATGCACTTAGGGCTTGTACTGTATTATTGGTGTAGACTTGTACTGTTCTACTAACACCAGTGTCATAAAATAGCTTCCTGATTCCACGGACCCCTTTTGTCACATACAGGGTCCTATCATACACCCGGCACAATGCGACGGCAGGCACGACGCAAGTGTTTTTTGCTAGTTTCAGCCCGACGCAGTTATAATTTGCACGTCCCGTGCCACGTTGTTTAAATAGCAAATTAACTTGAGCCATGATGGTCTGAAAATTAAGTGTGTTCAGGCGCATTTGTTGGCGCGTTGCTATTTTGAGGCAACTGAAAACGACTGCACCATTGACCATCAAAAAAAGGTCTAAAGTCAATAGCTCAGTATTTTTTGTGTTATTTAAAGGGCGCTTTAGTAATATGCGCCTATAGGCGGATGCACGACGCACGTACACACTGCTTATTACACACACAGGGACGTGAAGCAGCACACAAACATTTTTAAATATTAAAAATAAAAATTCCTCTCTGGAGAAGCGTTCAGTCTTTAAATAGTGCTTGTATTGCGCACATTTTTAGTCATTCCCGTAGGTTTCACGCTAAAACCAAAAGCGTGCGCACCACTAATCTATACAAGTAGTGCCTCTCAAACAGCTCGTGAGTCTTGAGAATGCCTGTCTTGGTGAGTATTCAGCTTTTGGAATGTAAATAGTTGAGAAAGATAACGCATGTTGTGTAACAGTATATAGAGTGGCAGGTATGACGTCACTTTGTAGGCCAACCGGCAGTTAGCATCACACTGGTTCCCTCGATAAAAACCCAACAGGATTTTTTCATAGGCATTTGAATCATCGCAAAAAAACAAGCGCTGTGATCAGCAAAGGTTTATAAAACTTACCCGTTTTGTCCATAAACCATTATTACCTTTTCGGTGTGATGACGTTTAAAGTGGGCATGAAATCAAATTTTACAATTCCTATTTTTATATTTAATATTGTAGTGTTTACTATAACTGATTTATCTGTGCACTTCATTATTTAAAAAAAATGTATTTTCACTTATAATCTTTAATCAAAAACGTTAACTTTCCCTCCCCCATCGAACCGACTTCTCTTCTCTCCCGGTCATGTGCTATGGCGCGAGGACGGGGTTATCGCCCCCTGTCTCGTTTCTGCAACGCCTCTCAGAAACCTGTCACTGATCGTATGAATATGAAGGTTATGTGCATTTTTCTCGGTGCACACAATACCTTCTTCAGGAAAGACTTGAGGTAAAAAGAAAGAAATATATGAGAAATAAAAGCTTTTTTTATGTAAAAATTACTTGATATAGTCGGACGAACAGCTTGTCGTGACGGCTCGCACTTAGGAATGCAGCGTGTGTGAGAGCTGAGAAAAAAGTTTTACAGAAATAAAGCCATAAAAGGCTTAAAATTAGTGAAATCTTCAGCATAAACCAGTGAAAAGTGAGGAAATATACTCAGTAACATATGTAGAAAAGATTTAGAGAGAAAAGAAATGTATTTAAGAGATAGATCGAGTTTTTCCTCCACAACTGAGTGCAAACTGGCATTCAAATCTGCCTCCATTTTGTTAGCAACGCCCAACTTCCAACGATCCAATCAATTCCCGAAGGACGAAATCAAGCCTCGCCCTACATTTTTTCTAATTTCAGAACCCGTTTCACTCGGATATACGTCACAATAAGGAGAAAAAGACGATCTCAACTTCCGTTTCACGACGACTTTAATCTCCCCAACAGCCTCTGTAGTCCCATTTAGCCACTTGTTAGCAACCGCATTTTTCACGTAACAGCTTAAAAAAATCACGAGTGGGGTAAAACTGATGTATTTTATGTCGGAGAATAAAAAAGAAAGTGAAAGTGTCTTGAGCTTGTGTTCACCAAGGACCTTATTTCAGCCATTTAACTAAAATCCCATTAATAAAAACCAACTGGCTTCGGGGCTATGGAACCGGAAGTGCTAAAATGCTAATTTGCTTCCGCGTTTTGACCTACAAAGTGATGTCATACACTGGTATTGGATTTGTGCATAAACTGTGACAGCAGTCTAATATTCCCTCTGCTGTTTGTCATGTTAATCAAAGAACAAAAGACAAAGAAAATCACATGATACTGTTGAGATGTATCATGTCTCATGTTATCACTCAATCAGTGCTTCAGCTGTGGAAAGACATCAATAAACAATGTTATGTTACATTTACCTCAGGAAACCATTCAATGTTCATAGCTTGATAGTCAACTAGGAAAACTCTAGAGAGCATATATGTTCAGTTGTTCACTGTATTATTATATATTTCTATTTTACCTGTTGTCTTCATTATTTAATGTATGATTGAAATAAATCACGAAAACAAGTTATCACAGCCACCGTTTACATTAATTGGAGTAGAAAAATAATCATCATTAAAAAGTTGATATAACAACTGTATTATGCACATTTGAAATATAGTTTGTGTAGTACTCCATTTTTATTGGAGTGTTGATTTATTAAATACATTCGATTAATTAATGAACTATTAAATAAAATTGTATTTTTGGTTTCGGTAAATATTTATTTCGGTGCATCACTAATAATACTCACACTACACATTTTAATACTACCCATACTACACTTTTTAATAGTACCCATACTACACATTTTAATACTACCCATACTACACATTTTGCTAAGAGTACATTATATGTACTATGTAGAAATATTAAGAGATGTTCCAAACATAATGGGCTTTTGCCACTTCGCCCAACCCACTTCATCTAAATAGCCAATCAGGATTCACTGTGAAGCTGTCAATCAAGCTTAAGCTCTTTGACTTCTCACACAAGAAGCTAATAGCGAATAGCAGATTGATTGATTGGGAATCTCTCAAAGGCTTAATGCCGTGTGCGTACCATAGTAAGATGAGCAGCTGCTCTCCTGGGGCAGACTAACAGCAGCATTTTCAATTCCACAGTGCCCCTCTAATGAATTAGATTAATGTGGTCACCCGTCCATTTTACTCTGCTGCTAGTGCATCAATTTATAAACAGGAAATAGAACTGTGATGTTATAGATTTTCTGTCTGCAGCATGGAGATATGTGCACCCTGAGGGAAGTCCACACGCTCCACAGCCCTCCGAGAGACAATGACTGTTTTTTTCCCTCCTGAGGAATAGAGGATCATTGTTGCAGCTCTTAGTGTATTTATGCTGCAATTTGATTGTATTGAGTCAAAGTGTATTACTGCCGGAGTCATTGTCTGTGTGAAAGCTTGATCATGGAGAGCGTCCGTAACAATCGTGTTTTGTGGACAGTCTCATTTACTAAATGTCACAACTCTCAGAATACTGCGTGGTCTACTGAGGGTTTTTTGGTTTATACACGATTTGCACTCAAAGTAGCAAAATGTCACTTTGAAATCAAAATGGATAATTCTTTTTTTAATGTAATGGAATTATTTTTTATAAAGACTGCTAAATTGCATGTTTTCTTGATTTTAATCCACTCAATATTTATTTTTATTACAATTTATTTTATTCACTTTCTTATGCAGGTATTGATTAATTAATTCAATTCATTCATTTATTAATTTATGTATATATGTATTAATTTTTTTACTTTTTTTACAGTCATAATATTTTCTCTACCAGGAGGACACATTAGCTTAGTTCCTAAACATAGTCAGCGTTCATTCATTCTTTTGTTTTATTCATTCAATTTATCTGTTCATTCACTTCATTCATTTATTAATTTTATTTATTGATTTATTTTAACAATCATTCGTTTACTCCTTTTATTTATGTATTACTATCTTAGTTTCGCTACTAGTTAGCTGTTCCAAAAGACACACACCAGGGCAGCATTTCACGTCTCCTTCACAGATAAGCGCATCCCACAATGCATTGCATATACTTGTTTCATTCAATACTAACAGTAAAAACTATATAGTATTTTTGCTTTGATGTTTTTTAGTGCATCTCATTGTTAGCCACATACTAACATCAAACTCTACTGAACCATTCAAATCAGTCACTTGCGGCAGCTTTAAAGGTGCTGTATGTAATTTTTTTGACTGTACTAAAGAATAGAAAACATGTTTGCTGATATTTGAAATAAACGATAAACGAAACATGCTAAATTCACAAACCCGTTTCTCTTAAAAACAGTGCTACAGCCAGTTATTCTACTTTGAAATGTGAGTTGAAATGTAAGTCGGAATGTCTGTTTTTGTTTAATTCTGTGTGATTCCGCCCACTGACAATTTACCCTATAGTATTTCGACACCTGGGTTGCCAGTTGGCAGAAAAACACAGTAGAGCTCCAACAACTAGTCGATAAAATCGATTATGAAAATCATCGACAACGGTTCTCATTATCGATCAGTCGGGCCTGCCACCAACTTCCACCAGTCGCGCCAAATTACAGCACTGAATAACGCATTTCTATGGACAAAATGCATCTTAAAAAATAGTGGAGTGGAAACCAGAGGTTATAATCCTTATCTGTAAATGTTACTAATTCATGCAAGTATTTCCATTTTGCATGAAAGCGCGTCAGTCTGACATTAGCTTCAAACTTCACTGAATGAGCGCCGGTGCAGTGGGCGCACATGCGTATCAAACAGACAGAACGCAGTCGATAGGGAGACTAATTGTCAGCACAAAAACATTAATTTAGCTGAAATATGCTAAATTTAGGTTTAAAAGTCAACATGTAATTTACGTATTTTATGAGAGTAATAACTGTTAATAATAAGGGATAACAGTGTGTAATCAAATATAAATGTAAGAAGTTTCTACAGGATAAAGAAATTACAGTAACAGGTACTATGTCCATAGCGGATGTGTGTGTTCCTGCTGAACATTCCTCTAATCTGGTAACACTGAGTTTCTGTCTTTTTGCATAGTAACTTTTTTTGCACATAATGTAGGCTATAGCACAGATATACACTTACGAAAATTAACCATGGTTCTATTAGATAGTAAAAAATCATGCCGTATTGATTACCAATTGTATAACCACACAAATACCATAGTTAAACTATGGATTGCAGCAAAACTATGGTTAATTTGTGGTTACCATGGAATAGCTACAATAACCCGGTTTTATTTATTCTTCTTCCTATTCTTTTTATTTTATTTTTTTATTCGTTGTAAAACCATGGTTAATTTTTGTAAGGTATATTCACTATGTATGTTTTCATAGCACTCAGGTGACACATTTGTTTGAAGGACAGCATTGGGCAGGATGGGGAATAGTTTTGTCTGTAAAAAAAATGTTGGCTTTTTTATCCGATTAATCGAAAAAAAGAATCGGCAAAATAATCGATTAACAAAATAATCATTAGTTGCAGCCCTAAAACACAGCGTATTGCAGCCATGGAAGCCAGCAAACAAACTGGGTCAGAGAGCGCAGATTCTACCCGGCCTAAAAAGCCTCGGCATCCATCTAAAAATCTCAATGAAGGGGAGCATATTAAAACGCGGATAATTCGACTTAGTGTGTACGTCTCCTCGATTGCCACTTGCGCTCGCTTCTGTTGCATGTCCTCAATCTGGCAACCCATGTGAGCGTCGAGTCTGAGGAGGAAACAACTCTCTCCAATATATTGAATTTAGACTGCCAGCACCCATTTCAACCGCTAGCTGTAAATACAGCACTTTTAAGATGCCATGTCATAAAACAGCTGCCAATGTAGTCTATACACAGGAAGGCGGCTCACAAGTTATTGACCAGAACTGTATTGAGAACAGTACTCACCTGTACTCCTTTTTAGTCCATTCTTTACAGGTGTCACTATGGAGGCCCATGATTTTTCTTAAAATGCTCAGATTATGTTTTTTTGGATTTGACCTTACATGAAGTGTGTAATATACTGTAGATGATTGTTATTATAAAAGGTCTGCAAAGTTTCCAAGATGAAAGTGTACAATAAATGTTATTGTCTCCCAAAAGAAATAATTTGCAACGTCTACTTTGACCTGCCCTCAAAAACACTGCAGTTGTAGTCATCAGGCAGCGACTTCGTAGGCAGCATTTGCGCTCAAAGGTACCTCACAAAACTGATTTCGGACCGACTTCTGAGTCATGGTAACAGTTTAATGATCTACACCAAGTATTTAACTACTACAATAGTAATTTCTCACTAGAAATTAAATCAGAAATGGTAAACATTGGTCAAAAATTTACATTTACACAAACTAACGACCAACCACAATTTTGAGACGCCATCTTAATTTTTTAGCTCAACTGTCACAGATTGGAAAACGCAGAATTGTGGGAAATCAAAGGCAGCGGAGAATACATCTATGCTGCCTTCAAAAATCGATCAGATAAAGGTATCTCAGGAAACAGGAAGTGAAGCTTACATTGGATTCGGATGTGCTTTAATGCCTTCCTACCTTGGAATGCATCCTCCGTCCGAAGGCAGCATTTTTGAGCTTTCGGACGCAGCCGTAGCTGAGACCTGGAAGAGTTTGGTTTGTGCTGTCAACAATTGGAAAAGATGCTGTTTTCTGTGACCAATCAGAGCAGAGGGCTCTCGGAAAAAGGGGTTTAGCAAGACTGAATCCTTTATTGAACACTGGGAAAAGAGCTGACGTTGCAATGTATGCTATGAGAAAATTTTAGTTTTTATTTGGACCTTAGATGCATGTAAGCCTATTGTAGGAGACGTACAAAACAAAAGTTGGAACCTCCAAAAAAAAATAGCACAATAAGGGCACTTTAAATTGGTCACAATATCCTCTTCGCAACGGAGAGGAAATTGCCTATAACTGGAACATAGTCTGTACTCTGTAGCAACCAACAAAGATATATATATATTTTGGTTTCCCTTCACAAAGTAGCATTTGTTGCTGGCTCTTTGACAACAGGAAGAGGTCATCAGCGAGCAGCTTTGTCACCAAGGAATAGCCTTGCTTCACAAGGCAGACAAAACAGGAAGTGAACACGCAGAACATAGAACATCAATCCCCCCCTCAATTGTAATTGACTCTTGCGCTGGTAAGGTGGTGGATCAGACGACAAGGATTGATTCTGGGTTGTTTCTCTGGTGTTTCTGGGTCATACAAAGTGCTATACTGATTCATTGGCTGTGCCGGAATTATTAAAGGCCAGTGGCTGCTGTTTTATTCGTTTTCTGTAGTTTTATGCTTGTAGTTTTGTCTTTTAATGGCTTGTTTTTATATCTCATCGCTGAACATCTTAGTGCTGGGTAGCATTATCACAGGCTTTGGTTGTTCTGCAACCTGCGTTCCAGACAGAAAGGTTGTATATAATAGCAGCCAGATGTTTTACCCAATAAATCTCCTTTTCTCAAAAGGCGTCTCGGGCCCTCTGATGTAACCGCTTGGGTTTCAGCCCTTGGTAATTCTGCCAGTGCTATTGACCGGGAGTCTGTGTGTCTGTAGTCTGTGTGCGGGTTTATAGAGAGTGCAATGCATCTCGAGGTTTTGCTTTCAACAAATGCCATAACTGCGGTATATCTATTCTCAAAGGAACACACAGAATGGTACAAACATCAGTGTGCCACAAACATCCTCTTGCTTTTCATATGGGGTGATTTATCAATAAGGATGGCCTGGAGTCTTAGACATTTAGGATTCTGTGAGATTTAGCACATTGCAAATTCTGCTGTAAATATGTCGGCAAGCTAACAGAGGAACTTTCAATTGCAGAAATTAGAAATCCGCATTGCACCATATATCATCATTTAAAAATATTAAATGTGATGTATTATTATTATATATAAATATATAAGCGACTTGTTTAAAAATATGTTGATCTAAACCACTGGCCCGGCAGAAAAAAGAAAAGAAAAAAGAGATTATGAATCTACTCGTGACCTCAGTAATTCAGGACATGTAAGACAGATACAAGATATGATCTGTTACCAAACTGTGTTGTTTTGGCCCTAAGTCTGATCTCACTTAGATTTCAATTGCATATCTAAGCTGTGGGATATAGCATATTTTCCACAGCACCACCTGGAAACCTTATGAACCCTCAACCCTCACCCTTTTCCTGGATTTCCCAAAATATCTCGTGTCTTCTGATTTTTGCTTATGCCAACGGAAGACTCATTCATGAAATTTTAGTAAATTTTGCACGGAAAACGGATTTTCTCGAAAACTCTCCTCCATATTCACAAACACATGTTAATGAATCGCAATCATTTGTAAATGGCGCGCGTACATGCTCATTTACACTTAGCATAATCCCCCGCCTATGAATTAAAACTACTGATTTACGTGTCCAGGAACGCTGTGGAATCTTCCGGACTCCTTTCTCAGGTTTGGCTCCATTATATTACAAAAATGCAAAAAAAAAAAAAAAAACTAATAGGCCATATGTTTAACAATAAGTATTCAATTCACAGAACGTTTGAATGTTTAAATGTGTAAAATTCTTTTGTACCAACTAACATTCTGAAATTTTATGTCAGAACAATTTGCACACAAATTCGTTCTGCTTGTGTTTCATGAATGAGGAATACGTTTTTGTTTATCAGACTCTTAGTCGTAACTGAACTCTATACTGACACCTAGTGGCCTGGATGCATTAAACTTTTGTATCACATCAAAGCTGTTTTTCTTTTTCTTTTCATCCATGTTTTTCTCTGTCATGCGGTATATTCATATAAAGAACATTCTTGGATTCAATCTCATAATTTTTTCACGCATTGTTGGTGGTTTGTGGTGGTAGTTCAAGTCTCTTTGCAGTGACTCTGTGTTGGCAAAGGCTTTTTTTCAGTGCAGCGGCTGTGACCATCATGTGTTTGAGTTTGGCATTTGATGTGCCTGTAGCAGGGATTCCTTGTTTGGACATTTTTATTTGTGCAGTTGTATTTATTCTCTTGGACTGGTATATCAGAGTGTGTGTGCGATTCATCTCACTAGACTGTGTTATTGATTCAGGCTCCGCTGTGTCTGTAGAGTGTATATTGTGTGTGTTATATGGTTTGCTTGTTTTGTTTAGATATACTTTTATGCTTATGCTGTGTGAGGCACCTTGAGTATTATATAAAGGTATATGATAATATAATGTAATAAAATAAAAATATAAATAACATAATATATATCATTGTTTTTTATTTATTTATTTTTATTTTAATGTATTAACTTATCTATTTTTAAAATAAAAATATATATAATATAACATAATATATATCACTGTTTTTAATTTATTTATGTATATTTTTTTATGTATTAACTTATCTATTTTTTCAACCATACCACTTGTCCTATGTAGATTTCTATTCTATTCTATTCTGTGATTTTCTATTATATTATGTTATAATTATATGTTATATTATATTATATTATAATATACTAATCAATGTACATCACCTTAATAACATTTCTAAAATAGTGTAATTTGTTCCTTTGTGTAAATTCTCTTTCAATTTGCCAAAAAATTACACCTGCACCTCTCTGTGTTGTAATATAGCGCAACATGATATGCAGTGCTAGTGTATTTTTGCTGTTAATATGCTACATTGATCAAGAACCATATTTAGCCTTAACCACCATTTAAGGGTCCAATCTGGAGCTGATGTTACTGGCAGGCTTCCCCCACAACTGTTAACCCTCCTTCTATTTTCACCCCATGCCAGTTTTGCAAACATAAACACTAAGATCAAGTCAAGCTGTTTCAGTAAACACATTAAGTTTCTGCCATATGCTATAAGCTCATCCTAAATGTGTGTATCTTATATAGTTTAGGCTCTGAAATCGGATTGAGCCATCGACAAAGTCAGTCATTTGATAGCTGTAATACATTTATTTATTGAACATGTCTCATAATAATGCTGTTATAAAAGCAATAAACCACTCTGTTACAGTGCTTTCAACACATTTAAGGGAGTTTTAGGCATTCAAGTTGACATCATTAGCTTTATTACGTCAATGCTTACAGCAGTGGTACAGTTCTTGAACATCCTATTGTATTTTGACCTGTTTGTCTCTGTTTTGCAGTTGCACTGGGGCGAAACCAGCCCCTGAAGAGAGAGAAGCCCAAATGGAAGAGCGACTACCCAATGACCGATGGCCAGCTGCGCAGCAAGCGTGATGAATTTTGGGATACGGCACCAGCTTTTGAAGGCCGCAAGGAAATCTGGGATGCACTTAAGGCGGCTGCCCAGGCCTTTGAGAGCAATGACCACGAACTTGCTCAAGCCATCATTGATGGCGCCAGCATAACGTTACCACACGGTAAGAGTCACATGTCACTGAACAGCGTGCTTTGATTTAAACCAGACATTTGTGTTGACAAAAAGATTTGGTCAGTTTGGTAAATTCTATGGTTTCCCGTTATGTATTAAATTACTTTTATTGAAATCGATTGAAAATATTATTTTCTCTTCCCAGAAATGAAATTTGCAATGGTGGAAGCAATATGAATGTCAAGCACTTTACATGATGCAGTGGAATTTAAATATAAGTGTGGCTTATATTTCCAAATATGTCCTATTTGAACATTGTGTTAAGCCCAAAGTATACTTCCGCAATTAAGCCCAAAGTATACACATTTTTAGGGCTGGGTATTGACACAAATTTCACAATTCGATTCGATTTCGATTCACAAGATTTCGATTCGATTCGATTTTCGTTTCGGTTCAATTCAACATTATTTTGGATATGTATCAGGTATAATCAGTGGTGTAGTGGTGCCTGGAGAAGTGGGTATACTCTTAATTTATGCCCCCAATTTTTTTTAAAGTGGCCCAGCAATAGATGAACATCCTGTGTTATAAACAGTGACATGTAAGACTAGTCTTGCATATTTAGTTCACCCGAAAATGAGCCAGTAGTATTTGCACATTGTCTCTTGACTTTGCTGCTTGACTTCACGGAGTAAGGATCACTATGACATTAATATTAGCCACGGAAGAGGTGCAGATTTTGCAATCAATACTGGCATACAGACAATAAAGACAACTACACACTTATACACTTTGACAATTCCTTATTCCAGGGGTTTTCAAACCTGTCAAACAACTATTCTCTCACCTTGCAAATAGTCTCTGCCAGTAGTTTATTTTGTGAACTATCTCTTAGAATGGCTCATTTGCAACAGATAGTGTAGGCCTGAGTGTGCCAACATTATAAGTTTAAGTTGCAATTTACAAATATTACTGGTCCTACGCAGGCCTAATGAATGAATATAAGATATATTTAAGATGAGGCAAGCATGGTGTCAGAGATTAGTTTTTGTTTTGTTTTTGTTTATCTTTCAAAGAATGCAACAATATATTCATAACAATATGTTAAACTATTATACAGGGTTTGACATGAACTTTTTTGCTCAGCAGTCACTGTGGCTCGTGGTTTTCCAAAGTTACTAGCCACTCAGCATTTTCACTGGCCTCAATTTTGCTGTTAAATTACTTGATTTTGAGTCATTTTACTTGATTTAGAAGATTTAAAACCCTTTCAAACCTTCAAATGCAGAGTGACCACCCAAATCAAGACTACATTGCATATCTGGTATGTGCAGGTGGGCAATATGAGCATCAGGCTAATATGAGAAATTTAATGAGTTATTTTTTAGGCTATATAAAAGAACGAATAAGCAAATAAGCAAATTACAAAAACAATAGTAGCCTAAATTAAATAAAAAAAAAAAAAACATACAGTAGGTTTATTTAATATGTATACATTTATTTAACACCTGTAGTTGTTTGATTAAAGGTGAACTATGTAGGATTTTTGTAGGATCTATGTAGGATCTAGAAATCACTAGGCCAGTGTTATATATTTTGTTCAGTTGAGTACTTAGAATATCCCAAATGTTTTCAACTATTTGTTAATCGTGAGAAAATTGCTATTTTAACCAAGGAGCCGGGACGTGTGAGCTATGCGTGTGAGGGAGTCGCCTGTCGATTGCGTCATATCTGCGTCACCCTCGGTCTCCGGTTTTATTCAGTGAAACACTTTACTCTCACTGCATTGTGAACAAGTGTCATAGCAGCCGCTGAGCGAACGTCATAACTTCCTTTTCAACACACTCAGATATCTAATACGATAAACAGAGCTGCGTTACCTCACACTCAGCACTGGAGAAGAGGAAGTGCCGCCGGCAACTGTGTCATAATAAAAGTCCCACCGGCGACTATAACATAATAACAGTCCCGCTCTTCAATCACTCCAGCGGCCTTGCTCAGCTCCACAACACTCGCTCCTGCTCTGCTTCACTACAGTAATGTTAATAATCGCATCCATGAACATGATTTCTGCCCGAGTCCTATCCTGACTGTTTCCCACCGGCTGTGAGGTGAATACCACATGTCCCGAGATTCTGCGCTCAAACGTGGCGTCATCAAACTATGCCTTTGTTTTGAACAGGCGACCTCTAGTGGACGGAAAAGTTACATAGTGTAGCTTTAACATTAAGACAGACAGGTTTTTAATTTGGCTGCTGAATAAATCGACGTAATATTCTGACACATATCCAGTTATTACCCACCTGTTTACACTTAAGCCATAACCGACTGTGTTCTTGTGAGATAGGCTACTCCACACGATGGATATTTTGACATCTGTGTGCGTGTGTATTTGAATATTCAGGCGCAAGGAGAACGGATCGCGCGAGCGACAGAGAGAGAGCGCACGCTAGAGAGCGCTTCTGTTGAATGTCATTAAGCGCGATTCCGCCTATCCCGCCTTCCCTAACTGCAAGTTAATGAATAAAGAATAGTAATTGAATTGTAATTTTGTGATACGACGTTATATACATATAATTATAAATTATGTGCTGGACTCTCATGGCTAATGCAGAACTGCTGAATGATGCGCATCAGAGGGGATTTAAAAGTGGTATACGCAATGCCGACTGATAAAGAAGTGGGTATACGGCGTATACCTGCGTATAGCCTGCACTACACCAGTGGGTATAATACATGGAAAATGTTCTCAAGGAAAACAAATTTCTGAACTAATGTTGTAAACTATGGGAGTCAGTTGATACTACATTAGCCTACTAATATTGAAGGTAAAAATTAACTGATTTGTATACAAACACTTAAATGACACTAAATTATGTTTTTTTTAATAATAATAAAGTTATAATATTAACTTTACAATTACATAATCATAATTCTACTCCAATTAGTTTTTTTGAAATATAAACATTTAAATGGTGGCTGTCATAAAAACCGGCCAGATTTATTCATACATATACATTAAATATTGAAGAACATTGACAATGAATGTCCTATGTGGTGCATATAATTAGCAAAATGCTCCTCTCTAGAGTTAAATTTTCTAGCCGACTAACGAGTTTATGGACACTGGATATGGTTTTTCTGAGGTAAATGTGACATTACGTGGCATTGTTTGCAAGCCGTTTTACTTACATCTTTCTGCGGTTGAAACACTGATTGAGCTATTCTATGTGACATGATACAGATTTCGGTAAGTTGTCCTGTATCTTTTAACACACTTTCAGAAGCTCATTCATGTTTATTTTGCGCTGTTACTGGTATTAAGGCGGAAGAGAAGATCCGTTCATGTTTGCTCCGCGCTGTTCTCTTGAGCTGAGCTGCGGCAGAGCGATCTCATGCCACAGCGCCAAAATGGTATTTATGTTTTTTAATTTCGCCCAAAAAATAGACGTATTTTAGACTTAAAATAGACTTTGTTTCATATCAATAGTAATAAAGCACAAAGATTATTACGATATATTGGATGGGAGGCGCGCTACAATGTTTATTTCATTCATTATCTGAAAACAGGATGACTTATCAATTCTTGGGATTTAAGAATCGATATTGTTTTATAAAAGTGAGAATCGATTAAAATCGAGAACTCAATATTTTTTACCCAGCCCTACTAATTTTTGTTATCGGGAGGGTCCACTGCCAATTTTTGTGACCGCGTGGACAGTCCACGTACAACAGCGCATGCGCAAGGTCAATATGCCTCTAGGTGGCAATACATACATTTGTGATGTACTATGCAGTAGTCAAAGAAGAGCACGTAAAGAGTGATACAAAATAGTAAACAAAACAGTATATTCTTTTCCATAATTTTTATTTTAGTTCTAAACTTTGCATGCAACGGCGGATCCGCTACTTTCTTTTATCCTTCCGAGCGAATGTCCTGTAAATGACGCGACTCATTGCTGCCCTCTGATGTCTGGTAGAGTATAAAAAAGCAATTGTGCTGCACATGTCGAATGGGTCCATTCGCAGTCATCTGTGGTTGAGTATACTTTCTTATGGGATGATTTTAGACTCAAAATGATTAATAAATGCACACACAATTATCCATGAACTTGATAAATGTTGCAGACATGTTTTACAATCCACAAACAAATGCCTTTTAACTTGTGTGTGCAAAATACAGAATTACATGAATGTGCAGCGATTTGTACAAATGGAGACACAGTTGTGAATACAAAACTTTGATTTTGTATTAATGTAGGTGAGAATTTGTGTGTGCAACGGGTAAGATGTGCATTTGTGGATCTGGTGATGCGCATACATTTATTGACTCGTTTGTGAGTAGATCCTATTTGATTCATTTGGATTTTGAGACTTTCATTTCGCCGGTTTGGCCTTGCACGACCCAACTGTCTAAGAAAACCTGCTGCCACTAGATGGCAGTATCCTGCCAAAACAGATACCGGAACCGTGAGTGTTATTCTGCCTATAAAGGCCAATTTATACTTCTGAGTTGAGTGTACGCCGTAGCTACGCCGTAGGCTGTGTGATGCGCGCGTACCCTATGACGTACCCTGACACGCACCTCTCCAAAATTGTGACAACGCGTCAATTCTACGCGGAGCGCATGCGCTGTGATTGATCTCCCTGAACCCTTCCCTCAGGTCAATAAAAAATAAAATAAAATCTGCGATAGGAGTGTGTGTGTGTCCAGAAATGGGATGATAGTTTCATCCTTATATCTGCTATATAACACAATATTTTGTAGTGCAGAGATTGTTTATGTTAGTGAATAAATACATAGATCCGCTGTGTATAGTATATTTATAATCAGTGATTGTATATCAAGAACAGGGACACATTAGGGTGCATTTCGTTTTGTGATTTCAACGGAATGAATAGTCTCCGCAACAGCAACCGATTGAAGCGCTAGTCTGCATGAGCCAACGATACTGAAAACAGTGTCACGAGCACTGCATGATTTCAAAAAAGTATTCCAGCGCCAGATCGCCTCTTATGTAACTCTACTAATAAACTAGAGATGCTTAATTTGTATTACATACAACAACTCAAGCTGCAAGAAAAGCTGCTATCTGACGCTATTACGGTTGCTGATACTCTGACAATGTAAACAAGCTGCTTCTTCTTCGACTTTTGCCTTGATACTGTTGGTTACCATCAACATGCCTGTGGACACTGCCAACTAGCGGTCTGCATGTGGAATTGCACATTGACGCGGACAACAACGCCGAAGTATAAATGAAAACCAATGCGTAACTTGCGCCGTAGAGGATATGGCGTAGGTCCGATGCAGAAGTATAAATCAGCCTTAAGACGCTTTATGTGGCCGCGTTATAAAGACGAGGAAAATGCTTAACAGTAGGCTAGCGTTAAAAATGTATTAATAACGCATAGGCTACTTTATATAGGCAAGCAGATTAAATGAGGTTATGGACACAACATTGTTCATCGCAACATTTTTCTCCCATAGAAAACCATTATAAAATGCTTAATATGCAATATAGCACATGTTCAATAAAGTGTATAGCCTACTTTGAAAAATGCAAATAAAAAACGATTCCGATTTTAGTACATCATTGTCATGTAAACATACCCTTAAGTAAGGTTTATTCATTATAGAGAAATGTTTTCAATTCAGTCATTTCCTTTCTTCAATAAATTTTCTGCCCAATGTCCACTTTTCACTAATTGCATAATCTCAGGAGCCGGCATATTACAGCATATATTAGCCTATTGGCCACTGCTCAGACGTGAAACTATGTCATCATTTGAATATATGTGAACTTCCCTGTGTTCCTCTGTGCGGTTTTCATTGTCTACATCTGTCTGGGTGCAGCTGGAGATTCTTGCAGGCAGTTGTCAGCGTCTCCTGAGAGCCCGGCTGCCTGGTGACCGGTAGGAAAAAAAACTTGCGCTGTTACTAGGCTGCAGTTGAGCTCTCCAACAAGACACATGCAGATCGAATCAACCCCTTCCTGTGTATCAAAACATACTTTTCCCCCTAGTCATTCTCACTTTTATTTTCCACCTAAGAATTCGTATTAGTCAATTCAGTAGGAATTGAAGCCAGGATGTTTGTGTGATTTTTGAACTGGAGTTTGAATAGCTGCTATGATCATTTACATTTTATTAATTTTACAAATGGTTTTATTGCACAGTTCATTCACAGTATGTGTTCTCTGGGACCTTAGTGTTGCTAGCACCATGCCCTACCAGTTGAGCTACAGGAACAATATAATACAATATATGCCTTAATAAGATCGTTAGCGTACTGATGGATGTGTTTTTCTGGATTTCACAGTAAGATATAAAGTTTTTTGGTCAGTGGCATTACGTTATTTTTTTCTGGATTTATTAAATCATTCAGAAATACATGAAATGCAATTTATACATCCAACAATTTTAATACTCTTCTATGATGACCATATTTTTTAATTTCAGAAATATTTACCGGTAATCAATTTCATTAATAATCATTATTTTAAATTTGTTTTTGTTAATGATAATTATTTTAAAAAATAGTGGTATTTGAGGAGAAATACATTGAAACATATCTAAAAACTTTTGAAAATAGTTAAGATGTATACACTCAAATGTATTCAAGGCCTAATAAAAATGTCAAGTTGTAAAGGTAAAGTTTTTACTTTCAAATAAAGATAAATAAACTTAAATAGTAAAATTGAAATAATAGTCAGGGTTCTGGGTCTTAAAAAGTCTAGAATTTCAAAATCAAAATGTTATGCCTTAAAAAGTCTTAAATTCGTGGAATTATTCTTAAATAATTTTAAACACGTCTTAATTTTCCTATATCCATGTAACTCTACCTCTAATGCTCATTGAAATGCTCCCGCATCGCTCTAGAATGTTTTGGTTTTTTTATTCCGTGGTGTTGTAGTTCTTTCTTTCGCTAGTCCAAATATAATTTGCTGTATTACGACTACAAAAATGACCAATATGTAACTTATATTGCAGCTAATCAGCTTTCGTGTTATTGGTGCAAGTCTCTGCATTATTTGTAATTTTACCACAAAAAATAATGGCAAGAAACGATTTATGCATTTGGTTTGTTCTATTGTCATGTGTGACTACTGTGCATCTAATATAATACATAATATAGTAAATGTGGTATCCTAATTATGCAAATGTCTGGAAATTACCACCACAAATTCAGTCATTTTGATCTCAAAAATCACCAAAAACAGCGAAATCCTGGCAGATTGAGCTATGGGGAGGCTAATGTGCAAGTTTATTGATACAAGTTTATCGATTTGTTCAGTTTGAATAAATTAATTTACTTTGCAAGTAATTTTGTGACTGCATTTCCTTTAAATAGGTCTTAAATTTAATTCATAATGGTCTTTAAAAGGTCTTTAAAAGTCTTAAATTTGACTTGGTGAAACCTGCAGAAACCCTGAATAGTAATATACAAAAAACAAACAAAATTAAACTAAAAAAATTCTTTAAGTCCTGTAAGTTGGGAGGTGGGGCCACACATGAACCCGGCCATCACGTGATGTAAAAGAAAATGTGATTCATCAGACCAGGCCACCTTCTTTCATTGCTCTGTGGTCCAGTTCTGATGATCACGTGCCCACTGTTGGGCGCTTTCGGTGGTGGACAGGGGTCAGCATGGGCACCCTGACTGGTCTGCGTCTATGTAGCCCCATACGCCACAAACTGCGATGCAATGTGTATTCTGACACCTTTCTATCAGAACCAGTATGCACGCATCTCTCAATGTGTGATAAGTGAAATGTGATGTACTGTAATGTAACCGACTACCGCAGCAAGCCTAACAATGTCTCTTTAGGGGAGGGGCTCCTTAGAGTGCATTACTCATTTTCCACACCTTTCCGAATTCGGATTTAGGCATCTGGCACATCCCTATTAATAAGTATAATAGCATAACGAATTTAATACTAATTTACGTATATAATAGCATTTACTTATGTAATACTAAAATAACACCGAATCACACTACACAGTTAGCACTGAATGTTTTATTCACCTAAAAAGAATCAGTTCATAAGAGTAGGGGTGTGACGAGATCTCGTGTCACGAAAATTCGCAAGACTAAACTGTGACGAGATTTCTCGTCGAGGTGAAAAGCTGTCTCGTGTCATAATGTCATGACCTGGTCATGATGGAGTGTGAGGGTGAAGTTAGGATAGAATATGTCAACGTTACATTTACCTTATGCCCCCACTCTAGTTTAACTTTTTATAGAAATAAAAAACAATTTAATTCAGATGGATAACAGTCGATTCAATTCCATCAGCTCATCCAACACGAGCTGTTCGAGTCGTACAGTACATAGTGCGCAGCACTGATCATGTGACGAGAAGACATTGAGCATGTGTAATGAGTGTGTGTTGTGTTAGTGAAGTGCTCGCGTTGAGTGTGTGTTACATGTTAGTGGACTGGACCGTGGCGGAGGATTCGTTGCGCAGCTGAAGCGTCAAAATCTATTTTAAAATGCACGTTCAGCACCACACTATTCACAGAGTACGCACAATCGCAAAATTGAAAGTGAAAGAAAACGGGAGCGCACATTCAAACGCGATTTCTATACGTTACCGCTGTTTGAAAGCGGCTCCATGAGGCACGCAAATATCTCCCAATTTAAAAGCCATCTCTTGTAACCATGTCTTAGCTCTGTATCATGCTCGAAGAAAAATGTGGTCTCTATTTGCACTTTGAATAGAGTACTTTGATTATGGTATTATGGTTATTGTTTGCACTTAATATCTATGATCAATTTGTGGGAAGGAGTTCAGTAGGAGGTCAAAAGAAGCTCATGTGCAGTTCTAAGGTCTGAGGAGACAATCATACAGGAAAGAAGCCAGTTGATTTTTTGGCATAGCCTTTACAGTGCTTGTTGTCTTTTACTGCAGACTCAGAAAGTAGAACTGAAATGACATTCATTACAAGATGATGAGTTAAAAGATTTCAAATGCACCTGCAAATAATTTTTCTAGTCATGTATTTCATCATTGACGATTTCTTAAAAATACCATGTAAAAATCTCTACACTACAATAGCCATGCTGCTATAGTTTTATTCCACAAAAAGAATCAACTCATAAGAGGGATTCGTTCGGGAATCTATCTACTAATTTATTATCTGTACAGTCTACGAAATAGACAGCGTGAGCAGTGTAAACAGATTGTGAAATAGTATTTTAACCATTCATTCCATTAAAAATAAACTGAATAAAAATCCCCATGCACCTATTGTCATAAAGGAAAATGTTAGTTGTTTTTTAAAACAATATGAAACTAACATGAGTCCACGCAGAGTACATTTTTATGAATTTTGCACATGTATCAACTGTCAATGATATTTTGAAACTGACTCATCATTGACACAAATGGGTGCCATGTTTTTTTTTATTGTAAATGGCAATGTACAATGTACATTTCCAGGCATGTGATCTTCATAAGACCACCGCTTCCAAAACTTTCACCTCATAGTGGCCTTTTCAAAGTATAACCCCCCCCACCACAGCGGATGACCAGGTGATGTCCAACGGTAAAGCGCCACATGAGATTTTGTCAGCAATGCAGTCATAGTGAGTATCAGTAGTTGTTTCAGCAGCAGGAGAAATTCCATCCACAGAGGTTTTCGGGGGTTCTAGAGCCGCTCTGCTTGTCATGCATCGGGCCTGTGGTTGTTCGACATGCAGTGCACTCAGGAGAGCAGTGTAGGTGTATTTATAACTCTGAGATGCACGTAGTGAAAAGGTCACAGATCATAACCATTCTCCATTTTCTCTTAACCTCTGGGCGTGAGTAAACAGAGGCGGGTTACGCAGTTCTCCTGCTCTCTGAGTGTTTGTGGTCAAGCTTATGTGAAGAGTAGTGGCACTTGGAGTCTTGAGTGTTCGTCAGCAGCGTTTTTTGACGTCCATTCACTTTATTGCTATTGAATCACATTACTCTCATAGTGTAGAGACTGAGAATGTGGAATTTTTTTTTTATTATAGACGTCCTTGAATGTGTCTAACTGGGACGGTAGTCTTGCAGCACCGTAGGGTCTCTTTACTGTAACTGCTGAGCTCATCATATTTCTGTATCTCGGATAGTGTAAATAAAGATCTGCATAACCCAGTTTTATCCCTTTTATCCCAGAGGATCAAGTGCAGCTTTTATTATTGAAGTAAAATCACAAACTTGTTATTTTTCTGTGTTGATGATACTAAAACATTTTCGAACACATGCCCTAATTGATTCCTTTTAATGGACCTTATTCATGAAACACATCATTTCAAATTGAAATACTTTTTGAAACAATTTTCGGTAGCTCTTTATTTTTAAGGTGACGTAGTTACACATTTCTACATGTAGGTACTTATTATAGTAATAACAGTAAATGATGCATAATTACATGTAACTAACCTTAAACCAAAACCTAAGCATAACCATAACTCTATAGTAAGTGCATGTAGTGAAAGCTGCAGTCCGTAACTTTTTTTTCGTTAAAAATTATCCAAAATCTTACCAGCTTACCATCTTATTTACTAAGTACATAACCAGCAAGTGTTCAAAACTTTCTCCTTACCTTAGCCCCGATTCACAACGCTAAGCTTGTAATAAGGTATTATAATTTGAGTGTACTGGTGGATTTCTGCAGGAAATTTGAGCATTTCTTACGTCATTACGTCACGTCTGTATACATAAAGAAGGAGTCCGGTTAGTAGGCTATCGCATGTGAGGATGCTGCAGGTGGCGGATCATTTACATTCATTTTGATGGCGTATTGTAATCCAGAAATGTCCAAACGACAAACATCAGTGAGAACTGGAGATTCACACGTAGTCAATAGCAAAAGATTAGACTGTACAGAAATTGAAATCTACAGGTAACGCTAATACACACTAAATACATGTAGTCACGCAATGCTGATGTTGTTAACATTAACAGTTTGAGGACAAAGTATAACAATACTAATAATTGACATGGTTTGATGTGATATGAGCTAAGCGATAATTCGATTTAATCACCATTGGTGCCGTAATTTATTGTAATGCTTTTTTTTCTCAGTTGGTCAGAACAAAAGTGGAAGACATGTTACTTAATTGTTCAGATGACATTTTCTGGTGAAATTGACATAGAATCTGTGATTCCAAAGTACAGTATCCACACCTGTTGCCTCTGGCTTGGCGTGCTCAGTTGGGGACACTACATTTTTCAACTAAACATCGAAATACATCTAAATAATAAACTAAATTAACCATTTAAACTAAATTACTGATCAAATTATTGATCTAAAGCCCACACTGTCACTGTATGATATTTGAAATTTTTCCAGAATGGCTATACAGCTGAATAAAATTATGCTGCATTATTTTCCTGTTTAACACTGTAAAGCTGCTTTGAAACAATCTACATTGTTAAAAGCGCTATATAAATAAAGTTGACTTGACTTGACTTGACACCGGTGCGGTGAATGACAGCCACACATACTCCTCACAACATTAGATTCATCCGCACTGAGGAGCCTTGCTGATGCAAAACTCACGTAAAGATAATCATTCCGCAAATAACTGCTATTGCAGGGTTCAAACAGAGATGGCGACAAAGAGGCAAAACCTACGGACAACAACTTTAAATAATATTACTCAGTGCTTATGTAGTACAATGTCTTAACTACGTCACCTTAAAATTTTGGAGGTGACATAGAGCAAGTGCCATACAATAATAACCTGCAAGAAACCGACTCCATAGAGTCGTATATTTGGGAATCAGACCAGATATTAAAAATAATTATTAAAAAAACAAACTATTAAAAATGTTTTATTGGAGATGCCGAAACTGATAGCCTATTAATCAGAATGTTATCTGCAGACACACAATAATCTCTTCCAACTAATTCACAATATATACAGGCACTATACAGGGAACCCTTTCATTTGGTGCATTACTATAATATTAGAGACAAAAATTAACAAGAGAGCTCAAACTTGAGATATATATATAACTGCTATTTATTTTCAGATATAATAATTACACTCAAATAAAAACTGAAATGTTTGTATACACATAAGGTAGTTTTCATACAGTGCATCCAGAAAGTATTCACAGCGTTTCACTTTTTCCACATTTTATGTGGTTATATTCCAAAATGGATTCAATTCATAATTTTTTTCCTCAATCCTAAAAACAATTCCCCATAATGACAACGTGAAAGATGTTTGTTTGAAATATTTTCAAATTTATTAAAAATAAAAAACAGGAAAAAAATCACATGCACATAAAGTATTCACAGCCTTCTTTGCTAAATACTTTGTTGAAGCACCTTTGGCACCAATTACATCCTCAAGTCTTTTTGAGTATGATGCTACAAGCTTGGCACACCTGTTTTCACACCTTCTTTGCAGGACCTCTCGAGCTCCATCAGGTTGAATGGGAAGCGTCAGTGCACAGCTATTTTCAGCTCTCTCCAGAGATGTTCAATGGGGTTCAAGTCTGGGCTCTGGCTGGGCCACTCAAGGACATTCACAGAGTTGTCCCGTAGCCTATCCTTAGTTATCTTGGCTGTGTGCTTAGGGTCGTTGTCCTGTTGGAAGATGAACCAAAACCCTTTTGATTGACTGGAAATTATTGTCCCTGATTATCTGCTGTTTTCAATCAATCTGACGATGACCGATGTGAAAATAAAAATAATTGCTTTTACTTGCGATACCATTTATTCCATCCTTAATATATATATATATATATATATATATATATATATATATATATATATATATATATATATATATATATATATATATATATATATATATATATACATTTGTTTCTTATCTGTACTGTGTAGACAGATTCCGGAATGGGGTAAAAAAAACTTAGATAAACCTATTGTCTTGAGGATTACATTGCAGCTGTTATCAGGTACAAGCTGTTTTCTGGGTCTCTTGATACTGGGGCAGTTACTGTATTTGACTGAGAGCCAAGAAATCATCTCTGAAGCAGCTCTTGAACATTTATATATATATATATATACAGGGAGTGCAGAATTATTAGGCACGTTGATTTTCTGATCATATTTTTTTTCCAGGCACATTTGACCAATTCCAAACCATAGTAATCCTAATAACTACTATTGATTTAGTATTTAATAATGTATAAGTGATATATAATTGTTCATGAAGGCTGGAAATGAAAATCCTCTTATATTCAGGTGTGCAGAATTATTAGGCATGTTTTCTTTTACAGATAAATTGAGCCAAAAAAGAGATTTAACTCAGACTGAAAAGTCAAAAAGTATTAAATGCCCATGAGAAGGATGCAATACTAATGCAATACTAGACATTGCAGTTAAGGCATGACCATTGGACAGTGAAATGCTCGTTGGGTCAGCAGGATCTGACAAAACAGGTGGTGAAGAAAAGACACCTGTTAACTGCAAAAGAATGAAGAATTAAGGTGAAGAATTAAGGGTGAAACCATCAGGAACCCTTTAGTCTCCAGCGCCACCATTTTCCAGAGCTGCAACCGACCTGGAGTCTCCAGAAGTGCAAGGTGTCAGGATCTCAGAGACTTCAGTTAGGTAAAGAATCCTAAAAAATGACCCCCACTAGATAAGAATCATAAGCTGAAGTGTTGTAAAATACATGAAGAAGGTTTTCGTTTTGGGAGTTCATTTTTAGTCCATCTCTGCATAACAACTTCAGGATGGACTAAAATGAACTCCCAAAACGTACTGCCAGATTCTGGAAGATGAATTCTTCAAACAGTGGTACTAGAGGATGTGGTGCTGGTCCTTCAAGAGTCACTCTCAACCTATCTGTCCATAAAGCCCATAAAAAAACCTTCTTCATGTATTTTACAACACTTCAGCTTGTGATTCTTATCTAGTGGGGGTCATTTTTTAGGATTCTTTACCTAACTGAAGTCTCTGAGATCCTGACACCTTGCACTTCTGGAGACTCCAGGTAGGTTGCAGCTCTGGAAAATGGTGGCGCTGGAGACTAAAGGGTTCCTGATGGTTTCACCCTTAATTCTTCACCTTAATTCTTCATTCTTTTGCAGTTAACAGGTGTCTTTTCTCCGCCACATGTTTTTGTCTGACCCTGCTGACCCAACGAGCATTTCACTGTCCAATGGTCACGCCTTAACTGCAATGTCTAGTATTGCATTAGTATTGCATCCTTCTCATGGGCATTTAATACTTTTTGACTTTTCAGTCTGAGTTAAATCTCTTTTTTGGCTCAATTTATCTGTAAAAGAAAACATGCCTAATAATTCTGCACACCTGAATATAAGAGGATTTTCATTTCCAGCCTTCATGAACAATTATATATCACTTATACATTATTAAATACTAAATCAATAGTAGTTATTAGGATTACTATGGTTTGGAATTGGTCAAATGTGCCTGGAAAAAAAATATGATCAGAAAATCAACGTGCCTAATAATTCTGCACTCCCTGTATATATATATATATATATATATATATATATATATATATATATATATATATATATATATATATATATATATATATATATATATATATATATATATATATATATATATATATATATATATATATATATATATATATATATTAAAAAATACTAAAATAACACTGACTCAGACTACACTGTTGCTTATTTCACTTAAGAATCAGGGTCATTCTTTTAGAAATGGGTTGGACTACAATAGCCATGCTGTACTGTTTGATTCCACAAAAAGACCTAAGAGTCATTCATTCGGGACTACATCTACATCTACATTCGCATCTGAATTCGTTTTTTATCTGTACTGTGTAGACAGATTCCGGAATGGGGTAAAAAAACTTAGATAAACCTATTGTCTTGAGGATTACATTGCAGCTGTTATCAGGTAAAAGCTGTTTTCTGGGTCTCTTGAGACTGGGGCAGTTACTGTATTTGACTGAGAGCCAAGAAATCACCTCTGAAGCAGCTCTTGAACATTTATTGACTCTCACTGGCTGAATACATGCCTGAAGGCGTTTGTCAAAGGCACATTAATATGATGAGAGGGGTACTTGAGATTATGATTGAATAGAGAAGAGGTTCACATAGAGGGAATATGTCAGTGTCATCTCATCTCCTTGCATTCTTGTTTGGTCTTCACTTTGAGTGACACAACTAGGACATTGATACCCTCACACTGTGGAGAATGCTGATTTGAAACATCTGCAAGGAAGCAGTTCGGTGTCCACTAAGGCTGGGCGATATAGCTTAAAAATATATATATTTCTATATTTTGCCCTTTGATATTTTTGTGATGGGATGATGGGAATCACCATTTTGATCTGTTTGCCAAGAAGATTCAAAATGTATTCGGCAAGAAGTGAAATGCAGAAATACAGTACATTTATAATTAATGCTGGGGTCAAAATTGTACCTTTAGGGGTACAACATCTTGTCACTGGGGCAGTACCCTTAAAAGGAGATAGTTGTACCTTTTTTTTTTTTACCACAAAAGGTTCATAATAGTACCTTAAGGCAGGGGATTTCAAACTAGGGTCCGGGGACCCCCAGGGGTCCTCCAGAAGGTTATAAGGGGCCCCCCAAAAATTTCAGAGAATAAAAAGACAAAGCAAAAATGGATAAAGTCTACCGATTTAATTTTTAAATGTTTCTCTCTTTTCTTGTCATATACATATTTTCCAGAATTGTATATGTTTGCTTTGTATCTTTCTAGTGAGTTTTTCTCACTATAGTCCCCTTTACCTTGCTCACTGGGGTTCTTAATGCAGTATGTAAGCTGCTTACATACATTTATTGTGAAAGTTGCTTACACAAATAATTTTTTATTGAAAACTTTTTCAGGTTTATACATCCAACATTAAGTATAACCAATTTAAGTTGGGAAACTATATGTTGTATTTATAATGTCATACTTACTATTTATCTAAGAGTTTAAATATTTTTTCATACATAAAATATATATAGATGGATTTTAGGAAGGGGGTCACTCATAAAAGGTTCATCATATTTGGGGGTCCTTGGCATCATAAAGTTTGAAAACCCCTGCCTTAAGGTACACATTTGTACTCTAAGGTACTAATATGCACATTTTAGGAGTAAAAAGGTACAAAGATGTCCTTTTAAGGGTACTGCCCCAGTGACAAGCTGTTGTACCCCTAAATGTATTATTTTGACCCCCTTTTTCTCTCTGTGTGTGACATTTGGTTTAATTTCAAAGGAGTTGTTCATTCATCCAAAAATCTGTTACTGACTCATCATTTGTTCCAAATCATGTATGACCTTTTTTCCATAAACCACTATATGATAAAATTAGAATAAATGTACTGGTTGTTTTATGGCTGGACTGAGGCATTCAAGTTTTAAGAAGGACGAAGAAGCAGCAACATAAAAGTCATCAATAAAGGTTGTGGACAATATTTACTATGAAGTCACAAGATATTTGTGTGGGGAATTAACCAAAGTTAATGTTATTCCCTGATATTCTTCCCCATCTTGTGAGTTGTTAACTACTGCAACCAGACAAACTGAATAAAACTTATCAAGAACAAATCATTCAGACTGGTTTTGTGAACTGGATCAACAAATTCTGAGCGCTATTTCTGTCATGAACTTTCATGAAAGTCGCAATGAATAAAGACTTAATTTCTGTTTGTTCCTCACACAAAACAATCATTTGACTTCACAGGACAGAAAAGATATACTACATTTGTATGAACTGCATATTTTTTTCTTTAGTACCATGGATGAAATAATTTTCTTCTCTTGGTGAACTGCTCCTTTTATTTTTATTCGGGGTTAATCAGAAGTGCTTTGATCAAAAGAGCAGTAAAGAGTTTCACCAGAAAGTATCAGAAGCAATTAATGTAATCGTTTCATTACTGATACAACTTACTTGTGTCATCATGATGGTATGAATATTACATAGTAATTTTTTAGCTGAATTCCATAGAGGTGTAGCTCATTATGATTAAAATGACTTACTTCCTCTTTGGAAGAAGCCAGTGATGTAATCTTATTGTTACTGTGGTGAGAAACCTGTCCCATTGCCATTGATTCATTACTCCTACTTCCTCTTGGGTTAAAAACAAGTTGACAGATCCACAGTCAGTCCTCATGTCATTGGGATGCACATCATGTGATGCGTTTGTGTGGTCATTTTATTTGTAGGATTAGTAGGATTTCAAAACAACCTTAATACCAGTTCCAAATGAACACCAAGTGTCTGTTCTACAGAATCAAGAGCCTGGAGGATTTTTGATGGTTCTTAAAATATTATTTAATTACATTTCGTTTACCTTAACATCTGTATGCCTTTTAGAAATGAGTTTAACCATTTAAGCTCTGGGATCATTTTTTGGGGATTTCCGCCTGGATTTACAGGGTCCGCAGAGTTTAAGAGGTTAAGTTTGTGCCAAATGCCAATCCAAGGAGGAGGGCTTCCCCATCTGAGTCTTAGTTCCTCCCAAGGTTTCTTACTATCTACATCTTAGGGAGTTTTCCTCGCCACTGTCACCTTTGACTTGGTTTGTAAGACACTGTTGTTTTATAAAACTGCTTTTGTAAAAATGTAAAGGGCCTTGATGATAATGGACACACAACAATTGATAACCATGTTACCAGCATAAAAACATGGAAAGTTGTGTTTGGTTAAAGAAAATTAAAATGGTCCCAGGACTGAACCTTGTGGTACCCTGTTGTTTTTCCATCCATCCATCCATCGATATTGTCTTGTGCTTCGATGGAAGCAATGAAATCTGACATTTTAATCAAAGGGGTTCATAATCAATTTCATACATTTGCTATCTATATTTTCCAAAATATAGTTCAGAAACCTAAATATTTCTTGATTTTAATCATTTTGCATCATAACGTTTATTTTCTTTCTCTATTTTTAAAATCCTAACACTGTTTATTGCCAGGTTTGAATAAGATTTTGATTTTCAGTGTGATCTCAAACTTTTGAATTTTCGACTATACTGTATATTAGACATCTATATTAGAATATTATGGTCCCCTGTTTTAAAGCATTAGACAAGTCAACAAAGAGGGACTAAATGTGGCTTATTTAAAGCTTCTTTTTGTATCATCTCCAGGCGCTCTGACTGAATGCTATGATGAGCTGGGGAACCGCTACCAGCTGCCCGTCTACTGCCTCTCCCCTCCCGTCAACATGATCGAGGAAAAGAGCGAGTCGGAGACCATTGAGGTCCCAGAAGCTCCAGCTAGCGAGGGCCAGGAGTGCCAGTTGCGCCTCCGTCTTTCCACGGGCCGGGATCTACGCCTGGCTGTCCGCACCAGCGACAACGTCCAGCAAATGAAGCGGCGTCTGCAGACCCAGGAGGGTGTGGCGGCCGCCAGCCAGCGCTGGTTCTTTTCAGGCCGACCGCTCACCGACAAGATGAAGCTGGAAGAACTGAAGATCTCCAGAGACTATGTCGTCCAGGTGATCGTCAGCCAGCCTCCCACAACCCCACCACTGCCGCAGAACCCCACGCCTGTGGAAAACTAATGCCTCGCTGGGGATTTTTACCGGCACACCAAGTGTGTATGGTGTGCGTGGGCCGCAAGATCTTTTAGAAGATTTCTTCGATTTGGGATTGGCCTTTTGAGTCTAGAGTGAACATCTCTAGAGGCTTCTCCCTTTAAATAACACACTGCCTTTGACTTACAGCTCTTCTATGGGAGTTGAGATTCAGATTTTCTGGTTAAAAGTCTCAGGTCTAGAAAACTGGAGCCCCAAATTGACCAATAGAGGTCCAATGAGTATGGTTTTGGCAAGGGAAACTTGATGCTTTGTTATCTTTCAAGATTATGGAGTTATACTCTTCATATTCTATTCTTTTTCTTGTGACCAGAGCATATGTCTGCAAGGCAGACCAGAAGTGTGGACCTACCTGTGTCTGTCAGAACTTGACTTCTGAACCGGAGACACTTGGGGCCAATTGGACTTTATGAACCGCTATTGGCTTTCAGCAACAGGAGGATCACTTGTCGGACTCTTTTCTTAAGTTTTGTTTTTATTAGAAACTCTGTAACCAAAAATATATAAAGATTTTTAAGAAGAGGAGGCCTGTTACATGTTGCAAAAACAATGCTTGTTTTTTCCCCACCAAATTTGATCCCTGATCTTCACCAGATACTACATCGACTACATAAATTCTCTAAACAGCATTCGTTCAGTTCTTTCATTTCAAAAGAGGGAAGTTTTTCTGTCAAATACACTAGTAGATCAGCTGTTTGACATTTGCCTCATTTGGGAACATGTGCTTTTATTTGTAAGCGGTCGTCACATTTTTCAGATAGCTTTCAGTTCAGAGAAATATTCCAGTCGTTATCCTTCACCAAACATATCTGATTTCCTCACTCCCTGTCAAACTGTCTGCAGAGAAGTGTGAAATTGGTATGGAGGGAAGCTTTCAGTCATTACCTGCGCAACCACTCGAACTCCTTGTAATTTCGAGGCGCTTTTAAGAATTTATTCAGCTCTGCAAGGTTGCCATGATGCTACGCTTTGCCTCACGCATCCCGAGGATATATAAGGGTGAGAAGGGTAATCATGTGGTAAGAGTGTGTACATGCATGAAAGGGGAAGCAAGTGATTGAATAGAAGTATGGGTGCATATTTTTACACCAGAAAAGGTGGGATTGGAACAAATAAGGCTGGGGAGGACACGAATGTAGCTCTGAATGAAGACATCCTCACAACGTACTCTATATACATGTTTTCTTTTATTACTTTATGTTGAGAGGGACAGTAGGACAGGAAATGGGAAATGACAGGAGCCAGACTCAAATGAGCTGCACAGCTCAATATGTCATAGCACGTGCGCTAACCGCAAGCACATGACTCTTAAGTGTTTTTAAATGGATTCAAGACTTTGTCCTGACGAAAGAGAATTTCAAAACAGTTGCATATTTTAATGATACAGAATGCGTTTTTAATTAAAAGATGATGAAACATTTGTACACCTCAGTATTGCTGTGTCTGATTTTGTTACTGTATTGCTATTATATATATTTAAAATATGAAATATCATGTAAGTTTTGAACGGTACAGTGCTGTCAAATCGATTAATCGTGATTAATCTCATCCAAAATACAAATTTGTGTTTACGATATATGTGTGTGTGCACTGCGTATACGTATTATGTATATTTGAATACACACACATACATGTATATATTCAATACAATTTATATAATTTATATTATATGTAAATATAAACATTTTAGATATAAATAATAACATATTTCTTAAATATATACATGCATGTGTGTGTATTTATATATACATAATAATTATACACAGTACACACACATATATTATGTAAACACTTATTTTGGATTAGATTAATCGCGATTAATCGATTTGACAGCACTGTACCATTCAAAACTTTGGGGTTGGAAATTTTTTTTTCAATGTTTAATTTCTTAATGAAAGAAGTCTTGCTCAAACATAGAAGATAAAGACAGTAAAATGATAATATTTTGAAATATAATTACAACTTTAAATCTATTTTTAATATTAATATATTTTATAATGTTCCTGTGATAGCAATTTATTCCCGTAACGGCAAAGCTGAATTTCTGAATCTGTCATTTTTTATGCATCCTTGTATTAATTATTAAGTGTATTAAGTATTCATTTCAATAAAAGTAAAAACTTTTACACAGTAGTGTATAAAATGTATATTTAAAAAAGTTTGTGCGCACATGTATATTTATGGAATACTTACTTCAAATATGTATTTGAAGCAATATTTCATAATATTTTAAACAAAAAAAACTGTTTAAAATACTTACTAAAATGTATTTATATTTAACAGTTTGCTAATGCCACTTGGTCTGATATTTCTATTAATGAATTATTGGTAATAACTAGGGATGTGCGATATATCGTCCACCATGTCGGTATCGGCCGATATATGTTAATGTTATCGTTATTTGGCCATTATCTTAAAGATGATAAATAATGGATTATTTCCTTCAGATGCTCACTGTTTGCCATGATGGTTTTGAATTGCTTGAAATATGATTGGAAAATACAGTTAAGTGCAACATGTGCAGCACAAATCTGTCATATAGGCTACATAAAATTATAATAAAAACATAATTGTGTTTGGGACATGGCTTTTAATGGTGAGGCTTTTGTTTTTGTAATCAGGCTCTCAAAAATTATATACAAATTTGGATTTAGATTTATCTGACAATATATCGGTTATCGGCTTTCAAATACAAAGAATTATCAGTATCGGCCAACATTTTCAAATCGGTTCATCCCTAGTAAGGCCTATTTATTTGACCCTGCTTAGTGAAGCCTATACGGTACTAAGGGTAACCATGCACAAAATGACGTTTTTATTAAAAATGAATAACATCTCATGTTCAATAAGACAATTGGCTTGGATTTCGGAGCAGACATGTTTTGCGACATGTGAGCCCCTGTGCAAACCTCAGCTCTAATCCAAGTTAAATGTGCTTTTATTCAGTTAAAAAACATGTTTCAGTTAAATATGTGCTTTATCCAGCCCATTCAAAGAGTCTTTTGTGTTATGAAGGGGAAGCCGCAGTTCACCCTGGATTTTCTTTGTTTCCTGAGAGGACTGTTTTTTCTCTCTCCTTTATTACTTTGCAAGTTATGAAAGCTAGAGTTTTTCATAGATGTGTTGCAGTTAATAATTAATAAACTTGGTTTTTAGGCTATCATTAGTCGGAGGAACTGTGGAACCATACGCAAGAATGACAATGCCGGTAATGTACAATATATATTAACCAATGGTTCGAGAAGCAATCTTTATTGAGGATACATTTATGGTACTGACGCATCACAGAAACTTCCTCCTCATTATTATTTGGAAACAGGATTTCAGTGGATGGTTGTTAGAGCAAACGTGAGCACTCTAGAAAATTTCATCTTAATGCTGAAGGTTAACAATTCACTCTTGCAAATGTATTTACGACCTGTCACCATGTAACGTCATTAAACCCAGCTCGACCTATATAGGCTAGGTTTTGTGGCTTTAGTTGAAAATGGTTCAATGTGGCTTTACACACCGTTATGCTTTTTCATTGTTGTATAGTCATGATCATTGAGCATCTTGGAATTCCCTTTGATTCTGAATTTTGGTTTGTGGTTGATGAACACTACATGGATAAAGGTACACACTTTCTCTTGTGGTCAGTGCTTTTACGCGACACTACAACGTGTAACTCACACTATAGGACAGAGGCTGTGGTGTGAGACGTGTTACGATTATGTTCAAATTGACACGCTCTACATTTGCATTTGGCAGCATCTTAATTCATTTTCACCATTAACTTCTTCTGAAGGAACAAATACGCAATTATACATATTTATAATTAGAAATATGTAGTTATATATTTATAAATTATGATATATTTATAAATTACTATATGCTGCCATAGTGATGCCTTTCATATAGGCCTACTGTACATTATATACAAATATGTAATTATATATTTATAAATAACTATATGCTCCCATACTGATGCCTTTCATATACTGTACATTATATAAAAATATGTAATTATATTTAAAAATTATTATATATTTATAAATTACTATATATGCGCTCTTATTGATGCCTTTCATATACAGTATATACCAAAATGCAATTATATATAAAATATATATACATATTTAAATGACTATATATGCCCCCATATTAATACCTGTCATATAGCTACAGAATAAGAATATGTAATTATATATTTAAAAATGATGATATATTTATTAATCACTATATGCTCCCATATTGATGCCTTTTATAAATAGACAAATATGTAATTATATATTTATAAATTGCTAAATTCTCCCATTTTGATGCCTTTCATATACATTATATAAAATATGTAATATATATTTAAAAACTATGATGTATTTATAAATTACTACATGCTCTCTTATTGATGTCTTTCATATACATTATATAAAATATGTAATTATATATATTTAAAAATGTATATATTTATAAATCACTATATGCGCCCATATTGATGCCTTTTATAAATAGAAAAATATGTAATTATATATTTATAAATTGCTATATTCTCCCATTTTGATGCCTTTCATATCCATTATATAAAATATGTAATAGTATATATTTAAAAAATATGATATATTTATATATTACTGCACGCTCTCTTATCAATGCCTTTCATAAACAGTATATAAAATATGTAATTATATATTAAAAAATGTATATATTTATAAATTACTATATTAATCCCATATTAATGCATTTCATATATGTAAAAATAATAATTTTATAATTATATATTTATAAATTACAATGTTTATGTATATTTCCATATTGAAGCCTTTCATTTACAAATATATATATATATGACATTTATTATCATTTATAAATATATGGTTAGTTAAAAAATACACATTATACATTATACTTATGAATTACAATATAATGACAATTATATATACTGTATAAGGTGATTTTTGATTTGATGGTGAAAGACATCAAAAACACACAAAAAAGATGAATTGTAACTCTGACTTTAATCATGTAGTAGTACATGTTGATTAATTCATGTTAACTAAAGTAGTTAACTATATTAACTAATGAAGCGTCATTGTAAAGTGTTACCCAAATAATCATATTACAGCAGTGAAAACATGAATCACCCAAAAAAAAAAAAAAAAAATTCAATTTCACTAAGTGATAATAATTGCTATATGACCTGTGAGGTGTTTCACTGTTGCACAGCTCATGGAAATCCCAAATGAACCACACTGGTTTCCACATCCCTTTGTTTAAAGCTTCTGCTTGCTGGAAATTCACACTTCTGTATCGCATACATATATAAGTTGCTCAGGTCTAAAAGGACTTCAGTGAAAGGGAAGAGAGTCACCGCAACTCATTCAGTTCAAGGTAAGATTCAAACACATCCTGACAGGACAGCAGAGTGGGACATTATTTAGATATTATAAGAACATTGTTTGTGAGAATGTTTATTAAACACTGACTAACTTTAACAAATAATAATATTAATAATAACTTTATTTTAATATATTCTTCTACATTAGCATCAACTTTATTGTCATTTACACAATAATACTATAATATTAACATGTAATTTCCCCTTTTTTTGTTTTTGTTTAGATGAACAAGATTGTCTTTGTTATTCTGCAAGCTGTCCTTCAGTTGGCAGGCAGTTCCACTTCTCTGAGGAACCTTAAGCCAAATGGTGACTATTGCTTAAATCTCATTTATTGTTATCTGAAGCTTTCTTTAAACAATAGATGTTTTCTCTAAAGCTTTTAATGTACATTTCAGTTTTTGCATTTTACTTTAATTTTACGGTTTTGTTTGGTAACATATTTACAGTGGAAATATAAAACGAATTAGATTTACTTTAAAATGACAAAGAATAATGTTAAATTGTTAGTATGGACATAAACATTTAATATAACAAGCTACATATTTAATTACAGATTATTTCAGTCTTATTTAAGAAAACAGAAAAAATACTGTATAAATAATGCAGTAATTTTCCTGTATAAAAAAATAATTATACTGTAATTTGTCATCAATGATATAATTCTTCGAAGTAAAAATCAAGTTGTTAATTTACAGATATTGTTTGTAATTTTACATAGTTTTAAACATAATTTAAAATGAAAAAAAAAAATAGTTACATTAAAAAAATAGTTTTTTTTCCATAAAATTAGGATTTTCTACAGTGTAATTACTATAGTGATTACACGTAACGTGTAACAAGGTAACTAAAATAAAGTGGGTTGCACTTTATTTTAAGGTGTCATTGTTACATTGTAATTTAAACATTTAAGTACTGAGTAATATGTAACTCAGGCCCGTCGCCACAAGGCAGGCAAACCAAGCAATTGCTTGGGGCCCCGAGCTGGCCTGGGGCCCCAAGACAACGACAGGTTAAGAATAAAATGAAACGACAAACTGTGTGAGCGCCCCATTGATAGTCAATAGAGACAGAGCGACACGCGTCATAATCTGAAGACCACGCCCACCGGGGGGGAAAACAATCAAACGCTCTCCATTGACTTTGCATTGCGGGAGGCTGCCTCCTTGTCATTTCGGACTTATAACAAAAAACTGAACAATGTATAAAAGCTGATATGTGACAAGGTGTACAGCAAACAAGCTAAACAAAACCCAGAAGCAAAAAAACTGACGTTTTTATAAGCTGTTGACCCCAAAAAACAAGCGTTTAAGTTCAAAAAAGTGGATTCAGGCCATTGAGACAGAGCGCGCGGGTCATATTACACTGAGAACTACAACGACTAGAGTGGAACGTAATCAGCGACAGTAAATATAACATATAAAACGGACATTTGGATATTTTGTCCGTATTTGGATGTTTACTGCACACATAGACATATTGAGGCATACTGAGTGTCAGGATCCCAAAATTTACCCATTCTTCCTGCTGAAGCTTCACTTCGTATTGCCTGTATCCACTTTTATCTTCATAAACGCTCGTTTTTTGTGGTCGACAGCTTATAAAAACGTATTTCTGTGTTTTTTAGCTTGTTTGCTGTACACCTTGTCACATATCAGCTTTTAGACATTGTTCTGTTTTTTGTTATAAGTCCGAAATGACAATGAGGCAGCCTCCCGCAATGCAAAGTCAATGGAGAGCGTTGGATTGTCCCCATCCCCCCCCCCCCCCCCGGTGTGGGCGTGGCCTAAATACGCTCTGTCTCTATGCAGTAAAGTGCAATGACACTGTTATCGGGATCCCCCTTAAGGGGCCCCTCTCAGTAGGCGCTGACAGCAGCCAGCCAGGCACGCGATCTCTGCTGCCGGCAAAATACAAAATCTTCGGATTTGAAGCGGAATTTTATGCTTCAGGAAGCCAGAAAAGAAAAAAGAGAAAGGAAGAGGAGGATACGAAAAAACAAGATAGTGGTATGTGATAAATTACACTGGATAAAATAGCTCTACTTGTCTTGTACAAAAATGGTGTTAGTTTGCAGCAGGTAGGCTAGCAAAAATATGTTTATGTTAGCTATCGTTACCTGCCTGACGGCAAATGCTGCTTGTAACGAACAGTTAGTGCAACTTTTTTTTCGAATAAACGGAATGACATGAGATTGCTATAGCTTTGTAATAGGTTTTGATGAAAGTGGCATAGCATGCTATACTAACTATTATTTATGCTATGCATTTATGCTATGCATAAATAACCTGGAATAGTTAATATAGCATGCTATATTAACAATTATTATAAACATTATTTAACCAGAAAGAGGCAGAGGAACATGATTTTTTTCATAGCTTTTCTTGCTAGTGTCGGGATATACGGTAGTGACAGTTTGCACCTCCATGTCCATTTTGCTTGGGGCCCCCAAATTTCTTCAAACGGCCCTTTAGTAACTACATGTACTTACTATAGGGTTAGGGTAGGATTATGGTTTAGTTGAGGGTTAGTTGCATGTAATAACGCTTACTTGTTATTACTATGGAAAGTACATGTAACATATGTAACAAGGACACTGTAAAATAAAGTGTTGCCATAAAGTGTTACCTACATTTGTTAATCTAAAAATCCAGCTGTTCATTGTTTATTTCACAGTGCATGAATTAATGTTAACAAATACAACTTTTGATTTTAATAATGTATTAGTAAATGTTGAAATTAACAAAGATTAATAAATGCTGTAGAAGTGCAGTTCCTTATTACTTCGTGTTAACTAATTAAATCTTATCGTAAAGTGTTACCATTATGTTCATCAGGGTTGTTTATTTGATTAATATATTGTGAAATATTGTTACAATTTAATTTTACTGTTTTCTATTTGAATATATTTTAAAATGTAATGTATTCATGTGATGGCAAAGCTGTATTTCTCCAGTCTTCAGTGTCACATGATCCTTCAGAAATAATTCGAATATGCTGATTTGCTGCTCAAGAATCATTTATGATTATTCATTTTGAAAACAGTTGTGCTGCTTAATATTTCAAACATTCTTTGATGAACAGAAATACGTTTATTTGAAACATATATAATACATTTAATGTGTCCTTGCTGAAAAAAAGTATCCATTTTTGGAAGTAGACATCATTCCTTTAGAGTGTCTGATGAATGATCTTTTCTTGTAGTCGTGGCTCTAGACGTGTCAGATCTGTCCAGCTCTGAGGTCTCACTGCATTGTGGGGAGCAATATGAAGGAGAGGACATTCACTGGGAGATGAATGGGAAAAGCATCTCCGAGACAGGAAACCGCATCACTGTTACGATAGATGGGCTGCTCGGCGGAAACTTCACGTGTCACAGAGCAAACAGCAGAGATCTCCTGAATTACACACTTTTACTGGTCCATCCAGTCAACTTTCCTAAAGGTGTTCTTACACAATCCAGTGACAGAGGTAAATATAAAGAATATTTCTGTATATGTCTGTGTTCAGTGTAATCGGGAAAGTATTAGGAGAAAACCATTTTTTCTGGTCCCATAGAATAGTTGAACAGTTTATTGACTAGCCTATTGATACAATATAACAATAATAATAGTCAAATCGATTAAGTCACGATTAATCAAATTGTTTCTCTGTCAATAGGCTAGTCAATATATGTGTGTAATATATATATATAGATCGTATCGAATCAGCGAGTCGAATCATGATTCGGATCGCGTGTCAAACCGCCAAACTGCTGAAATCACGTGACTTTGGCGATCCGAACCACTGATTCGATTTGCTGATTCATAACAGTTCGAAGCTTCATGAAGCCATCGGCCATCACTATATAAGTCGTTATTTGTTTTTTTTGGCCCGCCAAAATATTCTCGTCGCTTTATAATATTAATATTGAACCACTGTACTCACAAGAACTGATTTAAATATGTTTTTACTACATTAATACATGTATTTATTTCAAGTACAATACAGAGTAGCAATTTTCTCAAAATGAGTTTTTTCTCCTGCACTGAGTAAGAAATCTCCACTTCAGTTGCTCTTACATACACCAAACTTTACAGATTTAGTATATTTTGAAGCTTTTTACATAGTTCATATTTTCACATTAGCCTGATAAAAAATTCTGCCTGTTGACATTTTCTGATGTATGGAGTGATAAAAATAGATATGTAAAAACCGTAAGAAACAAGAATTTTGAACGTGGCTTCATCCGATGTTTAGATTTCTGTTCTGGAAATTAAATTAAATAATACCTCATTTGCATATTTGAACAGTATTTCATAAAACGCTTAATACAAAACTATTGTCTTAATCTAGTGTGACTAATCAACTGGGGAAGTAGGGTGATATCTTAAAATTGTATGAATTGTGTTAAGTTTATTCAAACTTTGAATTAATCTGTTTTTATGGAGCCCCACACGACATGCAGGAAAAAATATGTAGGTGGCCACAAATTATTAATTTCCACAACCTACTAATACATCAGCACGTTTTACCTTCCCTTGTTTTAAAAAAACGTGGGGCCTTATTTTAAAGATCTGACACGACTCTTAACCCTCTGGTGCTCTTCGGTCATTTCGGACCGGAAAATGTTTAAATCACAGCTTCATCGGAATGATATTAAACTTGGTGACTTTTCGAGCATTAGGTATGTAAACACACAAAAAAATTGGGGTCATGATTCGAGCATGCTAATTGGTCGTTAAAAAAAAAAGTAGCGTTCATTGTCTTCGGTCATAAATGACCGACCATAGGAAATGAATGGGAAATCGGCAAAAACACAAAAATTCTCAGAATATTTGTGTGTACAATCTACAAATCAACCACAATGCTGAAAAAAAGTACACAGGAGTAAAGGGATGACACTCTAAAACATTAAGAGTGTGATATTGACACATCCACTCACACACACACGCACACTTATACACACACACACACACACACACACACACACACACACACACACACACACACACACACACACACACACACACACACACACACACACACACACCTATGAAAAACTGAACCTATGAACCACATTTGGAATTTTTAAAAATCACAGCTTCATCAGAATGATATGTAACTTGGTGACTTTTCTAGCATTTGGTATGTTAACACACAAAAAAATTGAGGGCATGATTCGAGCATGCTAAGTGGTCGTAAAAAACTCCCACTTGTGCTCTTCCGTCAAAAATGACACCATTGGAAATGAATGGGAAATCTGCAAAAACACAAATTCACAGAAAAAAAATCTTTATTTCTAACAAAAAAATAAATAAAAAATCTAAAACTTTATAATAAATAGTCTTTGAGATTTTTTAAATATATATTCAAATCCATCAACAAAAAAAAAAAAAATCTTTAAATGTGTTCAAAACAGAACTAGGGAATTCTCAAGCCTCTCCATAGAGACCTCTAGTGATTAAACACATGGTTGCATGATTTCTTAAATAATTCCAAAAGAGAATTATTTTTGAATCTGCCTTAAAATAAATATTATTTTAACCTGAAATACTGCAATAATAAAAACAATTACAAAAAATTACAAAAACATTTTTTGGCATAATTTTCAATGGCAAAAATAGACAATAATTATTGCATAAATATTAAAAAATACCATCAAATCATCTCAAAATACAAAATTAAAAAGAAAAAATATTATTGAAGAAAAATAAATTGCATTGGTTTTACTGGGGTGGAGGAAGTTTAATTTTTAGGTGTCCGGTCACTTATGACCGGGAAGACAACCAATGCAACCCCTAAACGAAGAGCACCAGAGAGTTAAGGGCCAGTTCACACAGTAGGCTACTCGTTTTTGCAGATAAAAAATGCGAGACGCTGATCATTGGAACGATAAATGAGTAGGTACGAGTTAGTAAACACCACAATTTACTACAATGAGAGAACAAATTCTTAATTCGTGGCCACAATATATAGGCTATATATTTTTGTCTGCATGTCATATGAAAAAATAAGTAAAAGATTCAGTGATTCAATGAGTAAAAGATTCAATGATTAAAACGGATTTAATAAAATGTACATATATGATTTGTGTAACATGAACATGAAACGTATTATCAGTTTATCTCACTGTACTGGACTTTGTCCACTTTGTCTCTCTAGAATTTATTTCTTGCTCTGCGAGAAACTATAATGGACAATTTCATTGCTCTTGGAAGTGGCATCAGAAACGGAAAAACACAGCCGTGGTATATTTCGCAGCAATACGGTAACGATTCAGGATTATTCTTATTCTGGAATAATCATTTATCAAGAATAAACAATTGATTTAATTAGGCTTATGTTGAAACAGCAAATCAAAGCTAAACTGTTTATGCAGAAACTCAAGTCTCATCAACTGCACTCTGGACTCGGATATCTCTGGACTGACGTGTATCGACAAGGAATACTGTCCGTACTCCGAAGAGTCTAGGAACATCAATCTCACTCTGTTCGTCAGAAACATGTATAGACTGGAGGAACACCAGAGAACTTTCTTCATCCGAGACATTGGTAAGAGCTTTTGTGCCCCCGGGTGGTCACTACATGTAATGGACTTCAGATTTGGGATTGGTTACTGTGTGTGGACCCATCATTTATATGAACACAAATATATGATACCTAAATTCAATACTTTTTGTATTCATTTTGAAGAGTATATCTATTGTTTTAGTATTTGAAGCCAGATATTGTAGCTCAACTGACCAAATCGTTTTTGTGGGCAGTATGTGTAAATAAATACATGAAGAATTATGGAATATTATAGAAATAATAGAATATACTTTGGTGCGAACTGAATGTAATGCTTTCAGACACTGAAATTAAATGTAAATGTATATTAAATGCAATTAGTTAAACTTACAAGTGCTTTTGACCCACTTAAGTAGAATTTTTATATGTAAAGAAACATATAGAAGAGAAGGTGTTAAGAAACAGTCATGAAAGTCTACTCTTACTACTTTAAGTGCACTTGTACTTAAAATAGTAAGAGTAGACTTTCATGACCTTTTATTTTATTAATATTATATAATCTGCAAGTACAGTTTTTAAAATATACTTTTAAGATTCGAAGTACGCTACAACTGCACATTCAATACAATTAAGCACAAACATTTTGCTAGCCAATGCAAAGTTTCTCGAAGGAACAAACATTTTGCTAGCGAATGCAAAGTTTCTCGAAGGAACGCAAACATTTTGTTAGCGAAAGCAACGTTTCTCTGGGGGAACGCAAACATTTTGCTAGTGAACGCAAATTTTCTCAAAGGAACGCAAACATTTTGCTAGCCAATGCAAAGTTTCTCAAAGGAACGCAAACATTTTGCTAGCGAATGCAAAGTTTCTCGAAGGAACGCAAACATTTTGCCAACGAAAGCAAAGTTTCTCGAAGGAACGCAAACATTTTGCTAGTGAACGCAAATTTTCTCAAAGGAACGCAAACATTTTGCTAGCCAAGCCAATGCAAAGTTTCTCGAAGGAACACAAACATTTTGCTAGCTAATGCAAAGTTTCTCGAAGGAACAAACATTTTGCTAGCGAATGCAAAGTTTCTCGAAGGAACGCAAACATTTTGCTAGTGAACGCAAATTTTCTCAAAGGAACGCAAACATTTTGCTAGCCAAGCCAATGCAAAGTTTCTCGAAGGAACACAAACATTTTGCTAGCTAATGCAAAGTTTCTCGAAGGAACAAACATTGTGCTAGCGAAAGCAAAGTTTCTCTGGGGGAACGCAAACATTTTGCTAGTGAACGCAAATTTTCTCAAAGGAAAGCAAACATTTTGCTAGCCAATGCAAAGTTTCTCGAAAGAAAGCAAACATTTTGCTAGCGAATGCAAAGTTTCTCGAAGGAACGCAAACATTTTGCCAACGAAAGCAAAGTTTCTCTGGGGGCACGCAAACATTTTGCTAGCGAACGCAAATTTTCTCAAAGGAACGCTAACATTTTGCAAGCCAATGCAAAGTTTCTCGAAGGAACACAAACATTTTGCTAGCGAATGCAAAGTTTCTCGAAGGAACGCAAACATTTTGCTAGTGAACGCAAATTTTCTCAAAGGAACGCAAACATTTTGCTAGCGAATGCAAAGTTTCTCGAAGGAACGCAAACATTTTGCTAGTGAACGCAAATTTTCTCAAAGGAACGCAAACATTTTGCTAGCCAAGCCAATGCAAAGTTTCTCGAAGGAACACAAACATTTTGCTAGCCAACACAAAGTTTCTCGAAGGAACGCAAACATTTTGCTAGCGAAAGCAAAGTTTCTCTGGGGGAACGCAAACATTTTGCTAGTGAACGCAAATTTTCTCAAAGGAACGCAAACATTTTGCTAGCCAATGCAAAGTTTCTCGAAGGAACACAAACATTTTGCTAGCGAATGCAAAGTTTCTCGAAGGAACGCAAACATTTTGCTAGCCAAGGCAATACAAAGTTTCTCGAAGGAACGCAAACATTTTGCTAGCCAAGGCAATACAAAGTTTCTCGAAGGAACGCAAACATTTTGCTAGCCAAGGCAATACAAAGTTTCTCGAAGGAACACAAACATTTTGCTAGCCAACACAAAGTTTCTCGAAGGAACGCAAACATTTTGCTAGCGAAAGCAAAGTTTCTCTGGGGGAACGCAAACATTTTGCTAGTGAACGCAAATTTTCTCAAAGGAACGCAAACATTTTGCAAGCCAATGCAAAGTTTCTCGAAGGAACGCAAACATTTTGCTAGAGAATGTAGTTTCTTCGGAGGAACGCAAAACATTTGTGATAGAACGCAAAAGCATTAACTCTCATCTCATATTTTTTTCACCACCATATCCCCTTAGGGTCTCTGTAGATTAAGGATTCTTAAAAATATTTGTACTCACAAATTTGTAACCAGTTTTTTCTAGTATAGAATGATTAGTAAAATGTGTATTCATTATAAAACAGCCCATGCCATTGTAAGATTAAATTTTATTCTTATTTTAAATTATTTTAAGTCATGTTGATGTTAGTCATGACCAGGTCCACTGTACTAGACTGCTGATTTCTATTAAACTATTATTTCTGTCAAAACTCTAACCACATTGAATCAAACTCTCAGTCCAACCAGATAAAGTTAATATCACTAAGATCGAAGATGATGTATTTGAGTGGCGCCCCCCTAAGACGTGGAGTTTACCCTGCAGTTTCTTTCCCCTCTCCTACGAGGTGAAAGTGGTTCCCAAAAATCATACATGTGACTTCACAGGAAGTCATGTTGAAGTAAGCCACTTTCCTTGATTTTGTTATTCTCAAGATCAGTTTAATAAGATCGATTTATGAACAATGTTGTTAATTTCTGGTAATATTTAATTTCTGGTAATATAGAAAATGGGAACCAACGAGACACATTACAAGGTGAACAGGGAAAAACCATATACTTTCTGCATCCGAGCTCAGGATCTACTAACTAAAAAAGTTTGGAGTGACTGGAGTCACCATCATATTAATAAGTAAGTACAGTTTGACCTGCAGTATCATTGTATATTTTATGAAAATATGCGGCTTTACATTCTGCATCTTTTGTGTAACAGGAGAAAACACCGGCACATGTTGAAACATTAAAAGGTGTGTTGATTTGTGTTTTAATGCCCATATTGATCATGTTTAGTTGGTTATATCATCCCGATGCTGTTATTTTAACATTTTTCAATTCTTTGTTTTATGAATGCAGGTCTCAAGGGAACACATCACTCTGCTTGATAATCTGCTTTCTATTCCTGACAAAATATTGCAGCTATTCATATTTATATAGATTTTATGTTATATTTCCCCTGTAAAATTTATTTATGCAATAAATTTCATTAAAAATACACTGTGGCTTTGCATTTCACTTTTTTTCCCTATATTTTATAGATATATTTCATTTTTATATTGTTATGTAATGGGGTTTTTGTTAGTTTCCTATAATATAATATAATAAATATAATATAATATAATATAATATAATATAATGAATATAATATAATATAGCTAATGTTTGGAGATTTAAATAACATTTATATTCCAAAAAAGCTCATGGCATAAATTGTTTAAAATCCACTATTTTGGTTTCAACATGTTCTACGGCATCATGCTAAAATGTGCCACAATATTCTTTATAATATTTTTTTTTATATAACATAAGTTAACAGTCAATTCATTAACTAACATTAATGGGTAATGGGCAATATATTTGTTACAGTACTTATAAATCTTTGTTAACATTAGTTAAAAATACAACTGTTAATTTTTAGTTCATGTTAGCTCAGGTCCAATAAATAATATTAACAGATACAACTTTTGATTTTTAATAATGTATTAGTAAATGTTGGAAATAACATGAACTAAGATTACACTTACATAAATAATGCTATATACACTATACAGTACACAGTATATGGAGACAATGGTAACACTTTTCATTGGTAACACTTTTCATTTAGGTTCCATTTAGTTCAGCATTAGTTAACATGAACTATACTTCTAAAGCATTTACTGCACCCTAAAAAAATGCTGGGTTAAAAATAACCCAAGTTGGGTTGAAAATGGACTAACCCAGCGGTTGGGTTAAATGTCTGCTTAAAACAACCCAATTGCTGGGTTAGTCCATTTTCAACCCAACTTGGGTTATTTTTAACCCAGCATTTTTTTAGGGTGCAGTAAATGCTTTAGAAGTATAGTTCATGTTAACTAATGCTGAACCAAATGGAACCTAAATGAAAAGTGTTACCAATGAAAAGTGTTACCATTGTCTCCATATACTGTGTACTGTATAGTGTATATAGCATTATTTATGATATGTACACCACAGAGGACTACAGTTCAAGCCTAGTCCATTGGCCTCATTTATAAAACGTGCGTACGCACAGGTTTGATTTGATTTGTGTGCGCTATGGCAACGTTCTAATTTATAAAAATGGTCTTTGAAGTGGGAAAGTTCATAGAGCCACGTTAGGGTCTGAGCAGGCTTACAGACTTTTCTTTGAGCCAGAGAGTTGGTGTATACTGCAGGTATATTTGAATTATAAGCAATTATTGCCATTCACCATTCTCAAGTCATCTTATATACACTATATTGCCAAAAGTTTTGGGACACCACTCCAAATCATTGAATTCAGGTGTTCCAATGACTTCCATGGCCACAGGTGTATAAAATCAAGCACCTAGGCATGCAGACGCTTCTACAAACAACAAGCGTGGTACCGTGATAGGTTGCCACCTGTGCAATAAGTCCATTCGTGAAAACTCCACGGTCAACTGTTAGTGGTATAATAACAAAGTGGAAGCAATTGGGAACAACAGCAACTCAGCCATGAAGTGGTAGGCCACGTAAAATAGCTACAGACCTCCAAACTTTGTGTGGCCTTCAGATTAGCTCAAGAACAGTGTGTAGAGAGCTTCATGGAATGGGTTTCCATGGCCGAGCAGCTGCATCCAAGCCTTACATCACCAAGTGCAATGCAAAGCGTCAGATGCAGTGGTGTAAAGCACGCTGCCACTGGACTAGAGCAGTGGAGACGTGTTCTCTGGAGTGACCAATCATGCTTCTCTGTCTGGGTTTGGCGGCTGCCAGGAGAACGGTACTTGCCTGACTGCATTGTGCCAAGTGTAAGGTTTGGTGAAGGGGGGATTATGGTGTGGAGTTGTTTTTCAGGGGTTGGGCTTGGCCCCTTAGTTCCAGTGAAAGGAACTCTTAGTGCTTCAGCATACCAAGACATTTTGGACAATTTCATGCTCCCAACTTTGTGGGAACAGTTTGGGGATGGCCCCTTCCTGTTCCAACATGACTGCACACCAGCACACAAAGCAAGGTCCATAAAGACATGGATGAGCGAGTTTGGTGTGGAGGAACTTGACTGTCCTGCACATTTGGGATGAATTAGAGCGGAGACTGTGAGCCAGGTCCAACATCAGTGCCTGACCTCACAAATGCACGTCTGTAAGAATGGTAAAACATTCCCATAAAAACACTCCTAAACCTCGTGGAAAGCCTTCCCAGAAGTGTCGAAGCTGTTTTAGCTGCAAAGGGTGGCCCAACTCCATATTAAACCTTACGGATTAAGAATGGGATGGCGTTAAAGTTCATGTGCATGTAAAGGCAGGCGTCCCAAAACTTTTAGCAATATAGTGTATGCTAACAAAATGAATTAGGTGGCGTTTACAAGGCGGAGGTCTGAAACCAGCATTCGGCAGATTTATAGATTTCACATCTGAAATAAAGGCGTATACACGTTCTCTGAATCACACATTTGAGAAATGATCTTAGACTGTTTCTACGCAATAATTTATAAACGAGGCCCTGTATTTAGGCTTGAAATATGGAAGCAGATTAAAAGCTATCCCTGCTTATTTATAATGTGCATAACATCTTGACTGATATATTAACCTTTCGTTTGAGTTAAGTATTAAACGCTAGTCAACGTCAAGGGTTGATGTCTGACAAACTACACACAAACAACTATAAAACCATTTTAGTTTAATTTACATTTAGGTTACAACCATAAATCCAATGCCCACATCTGAGTACCGGATGAAATGCAGTTACACAAAATGCAACACTGTTTACATAGGTTAATATCTACCGAACTTGAGGACTTAACTTTGTGTTTAAAATTGAAAGGCGGAAAATACCAACAAGCTTCAATGTTATGACTTGGTAGATGAAAAAAAAAAAAAATCTGTCAGGCTACTTTGATATGACCTCTTCTTCGCCCTCAAATCATGTGACTGCTTTATTGAACATAAATATACATCACATTTGTATTTTAAAAAAAACATGCTTGTAAACATAAATGTCATTGTTCATTTGGAGAATTGATTTGATCTGCCGATGAAGCTGCAAATGCATGTTAATCTCTAAAACCTCTTTTGTGAGGCTTGAAATATAATTTCTTTGGAACTTAGAGCCATTCGGACAAAGAATTATGTAGCCAGCCAAGAATTATTGCTTCTTTTAAGACATGGCCAGTGTTTACACCTTCCTGAAAACACTTAATTCTTTCCATGGACTAATATTTAGCGAAAACAAAATTACATTTGTACCATTTCATTTAGATACAGTATTAACAGAATGTCCAAATTTCCATATTACCACCAAAATGAAAGAAAGTGAATTATAGGAAAAAGAGAGCGTCAGGCAGGAAGTGAGGTAAGAGGACCGTCATGCTAGCTTTAAATGCAGTCGATGCTATTAGTTGTTGAATGCTTTTCATTGACCTGTTGAGGTAAATAGTGTTTTGAGGAGTACAAGCGCTAGATTCTTTTTTGTCCCCCAGTAATGACCGACTATAAAGAGATGTAAGATGAATGACGCGAGACACAGAGAAGCTGATCTGTGGAGCAGCAGTTGTTTGGTGAGGATGGACCAGGTTTTCCAGCACCAAACCTTTCTAGACTTAGCTTCTCCTCAGTGCTGAAGATGTCATTGATTCTGCCTCTTTGAGAGGTACCTGTTGGACAAGGAGACGAAATCATTAGGGTAGGGTTGTAAAGATCATTCATTACACTACACATTTTATTGAATTACTTGCATATTCTTAATAATGAGTCCAATTGATCACAATTAGTCACACATCTTATTTTGGGGGCTTTTATTCCAGCAAATATATTACATTATTGTGGAAGAGAACAGCATTGAAGAGACAAAAAGTGTTTTTTTTCCATATTATTAAGTCCCAGTGTTATTAAATAGTATTAATATTCCATATTATTAAGTCCCATATAGTCGGTCACAGTCCATAGCAGTGCTTTTTTAGTATAATTGATATACTTGATCTCGTTTTTGTTCAAATGTATTTTCTCTTTTTAATTTTAATTCAAGTTAGTAATTTTGTTGTTTTTGTAATTGTTATTAGTTTTTTTGTTTAATATGTCTGTATACAGCCAGTCTCGACCTAACTGCAGTTTGTCGCCATAACCGACTTGAGTGGGCAAATGCTCACATTCGATGGTGTCTGGCACTTTGGGGAGGTGTTCTCTTCACGGATGAATGCCGGTTTTCACTGTACAGGGCAGATGGCAGACAGCGTGTATGGCGTTGTGTGGGTGAGCGGTTTGCTGATGTCAACGTTGTGGATCGAGTGGCCCATGGTGGCGGTGGGGTTATGGTATAGGCAGGCTTTATGTACAACAAACATTTTATTGCATTTTATTGATGGCATTTTGAATGCACAGAGATACCGTGACGAGATCCTGAGGCCCATTGTTGTGCCATTAATCCATGACCATCACCATGCATGGCCCATGTTGCAAGGATCTGTACATAATTCCTGAAAGCTGAAAACATCCCAGTTCTCCCATGTCACCCATTGAGCATATTTGGGATGCTCTGGATCGGCGTATACGACAGCGTGTTCCAGTTCCTGCCAATATCCAGCAACTTCGCACAGCCATTGAAGAGAAGTGGACCAATATTCCACAGGCCACAATCAACCACCTGATCAACTCTATGTGAAGGAGATGTGTTGCACTGCGTGAGGCAAATGGTGGTCTTACCAGATACTCACTGGTTTTTGGACCCCCCCAATACAGTAAAACTGCACATTTTAGAGTGGTCTTTTGTGGCCAGCCTAAGGCACACCTGTGCAATAATCATGCTGTCTAATCAGCATCTTGATATGCCACACCTGTGAGGTGGATAGATTATCTCAGCAAAGGAGAAGTGCTCACTAACACAAATTTGTGAACAATATTTGAGGGAAATAGACCTTTTGTGTACATAGAAAAATTCTTAGATCTTTGAGTTCAGCTCATGAAAAATGCGGGCAAAAACAAAAGGTGTTGCGTTTATAATTTTGATCAGTGTATTTTAGTACTTCACCTTAAACTAAATACAATTGGCAAATAGCTGAAATAAAACAAATTAACTGAATATAAATATATTCATTTTTATTTCAAGTATTTGTTTTGGTTTTAGATTTAGTTAATGATAATGCGCCCTGCCACAAAGCAATCCATTATGACTACCTTCCTAATATTGTGTTGGTCTCCCTTTTGCTGTCAAAACAGCCTTGACCCGTCAAAGCGTGGACTCCACTAGACCCCTGAAGGTGTGCTGTGGTATTTAGCACCAAGATGTTAGCAGCAGATCCTTTAAGTCCTGTAAGTTGCGAGGTGGGGCCTCCATGGATCTGTGGAATTTGGAGGCCAAGTCAACACCTCAAACTCGTTGTTGTGCTCCTTAAACCACTCCTGTACCACTTTTGCTTTGTGGCAGGGCGCATTATCCTGCTGAAAGAGGCCAGAGAATACCGTTTCCATGAAAGGGTGTACATGGTCTTCAACAATGCTTAGGTAGGTGGTATATGTCAAAGTAACATCCACATGGATTGCAGGACCCAAGGTTTCCCAGCAGAACATTGCCCAAAACATCCCACTGCCTCCGCTGGCTTGCCTTCTTCCCATAGTGCATCCTGGTGCATGTGTTCCTCAGGTAAGCTACGCACACGAACCTGGCCATCCACATGATATAAAAGAAAACGGCCACCTTCTTCCATTGCTCCGTGGTCCAGTTCCGATGCTTACGTGCACACTGTTGGTGCTTTCGGCGGTGGACAGGGGTCAGCATGGGCATTCTGAATGGTCTGCCCCATACACAATAAACTACGATGCACTGTGTATTCTGACACCTTTCTATCAGAACCAGCATTAACTTCTTGAGCAATTTGAGCTACAGTAGCTCGTCTGTTTGATGGGACCACACGGGCCAGCCTTCGCTCCCCACGTGCATCAATGAGCCTTGGCCACCCATGACCCTGTCACTGGTTCACCACTGTTCCTTCCTTAGAGCACTTTTGATAGATTCTGACCACTGCAGACCGGGAACACCCCACAAGAGCTGTAGATTTGGAGATGCTCTGACCCAGTCGTCTAGCCCTCACAATTTGGCCCTTGTCAAACTTGCTTAAATCCCTACGCTTGCCCATTTTTCCTACTTCGAACACATCAACTTTTGAGGACAAAAAAAAAATTCACTTGATGCCTAATATATCCCATGCACTAACAGGTGCCATGATGAAGAGATAATCAGTGTTATTCACGTCAACCGTCAGTTGTCATGCCTGTGTGTGCGCGTGCATGTATATGTATATATCAAAGTCAAAATGTCATAAAGTCCTCATTTCTCAAATGCCGTTGTAGCTTTTATTTTCTGTGAATGAGTTACATAGTGAATACAGTATTTTATTCACTTCACCTTTCCCAGTGCTTGTGGTTGAGACCAGAGAAGTCATCCAGCTTAGCGATTTCCTTCAGATATAGAGACAGCTTGTAGAGCTCCTTGTCTTTCTCACGGTTTAAGTGTGCTTTCATGAACGGTCTGATCTGTGACCAATACATGGAGAAGAAAACATGTTTAAAACCATTTAATACAGTTTCTTATAAAGCAAACACAAAAATAAGAGACAATTATTCGACACAACGCTAGTTCTCTGATACTGAAATGATTTTGAAGAATTTCACATTTCATGTTTAGTTTTTAACTGCAGCTGCCACTTATACAGTGCTGGGTAGATTACTTACATTCCATTATTTGTTATCAACAACATGAATTGCATTCAATATTACATTACATCATGGTTTCCCAGACTGGGGTTTATGATGGAACTGCAGGGGTTTGTGAGTTTAATTAAAAGCTAGTAATTAAATCATAAACATTAAAAAGAATAAAAAATTATAATAAAAACTCGTTTGAAAGACAAACTGCTTCAAAACACATAGCAATACATGGTTAAATGAGTTACTGAGAGATAATTCAAATAATAATTCATTTGTTCGTCAGGAGCTGATTAGATATGCAATGCTGAGAAAACACTCCTAAAAAGAAATGATTTCTATAAAGCCAGCGGTCTTATGCTTTGTGGCCAAGTAATTATAGCCACATGACTAGTGGCTGGACTGTGTGTGCAATTTCACAAAACTAAAAGACTTTCTAAATGTATAAGCAAATCCTTTAGAAAGGAAAAGTTAAAGCATGAAAAAGAAGAATAAGGAAGAAACAATAAATCAACGATTTACTGTCATTGTGTGAATAATATGTAGTCATGTAATCAATAAAAAAGTTGGATTACGAGTATTTTACATAATCAGTTCTACCCAGCACTGCACATATATATACACATATATATATACATATATATAATATAATATATATGTATATATATGTGTGCCAGAAACAGCCATATTGTGCTTGCTGTCAATTATCTTGCGAAGAAGCATCTAAACGTTCCATAAAGTTTGGAAAGGTCAAAGTAAATGACTAGAACAGGGATTTTGCTCAATGTTGCAATGATTGTAAATTGTGAGGATACACTGCCGTTCAAACATATGAGATTGTCTCTGAGATTTTTTATGTTTATGCTCACAAACACTGTATAAATGTGTAATAAATATTATAACAATTCACAACCATTTTCTATTTGAAAATATGTGATATGATGGCAGAGCTGAAATTTCAGCATTACTCCAGTCTTCAGTCACATGATCCTTCAGAAATCATTCTAATATGATGATTTGCTGCACAAGAAACATATATTTTTATTACCAATGTTGAAAATGGTTGTGCCGCTTCATATTTTTGTGGAAATCCTGATACATTTCTTTTTTTCAGAATTCTTTTATGAATAGAATTTTCAAAACAACAGCATTATTTGGAATATTTTCTAACAATGTAAAAGTCAATTTAATGCATCCGTGGTGAATAAAAGTATTAATTTCTTTTAAAAATACAAATCTTACTGACCCCAAAACATTTAAACAGTAGTGTGTATTAATCCAGAATAATTTATAAGAAAAAAAACCCCACAATGTAGAACAAGAATTGATTTGGAAGGAACCCAGGAGCCTAAATATTCCTAATTAATTCCCCATTTTAATCAGAAATAAACTGTAAACTAGAGCTGCACGATTCTGAATAAATAACTAAAAAACTATTTATTAGAGGTTCTGACAAAATGTTATTTGCTGCAGTCTGCAACCTGAATTATTATCAGTCTATTAACTCAGACTGAATGAATGATTCAATGACTCAAATACTTTCATTACTGTATGAATCAGCGTTTTTGAACAAATCTCTTGAATGAATGATTCAATGGCAAATACATTTTTTAACAGTCACTTGTCGCCACCTGGTGACGTAACGATGTAATCGATACAATTTTATTTGTTCAAATTTGTTATTTGAAGGGCCATGTTACATTCAAAAGATGATTTACTCTATTTTGATCGCTACCGCAGACATCAGTTTATATCCAAACTATAAACTTATCCTAGTACTTCTGTGATAAGAATATTTGTAACAGAAATAATGATATTGTGTGGTTAAAAAGGCTGTTTGTGAAGCGGTTTTATACTTATACATGACAACTGCTCTCTCTGGATCAGCTGCAGCAGCAACACAGTTCTGAATGTTCAGGTGTTATTTTGTTAAAGGTTTAATAGATGCAGATGAACCGCATTGTCATTAAAGGTCCCATGACATGAAAATCACTTTATGAGGTTTTTTAACATTAATATGAGTTCCCCTAGCCGTTCTATGGTCCCCCAGTGGCTAGAAATGACGATAGGTGTAAACCAAGCTCTGGGTATCCTGCTCTACCTTTGAGAAAATGAAAGCTCAGAAGGGCCAATCTGGAATCTTCCCTATATGACATCATACAGGGAAAGGTTACCTCCTTTTTCTCTGCTTTGCACGCACAGAGAATTTGGAGAAAATGGATTCAGTTTATTTTATACATTTAATTCAGTCGCAATGTCAGCACAGGCTTTACAAACAGACTTTTACGATATGGATTCAACAGCACCGCCACAAACAGTGAGTAACAGTGTTCATTAATGCCTGATCTGTGATCAGTGATTTCTGATGTGCAGCTAATTATTCAAGTTCACACAGACTTTCTTTCTAAATCGTTTAATACTGTTTATGCATCAGTGAATCAAGCCAGTGACTAAACGATCAACTACACATTGTTTCTCTTAGTAGCATGAAACAAATCTGTTATTTAAATGGTGATTAAACTACAGAGAGCGATCAAATAGGGATGAAACGGTATGGAAATTTCACATCACGATTATAGTGACCCAAATTATCACGGTTAACAATATTATCACGGTTTTCCTTAAATTAGATGAAATTGTTCAAAAAGAATAGATGCACACACTGAAATCATTTCAACAAGTTTTATATTTGAAAATCAACAAACAACAAATAAATCAAGCAGCTCTATGCACTTTAAGCTAGATTCTGTGGGATTTCCTTCCTTATAATGGCCATTGTCAATAGCAACGTATAACGCATAATGATAATTTGGTGTAAATATATCTAATATTATCTCAAGCAATATTCTCATCAGTGTTCTATCAGCTATGACATTTAAATCTAGCATATTTTGTGTATGAGCCCAAACAGTATCCTAGTGAAATAATGCATATCCATATTTTCCTATGATTTGAGTTTATTTTCTTAAATATCAAAAATACCTGACACCTAGACGAACACTCATTTTCAAGTCATTTTCTTCTAATGCTATAGAAGTTAGAAACGTGTATAATCTTGTATGTAACTTTAGAGACGGTCCCTGAATTCGCGAACGTCAAGCCAACTTTATGCCAGTCATATCAGATGCGCTGTGGTTCTGCTGTGTTTGTTTGAAACAATTTTCGCTGCTGAAATAGAACAAAAACAGTCAATCCCTGTATGACGAATGAATCTCCTGCGTACATCGCATGTTTTCAGTGAGTGAGAGCGCGCTCTGAACAAAACTCCGGCTAATCTGAACGCCTCTGATTATTAGAAACACGTGTGGTTGTTATAATGCGTAACGCGATTATAACAGATGGCTTATGAGAAGACTATAATAAGTTCAACCGCCAAAGTGGCTAGTGTGAGTGATAGTAATACCAGATGTAGTTTTAGTATTGAGGTCAAAGTCCACTTGCCTTGCGTTCGCAGATGTGAAGTGTTTCCCCCTATTACAGCGACTTTATTCTGGCATGTTCCGCAGACAGGGTGACCATTCGATTAAGTTTCCCTCAGGACTTTTGTAAAAGCCAAAATATGACCACACCTCAGATTTGGTCCTTTTAGAAGGCTGAACAATCCCCCGAGTGCGGTCACTACCTTCAGCCATTTCTACTCATTCAAAAAACAGTGCTGGGCGCTGCGCCAGATTGACGCTGACTGGACAGGACGAGTTTTCAAAATCGAGATAATCACGAGCGGTTTTAGTGATTATTCATTTTTAAACGATATTACTAACCGTCAGTACATTTTATTGTGAAACCGGTAATCGTTCCATCCCTACGATCAAATGACACTCTTTATAATGGCCGAAGCTGTCAACTCACACATCGCGAGTGTATCTGCACACTTGCCCAAACTGCCGTTATAATGAATGACACTGTTATGCTGCACAACAAAGCTCTTACTGTATTCATATCGATGTTGTGTTTGCTGTTGGTTGTGGTGAAAGCATTTTGTGAGAGAAAATGCGTTGCAATGACGAGATCACTGCATTCACGCGATCAACAGACTAGACTGTCTGTCTACTCAATGCTCATCCCTGCAGCCTTTCATGTGATGAGAAAAGATCTAAAAATGCTGCTATAATCAACACTTTCACGATTCGTTAATCTCGACAGCTGTAATGGTAAAAAAAGTAGTAAAAGTATTCGAGAGGGGTTCCACGTGTAATACGCATTTCAAATGCAGAGATGTCAGCCAATCATAACAGTGGGCGTTTACACTGAAGTCTCACAGCAGACAGAAACAGAGCATTCAAACCAGAGAGAGGGCTAAAATCAGGGCAGAAAAATGCCCTTTATTTCTAAATTATGACATTTTATGATGTAAAAATCATACTAACAATATAAGTACACCTCAGGAAACATAAAAATTCACATCATGGGACCTTTAAGGAATGAGATTGCGTCATTTTAACGATTAATCGTGCAGCCCTATTGGAAACTAGACTCTAGCATACCTTCAGTCCATTCTGTGGATTCATGAGGAAGTTTCTTCCGATGTCATCAAACATAACCGTGTTCTTCCTGTCGTAGAACTCACTATATTTACCCCATATGACTCCCAGAGGCTTCACCTGAAACATGACATGCAGACATTATGCACTAATGGAACGTTTAGACAATGACGTGTTGTTTTTACTAGAATATGTCTGACCTCTACGACTCCTCTTTTAGGTGTGTGCACAGTGATCATCGCTGCACTGTCCAACATGAAGGTGATCTTGTAGTTTGGGTTGTCCGTCACCCCCAGTTCCTAAAAGACCACAATATAGAGTTTCATTGATTTATTACCAGTGTCACCATAACCTGAGGCAAATTCGAGGCTTGAGGGAAAACGGCACATTTCGGTAGAATACACTTTTAGCACATCAGCATATATAAAACCCTTATGATTGAAGATGTGGAAACAAAACAACAAGGACCTACTTTCATTTTAGCATCAATCCACTTCATACTTGTTGCGGCTAAAAAGGAATAAAAGAGAAACAAGAGATCTGAGTCCTTGAGCATCTTGAAGAGTCTGTGAAACTCGATAATCTAGATGGATACTTACACCAGATGACAATATCATAGTCCTCATATGCTGATGTAAGAAACTCGTGCAAGTACGGTCTCATCAGCTCCTGACCCGTCTCTGCACATGACTTATGATCTACATTTTAAGAAAAAAAAAAGCATATGCATTTATGTACACACAAACACACACATATATCAGTGGCGAGCTGTGACTTCTTTATCAGATGCGGATACGTCGGATGGGTTTGTTATAAAAGACGGTCGCTTTGGTGTTAGCTACTCAGTTGCTTACTCTCATGACACATAACACAGCTAAAAGTATTTTTAATATGCTGGACCTTTTATTGAAAGTAGCCTACATTTACCTGTTGAGAAATGCCGTCACAAGCACTGGTTAGAACTGTGATTGTGATGTTTGAGTTGGCCCGCGACGCACGAAAGGGACGTTTGCAAAATATGCTGTATTTTTGTAATTCTGCTAGGTGCCACTGAAACTATAAACGGTACGGTACATTGGCTTTTCAATTTAAATATATACCGAAAGTATTTTTTTTTATTAAGAATTTAAAAAAGTATAATATAATAAATATTAGTAGCCTATTATAAATAAAATTTGTAAAATATAAGTACAATAAATAGAAATATATACGTATTCTTTAAAAACTAGTTAAAATAATATAATGGCTTTAACAAACACATATCATTTAACAGCCTCAGATAGTTATGATTTCACTTGATTTAGTCCATTTTGTTTTGTATTAAATACAATGTGATTTTTGGCGATTGAGATCTGGCAGCACATTTTTCTGCTTGGGTGTTTAGTGGACAGCTTTCCCTGCGCATGAAATCCCCAATATACCAGCAAACCAATGAGAACTCCCGGAACTCTCAGTGAGTGGCAGATTTTAAGAAAATTACAGTCGTTTGGCAAATAAATAAATGACAATTACCTGAAAATTCTATCATGTAAGCCTTATGGTACACCTCAAACAAGGGAATTTATAGTAATTTATTGTGGTAATGTTAATTAGCAAGTCTGTGGATGTTGTATGAGGTATGAAGAACCTTCACAGCTTAAATGGACCGCATGCTCCTGATGCATGTGTATATAACATCAACACACAGTTGCTTTTCCTATCAAGGGACACTAGAGAATTCAAATAGAGCAAATCTTTGTATTTCAATTTAAAGGCGGAATGAAATGGAAGTTGCGATAGTCTTTTCTTTCCGATTGTGATGTAAACCGATCAGGCATAACATTATGACGGTGAAGGTGAAGTGAATAACACTGATTATCTCTTCATCACTGCACTTGTTAGTGGGTGGGATATATTAGGCAGCAAGTGAACATATTGTCCTCAAAGTTGATGTGTTAGAAGCAGGAAAAATGGGCAAGCGTAAGGATTTGAGCAAGTTTGACAGGGGAAAATTGTGATGGCTAGACGACTGGGTCAGAGCATCTCCAAAACTGCAGCTCTTTTGGGGTGTTCCCGGTCTGCAGTGGTCAGTATCTGTGAAAAGTGGTCCAAGGAAGGAACAGTGGTGAACCGGCGACAGGGTCATGGGCGGCCAAGGCTCATTGATGCACGTGGGGAGCGAAGGCTGGCCCGTGTGGTCCGATCAAACAGACGAGCTACTGTAGCTCAAATTGCTCAAGAAGTTAATGCTGGTTCTGATAGAAAGGTGTCAGAATACACAGAGCATCGCATTTGTTGAGTTTGGGGCTGCATAGCCGTAGACCGTCAGGGTGCTCATGCTGACCCCTGTCTATCGCCGAAAGCGGCAACAGCATCAGAAATGGATCACAGAGCAATGGAAGAAGCTGGCCTGGTCTGATGAATCACGTTTTCTTTTACATCACGTGGATGGCCGGGAGCGTGTGCGTCTCTTACCTGGGGAACATGGCACCAGGATGCACTATGGGAAGAAGGCAAGCTGACTGAGGCAGTGTGATGCTTTGTGCAATGTTCTGCTGGGAAACCTTGGGTCCTGCCATCCATGTGGATGTTACTATTGCAGGTACCACCTATCTAAGCATTGTTGCAGACCATGTACACCATTTAATGGAAACGGTATTCCCTGGTGGCTGTGGCCTCTTTCAGCAGGATAATGCGCCCTGCCAAAAAGCAAAAATGTTTCAGGAATGGTTTGAGGAGCACAACAACAAGTTTGAGGTGTTGACTTGGCCTCCAAATTCCCCAGATCTCAATCCAATCGAGCATCTGTGGGATGAGCTGAACAAACAAGTCTACACGCTCCATGGAGGCCCCACCTCGCAACTTACAAGACTTAAAGGATCTGCTGCTAACATCTTGGTGCCAGATACCACAGCAGACCTTCAGGGGTCTAGTGGAGTCCATGCCTCGACGGGTCAAGGCTGTTTTGGCAGCAAAAGGGGGACCAACACAATAATTGTCATAATGTTATGCCTGATCAGTGTATATTCAAGTGAAAACTTCTCGAACTAGACAAAATGTAGGGCAGGACTTGATTTTGTCCATCTGGAATTGATTGGATGGATGTGGTTTGTTATTGCTGTGATGTCATGTTAGTGATAGGTTGCCCCGCCCTCACACCAGTAAACACATCATCAGCGAAGAGAAGTCGCTGCAAGAGGGAGGGGAGTTATTTTGATTCAAGATTACGAGGGCACACAGATTCATAATAAATAGCGATATATTCCATAAAAAAAACAATTGTCAGTTTTGATTTGTCATGATGATTTTGCTATTGGCTAGATGGATTTACTCAGGGCTACATACATTACCAGATGCATGTGGTTTGGGTTTTAAAGACTCACCAAAGAGCGTATAGTCAATATCTAGAACAAGCAATCTTTTTCCTGGTCTTGGGGGATTTAACTCGTCAACTTTATAGTCTTTCACCCGACGAGCTATCTTGGCCAAATTCTCCTCTCTGTATGAAAGGAAGACAAATATAAAACATTGAATCGGAATAATGGGCTAAAATAGTGGCAGAAGTAAATTTAACTTATTCTAATTCATTAGTAAATATATATACACATATATACATATATATAATGTAAATTGACTAAAAGTTTTGGAGTGTGTAAGATACTAAGTCTCTTATGCTTACAAAAAGTGCATTTATTTGATCCAACATAGAGTAAAATTTATTCCTGTTATCAAAGCTGAATTTTTAGCATCATTACTGCAGTTTTCAGTGTCACATGATCCTTCAGAAATAATTCTAATATTCTGATTTGCTGCTCAAGAAACATTTCTTATTATTATCAGTGCTAAAACAGTTTTGCTCCTTAATATTTTTATGGTAACAATGATTTTTCAGGATTCTTTCATGAAAAGTTTGATATAAACAGCATTTATTTGAAATTATGTAACATAAAAAATGTCTTTACTGCCTTTTTGATCCATTTAATGCATACTAAATTAAAGCTACAATGTGTGATATTTTCCCCCATCTAGTGGTGAAAAGGTATATGACCATCCAGTGAATTTTAGTTTCTGTTCCTCTCAATTCCTCTCAATTTTTACTCCTGCGGTGGCCGATTTAGTCCAAGATTAACATGGCTTCCAGTGCGACCTCGTCCACATTCGACACGGTGCCATCGAGTGTTAAAACACGAAAGGCGAAGCTTGAATTTACGGGTATGTCCCTCTTTGGCTAATGTACTTTCAAGATGGAGGGGCAACATGGCGACCCGCATTCAAACCCCTCACCCGTATGTATTTTCAATGGCATATTATAAACTTACGAGAATACTTTATTACTTGAAAGAAGTAAATATACATTAATGAGCACATATATTTTTGAAAGAACTAAGTGTTTTTAGCTAAGAATAAACTAAAAAAGTTACACAGTGTAGCTTTAAATTATTCATTTCTTTAAAAAAAAACAATTCTTAGATATCCCAAACTTTTGAATGTGGAATAAATAACTGGTTTCACTGGCCTGTTTTCAACCTCAGTCACTTCCTCTTCAATGTCAAAGTCATTGACCACATCATCATTTTCTGGTGGAGGTGCTAAGACATCTTCCTATTGAAAGGGAACTCAAAGGTTAGGAGATCTTGCATTGTACAAAAACAAATATCCATTACACAATCTAACAAATGTGGATAAATATGCAACAAATTACCCATAAATACATACAATTAAACTCAGTAATATTACTAACCAAACTTTCCTCTCTGGTGCCCATCATCATAATTTTGGTATTAGGCTTCAATTTTAAGTCACCCAGTTTGACCTCGTCATCTGCTGGTTTCCCTTAAAAAAGAAATTTAAAATACATTTTTAAAATTAACTTTACATTTAACATATCAGACATAGGCCTGGTTTCACAAACAGGGCTCAGATTAATCCAGGATTAGGCCTTAGTTAATTTAGGACATTTCGGCAACTTTTATAAACATGGTGCGCATCTTGAGACAAAACAATGGCACCGACATATTTAAAGATAAGCCAATGCAAGTTGCTTTCAGTTAAAACAGCTCAAACATACATTTTAGTCTGGGACTATTTAAAGCCTTGCCTGTGAAACCGTGTCTGTTTTAAATGCCACTCACCTTTCACTTTCAACCCCAGGAGCTTCTGTCGTTCTGGAAGAACTCCTGTGAGTGATTTAATGGACTGTTTCAGATCCAGCACAGTGTCCTCCTCAGACAGTGTACTAATGGAGTACTCCTGCCCACCCCACTTGATAATAACCGAAACAGACATGCTGGTGGATGAGCTGTGAAAAGGGAGTTGTGTGTTATTTGCACATCATTGGAATGATTTTTGATATCAAATCAACTGTCAGAAACACAATGAACACTTAACGGAGTGCATCAGTATATACAAGGGCTGGACAATAACTGAAACACCTAGCTTTAGAACACAATCATATAGGTCACGCTTTAGATTAGGGTCCAATTCTCACTATTAAAGGCACAATATGTAATTTTTTGCCGCTAGAGGTTGCTTCTTCAAAACAAAGGTGTAGCTTGATGACGCCTTGATTTCGCAGAATCATTGGAGTTGTTATATTCACCTCTACAGTTGGTGTAAAAAAATCAGATGGGGCAGAAATCATATTCATGGATGAGCTAATGTATTAAAGGTTTATTAACGTTACTGTAGTATGAAGCAGGGTGTGGCTGAAAGTCTTCAGAGCTGAACGAGGCCACTGGAGCGATTGCTAATGAGAGACAAGCGTGACACACGGCTCGAGAGCAGCAGAGATTTTATTATGCCGCAGATGACCGCTTCCGCTTCTACCGGTGTCATGACAAATCAGGGTCCTCCCCAAACTGTCAGTTAATGATTATCCTAGGTATATATACGAATTACATTAATTTAAAATACACATAGCTTACTATATAATGCGTGCGGAAATACATTAGTCCACATTAAAACCAAATGACTTGGTTACACTTGATTAACTTAATAAATAATAATAGCATATTAAATGAATAATTGAACATCATTCATTTGTTTTATTTATAACTGAAATATTTGGACTTTTAAAACTTAATTTACCACAAAATTGCATCAGGCCAAATAGAAGATATCAAGGCTAACCACCTAAAAGTATCTGTATGCTAAAACATCTGTATGCTATGCTAGTATATAAGCTAACAAATACAGACATAAATGGTCATTTTGAAACAGTTGAAACAGAATTTATCATAACATGATTTTGTAGAAATTGTAATCAGGTGCTAAAGAGAGTACCTATTAAAAAGCCATTTGAACCAGTGGGATCACCCGGGTTCCTTTGGCACGCAGCACTGTTTTATCATATTAGATACAATTGAGTTTGTGTGAAAGTTGTGTTATAATACTACTCTGTGTGTTCGCTCAGCGGCTACTATGAGACACTTGTTGCACACGGCAGTGGGCTAGATCGATATTAGAAATGGTAAAACATGGTACTCGCTGTAAAACATGAAAACTAGATTTAAACAATAAGACTAACTGTGTTGAGCTGTATAACAATGATTGGTTTTCTGTCGATGAATGTACCCAAACAGTTGCACACCTGTCTAATAAAACACATAATATATTAAAGCGTCTTTGGTGTTTCCATGATTTCTCCAAAATAAAACTGGACATCGAGGGTAACGCGGGTATGATGTCATTGATGGGCGACACACGGACACGGTCAATCTCCTGGTTAAAATCGAAACATTCTTGGAAACATTTGGAATAATGCAAGTATAAGTCAACAAAACATTGTTCTTGTAGTTTTTGGATATTTTAGTCCAAAAATCTTACATATTGTGCCTTTAACTAACTATTAACTACGACTTTTGTCTCAAACTCCTAATTACTGCTTATTAATAGTTAAAGGGATAGTTCACCCAAAAATGAAAATTCTGTCATCATTTACTCACCCTCAAGTTGTTCCAAACCTGTATGAGTTTCTTTGTTCTGCTCAACACAAAAGAAGATATTTTGAAAACCAAGCAGATTCAAGCAACCATTGACTACCATAGTAGGGAAATAAATACTATGGTAGTCAATGGTTGCTCCATCTGCTTTGTTACAAACATTCTTTAAAATATATTATTTTGTGTTGAGCAGAACAAAGAAACTCATAGAGGTTTGGAACAACTTGAGGGTGAATAAATAATGACAGAATTTTCATTTTTGGGTGAACCATCCCTTTAAGTAGTTGTTGAGTTTAGGTATTGGGTAGGATTAAGGAATGTAGAATAAGGTCATGCAGAATAAGACATTAATATGTGCTTTTTAAGTACTAATAAACAGCCAATATCCAAGTAATATGCATGTTAATAAGCAACTAGTTAATAGTGAGAATTGAACCTGAAACTAAAGTGTTACCAAAATGTATTAGTATGGCTCCTTTTGCTGCCAGTACAGCATCTATTTGTCTTGGGAATGACGGATACAAGTCCTTGACAGTGGCCAGAGGGATTTTGCTCTTCCAGAACAGTGTCGAGGTCACTGTGACGCTGGTGGTTTCTGACTCGCTCCTCCAAGATATCCCAAATTGGCTCAAACATATTTAGATCTGTTGACTGTGGCGGCCATGGGAAATGTTCAGCTTCCCTTTCATGCTAATCAAACTATTCTGTCACAAGTCTTGCTGGCGTGTATTGGTACGTTATCATGCTAATACACGGCACCCTCTTCAGGGTACAATGTTTGAACCATTAGATGCACATAGCCCTCCAGAATGGTTTGGTAGTTCTTAGCATCAAGCACAGTAGGGGATGATATTGCAGCCCAAACCATCACTGATCCAACTTGTGCTTCACTGGGCAGCAACAGTCCGGGTGTTAAGCCTCTTTGTGGCTTCTCCACACCATAACTCCCACGATGTGGGAAAGACAGTGAAGATGAACTCCGAGAACAATATGTGTTTCACATTGTCCACAGCCCAAGATTTGAACGGTTGGCATTGATAAAAGCGACCAAATGTTTAGCTATAGCAGCCCGACCATGAATACCGAGTCTGTGGAGCTCCCGGCTAACAGTTTTTGTAGAAACAGGAGAGTTGAGGTGCGCATTTCATTCTGCAGTGAGTTGGGCAGCTGTGGTTTTATGTTTTTTGGATACAATCTGCATCGACAGAGGCTGCATCCAAAATCACATACTTCCCTATTATATAGTATGCAAAGAACAGTATGTGGCAAAAGAAATATGTCCGAAGTCACAGTACTCATAAAAGAGTAGGCAAAAAGTACCCGGATGATCTACTTCTTCCGGCGAGATTCTGAAGTGTGCAAACGATGGACACTTTACTATCCAATGAGGCCATGGAAGATGATTTGTAGATGGCAGTGAAGCTGGTAGGTCACACGATAATGACAACATGGCGAATGTAGTACGTCCAGACTACATTCATACTACACACACTCATACTATATAGAACATACTTTCTTAGCAGTCATGTTTAGCAGCCAGTTACTCCTGTTGGATGTGTGCTATGTGGTGGTTTGCACTTTGCAGACAATAGCTCTCAATACACCACAAAGACTTTCTGTCCTGGTCACAGATGCATCAGCGAGACACGCACCAACAATTTGTCCTCTTTTGAACTCGGCTATGTCTCCCATTATGTTGTGTGGTGTGGATAGCAATATTTTATGTGCAGCTGTGCTACTGCTCTGTTAATTCAACCTTCACACTCCGCTCTTACTGAACCAGGCCACTCATATATAGGTGTGAAACCTCCAACATTATACTGGCCAGTGTTTCAGTTTCATTGTCCAACCCCTGGAGATGTTACCTTGGTAACGCTACACCAACATCAGCAACAGAAGATTCCCACTGGTCAATACACAAGACAAATGGGTCAGGTGCTACATCACTGTAAAAAAATTGCAAATAACAACAATACAATCTAAGAAGATACAAACTAAGCCTATGTCATGATGATCAAGGAGCAGATATTACATCTCTATACGTCTTTGTAAAAAAAAAAAAAAAGTGTAACTTAGTTGATGTATTTGTTTTGCAATTCTAGACATCGATCAAGGGATGGGTGGATCTGGCATATTGCATTAGTGAACAAGCATGGATTAGCTTCATTAGCTGTTAACTCATTAAGTTATTTTGCATGAAATGCTTTAATGAGATCTGACCTGATAATCGTAATCGCGCCATTACCTTCTAAATGAATTTAATCTAAAACATCTAGACTAAACAGACAAAAAGAATAGGCAAAGGTTTCTCACGTACATAAGCTCCAGTTCATTCAAAGCTCAAGCTGTCTAGTGCAGGCACCGCTAGATTTGCTTTGTTCTTCTTCTCAGTCTCTCTGCTTATGACGGCCTGACTGCTGCGCCTACTGCCACCTGCTGTTAAAAAAGTAGATTGAACGCTATTTTTTGCTTTCTCTAATAAACTGATTTTCTGGCATTATTTGGGTTTAGCGTTTGGGTTTCAATTTACGCTCTGTCGACTAAATAAACGCATTTTCTGGGAGTTTTTTGTTGTTGTTGCGTGAGCTGTAGTGAGTTCGATTCTGCGAATCGGTTCTTTCAAACAGTTCATTTAAGGAACCGATTGAAAAACGACTCGATTGGGTTGCTTGCAACGGTGCCGCCACCACACCTTTTTTTCAGTATTTCAGTTCCCCAAATCATTTGTATGAAAATGTATTCCAAAATTGCATATATGTATAAATATTTTAGAGAGCGCGTATAGCTGACGCGATTCTCTGATTGGTGGAGATTTCTCTGTGGAACCATGGGTAATGTAGTTTCTCACCACAATTCTCGATTTTTAAAAAGCATGTTGAAATAGCCTAGTACAAGCTGATGGCTTCAACAGAAGCATATACCATCGATTAACAACTTTGTCGCTCATAGTAGATCTTTCTTTAAAGGTTTGTAAGTTATAGTTCAAAATCAATTCCTCTAGGGAGACATTTTTTTTAATTTATTTTTTTATTGCTTGACATACAAGATCCCAAAACGAACCTAAAAAAAGGCAAAGCTTAATACAATTCCAAGAAGTCCAAATAGCAGCAAACTGAATAAATAAATAAACAACATAAACCTTAAAAACGTAAAAAATAAAATAAACAATAATGAAAAAAAGACATAATTAACATTACACAAGGGGGTCATTCTCAAAAAATACAGTCGGAAGATTGCATAATGCAAGGGCTTTTTTGTTACATGAGTCTTAAAGCTACACTGTGTGATAATTTCCCCCATCTAGCGGTGAAAAGGTATATGACCATCCAGTGAATATTAGTTTCTGTTCCACTCAATTCTGATTTCGTTTTAACTCTTATGGTGGCCGATTTAGTCCAAGATTAACATGGCTTCCAGTTCGACCTCGTCCACATTTGACACGGTGCCATCGAGTGTTAAAACTTGAAAGGCGAAGCTTGAATTTACAGGTATGTCCCTACTTTCAAGATGGAGGGGCAACATGGCGACTGGCATTCGAACCCCTCACCTGTATGTATTTTCAATGGCATATTATAAACTTACGAGAATACTTTATTGCTTGAAAGAAGTAAATATACATTAATGAGCACATATATTTTTGAAAGAACTTTAGAATAAACTAAAAAAGTTACACAGTGTAGTTTTAAAGATTTGAAGAAGATCATTAAATCTTGCACTGTGTAAATTTTAGCAACATCTAGTGGTGAGGTTGTGAATTGCAACCGCCCACCGCTCACACAGCCCATTCAAAGCACATAGAGAAGCTACGGTGGCTGACACAGGACACAAATTTCAATGTCTGAGACAGCAGAGGCTGCGTCCGAAAACCTAGGCAGCTGATTTGCCCTGCTGCCTTATCAGACAATGACTTGTAACTGTGCGTTCACACTGCCGCCGTCGAGAGCGTCAAAGTGGTCAGAAGTCATTCATTTTCAATGGAAGCCCGGCGGCGAGCTCAGGCGAGAGCTGCGCGGCGCGTCTTGGACGATTTGGGCGTCGAGGAGAGTTGAAATCAGGTCAACTTTATTGTAATGAGCTATGACGCGGTTCGGCGGCAGCCGGCGGCAACCAATGGGAATGTAGAAGTGCTCCGCTTGAGATGATTCTAGAGAACGCAGTGCTGTAAACTTTGGTTCCGACCATATTAGTTCCCAAGCAAAATAGAGGAGAGGTTGATCACTGCTGGTGCGGCTGGTTTGATAAGAAGACGCGCAACATTATTTATACACCACACAAATGGCTTTTAATTGGTTTATTTCGTTAGCAAACATGTAACTATAATTGTTAAGTTCTTTCCATCGATCTGCTTTTTTTTTACTTTCACATTTAATTGATTTCATGAGGTTATCTTATACGGTTATACCCTACCTGTGCTCAGTTTGCATAAACGCCGATCAACATGATTGTTTGCTTTGCAGCCCCTTTAAATGCTGTTTCAAAAAAGACCAAGCATTCGATCTACGTCAGAGAGCGCGTCCACGAATTTTTCTACAGCGTCGATGGCAGGGCGGCCAGAGCGAAGTTTGATGCTCTCGCCGGCGGCGGTGTGAACGCACAGTAAGGCAGCGTTTGTGCATGAAAGGCACCTCACAAAACTGATTTCGGGAAAAAAAGGCAGTGTTTAATGATCTACAGCAAAATAGAGCGAGCTTTGGTGAGAACTAAAAAAAATTTGTATTACTACATTAATAATTTCTCGCTAGAAATGACATCAGAAGTGGAAAATGTTGTTTAAAAACGTACACAGAAACTGACCAGCAAACGCAACTTCGGACGCCATCTTTTTTTCTAGCTCAACTGTCAATGGAACGCACAGGATTGTGGGATATCAAAGGCAGCGAAGGATATGCTGCCTTCAAAACTCTATGAGATGAAGGCATCTTAGGAGACAGGAAGTGAAGCTAACTTAATTTCGGACGTGCTTTGATACCTTCCTACCTTGAAATGTGTCCTCCGAAGGCAGCATTTTCCAGGTTTCGGAAGCAGCTAGAGAGTAGCTCTACTGTAGAAATATTATCATGGGGCAAAATGGTGATTTTTACTGTAAAGGGACCCGCAGTGTGTGTAGATTTAAATGGCTCATTCTAAGGCTTTATACACCACTGAAAACATATTATATTGCATTTCTGTCAATCGATCCTCATAAATACTACACACTGCACCTTTAAAGAATCTGCATTTATGTGTGAAGTAATTGGCCAACATCACAATATTGTTAACCAAAAATTCACCATCATAAATAAAAGAAAAATACAAATATGTTATAGTTTTATAATCAAAGTCATGTATTACATATTCCAAACTTAACCAAAGGTCATCCAAGAATTTTTTGTCTTTTTAACAAACGGTGCACTCATAACAATCCAAATTAAATCTGTGTCTCAGGAACTCATTACAGAGATTAATATCATTATCATTATCATTAAAATGAACCTCTATGAAGAAATGAATGAGATTTTTAACTTCCGGAACACGATTGCTGCACATATGGGACCACGAAAAAAAAAGGACCACGAATCGTTCAGACCAGTTTTATGAACCAGTTCAACTGATCCAACTCACACCGAACGATTTGTTCACCCATCGCTGCCTGGTATCCGCCAAACGGAAGTGACGCGCTGAAGCCGGCGAAAGCGGTTGTTCGCGTTGGAGGAGTGTTCATTTTTTAGACTTTGTGGCTGTTTGTACCTCACTTAATCCGAAAAAATGGGTGATTCCGTTGCCGAGCACACGTCCCGACTTCAGCGACAGGTCAGCTTTGCAATAAAACGCTAAAAGTTTTGTTCATTTAAAAGTTGTGTTCATGTTTCCATGTGTTTCTCGTGTTCTGACGTAAGAGACTGAAACACGCATGCAGGTCTGACAGTCGCTGGCAACGTAACGTTACTGCACATTCAGCTCTGTTGGCATGTCATATGCTTTAGTCTAGCTTTTTCATTCAACTATAAAGATAATAAATCATGTCTGTACTGTACTGAGGGTGCCTTCATATCTAGTGAGCTGCAGATCTAGGCTGTGTTGAGGGTTATTGTATGAACAACATTAACAAAAATGTTGATATGAGCATCATGAAACTACACAGCTAATGCTTAAATGCAAATAATCCCAAGTATGTTCGTTAATGTGGTGTTTTTTCTTCTTCTTTGAACAGAAAGCCTATAGGCTTCAAAGTGAAACTAAAATAGAATGTTGTTGTTGTTTTTTTTGTTGAAGAAGGAACACGTAACAAACATAAAATAACATACAATAGAGCACACAAATGTGTGGCTTTAATTTAATTTAAAATTATTTTTTTTACAATTTCAAAGAAGACATAAAATATTCAAATTCCACTATTAACACCTTAAAGTTTGGGCTACTAAAATAGAATTGTGTAGCATAATAAACAATACTAGTTAATGTTAATGCCACAATCAGTTTGCACTTTGAAGTTCTCCTTACTGAGATATGTGTTATCTGATGTTTATGATTTTCATCCCTTGCCTACTTGAGATTTTCTGTGGTTTCGATTTGCCATACAGGAAAGAGAAATCAAGTTACTCCAAGACGAAATCGAGAGGCTGAGCGATCCACAGCAGCTGAACTTCACGTCTTCACAGCTGGATGAGCTGCGCGAGGAGAATTCCCGTCTGAAGTACCGCCTCAACATCCTGAAAACAGTGAGTGTGATGTGCTTTTCCTTTAAATGAGATGATTGTGATCTTTGTAGTGCGACAGTTTGACCTTCACTGCAAATGTTCAATGCATGTTCTGGGCAATTACATACATTTCACAGATTAAACCATGTGTCAGATTAGTTTACATACTAATGTAAGAATAAAATCCAATAATTTGGACATTTTATTGAAAAATTGGGCTGTTTGCTGAAAACGTATTCGCAAAGCTTTATTACATTGTAACAGGATCACAAAACAATCTGCACTGAAATTACGCATTATTTCATATTTTTTTATTCATCAGTATTGTATACTGATATATATAATAATTATCAGCTTATCGGTATCAGGCACTTTTTTAATCTGTGCATTCATATTAAAAATGAACCTTGATATCAACATTATGCTCTTTTTGGTCTAGAGCTGAAAATTTGGGTTGTGAAGGTCACAATGCGACGTTCACAAATGGAGAATGGCTTTCTCCATGACATGTTTGTTACATTGCTTGAAAATCTATTACAATTATAAATCAAATAAACGTGTGTTTTTCGATTGAATTAGGGATTGATTAAACAATTTGGCAGTGCTGTTATTGTTAACTAAAACTAAAAGGATTCGAAATGACGTTACACTTGCCTGTATATAATGCATTATTTATACTTTACAATGTACTTTATAATGCTTACATGATCTCATGGATGACTGTAACCATAGTTATAATACATTATAATATTTCATTTTTCATTTTGAAAATAAAATAAAAGCTAATTCAAGGTATGGTTAAATACTATAATAGGCTACGTTCACACTGTCTGTTTTTGGGAGTGACAACCGCATTTACTTAAACTCCGTTTCCACCGACATTACCTGGAACAATTTGTCCCAGGAACTTATTTTCCCCCAGACATGCTGCTGTCTGCATTTCCATTGTGGTCTAAAGTACCGTGAAGATTAGTTCAGTGACGTAGGACTGTGCGCAACTTTCCAGTTCCCACTGGATTTCGTCCTCCGCATATACAGTAAGCTTAATAAAGCCTGAACTTAGTCGTATTTTTTAAACTCCATTGTTGATTTGAATAGTAAACAACTCTTACTGCACGCACTAAACTACATACTTTTAGGTTGAAATGCTGCGTGAACTCAACCAATCAGCATGTTCAGCACCCAAGTTTCTGTTCCTGAAAGTTCCTGAACTTTGAAAAAGTACTACCTCGCAAAGCTGGGCCGTTTTGAGGGGGACATTTTTACCCAGAACTTTATTTAGACCCCAGTTCCTGTGGTCGAAACACACCATGTACCACCCCAAAGTCCCTAGTTCCTGGGGAAAGTTCCCGCGGTGGAAACACAGACTTTACAGTTGTGGTCAGAATTAATGGCACCCCTGGTAAATATGATCAAAGATCGCTGTACAAATAAATTGCATTGTTTATCCTTTTGATCTTTAGGAACATTTAAAGGGGGGGGGGGAAACACTCAGTTTCAGTCAGTCTCATGTCAATCTTGAGTACCTATAGAGTAGCATTGCATCCTGCATATCTAAAGAAAGGAGCTAAAGAATGTCGAGCGCGCGCCGCTGTTACTGTGTTGAGTGCGTCTGAAAGCTGCGTCATCCCTAAAAGCGGGAAAAAACTTTATTCAACATAAAAAATGGCTTTTAATCAGATACAGCCATACATCTATGATCCGGAATCAGACCCAGAGGCTGAAGTTGAACAGGAGCAGCAGCAAAAACTACTAGAGCAGGACATCTCTATGTGGTATAAGTTACACTAACTATATAATATGCTTAGCGGCTTGTGTTATTTACACATTTATACTTTAATTATATTGTGTGTGTGTGTGTGTGTGTGTGTGTTTACGCGTGGTTTGTGTAGACATGATTTGTAGTAAGCGGACTGGTTTTGCGCGTCAGGCTAGTGTTTACATAGAAAGACATGGAATAGTAGCGCATTTGAATGAAGAAGCGCGCTTATTTAGTTCAACATATTTCCCCATTCTTTGTGTATTGTTGTTTGGAGTGCTTTTACAATACACAAACATACACATATAGTGGCCAGCTAAACAAATGTACACACTATACATCGCATGCTCCATTGATCAATACGTGGTCATGTTTGGGCTACTTGATGGGCATAGGCAAAAACAGACATTTGAAGCAGTCTTACTCACTGCCTGCGGTTCCAACGTTGGGACCGCTCCATCCTTCAGTATTAGGCGATTTGAAAATCCGGAAAAGCAAATTCCATCCACTTTTGCCTTAACGCGGGGTTATTTGGCTACGAGCCAGCGCTTTGATGGGCGTAGCCTATTGCTTTCACTTGTCTCTCTCTCTCGCGCGCGCGCTCTTCCGGTAGAATTGTCCGTACGGCCCATACAAGGAAATTCCGCCCTGTTGACGTCAAGCGGACCCATGATCGAAAAAAACTTTCCGAAACTTATGACTAACAGGAAGTACTAATTTTGGCAAAGAAATACTCCCATCAAACGTCCACCTTAGCTTTTGAAACTGTGTCCATGTTTAGCATGGGAATCCATGTCTTTAACAGTGCAAAAAGATCAGTATGCATGAAACAGCATTTCACCCCCCCTTTAAATTGTCCAGCTATGACTTCTTGTTTCACAGGAGTATAAACATGAGGAAACACAAAGGCCAAATTCCATGAATCATCCATCACAATGAGTAAAACCAAAGAATATAGTTCTGATGTGCAGCAAAAGATTGTTGAGCTCCACAAAATAGAAAGTGGCTCTACGAATATAGATAGGTTTGGTGCAAACAGTGATAAAAAGTACCCCATGCCCACGGTTAAAAATACAGCTGGATCTTTAATGTTGTGGGCCTATTTTTTTGCTGGAGGTCCCGGACATCTTGTTCAGATACATGGTATCATGGATTCTAGCAAATACCAACAGATAATTTTTTTTTAAACCTGACGGCCTCTGCTAGAACATCAAAATCAACACACAAATGTGATTTTGCCATGGCTGTCCCGGTTCCCTGATCTGGACTCTATAGAAAATGAGTGGGGTGAACTGAAGAGAAGAAGCACCAACATGGATCTGGGAATCTGAAGGATCTGGAGAGATTCTGTATGGTGGAATGGTCTCTGATCTCTTGTCAGGTGATCTCCAAACTAGGCATGTGCCGGTATCAAATTTTCATGTTGCGATTAATTGCTGAAGCTTTTATCACGGTATACGGTATTATCACGATATTGAAATAAGTTGCATATTATGAAAGTGTTGTTAAAAAGCGATATTAAAAAAGTGTTGTCATACTATAACAGGTTAAATCACTTTCTTATAACAAAAGAACCAAACATTTAAATACAATAAAGCAATACAAAAAAATGTATAAAGTAAACAAATATTTAAAACAGATTAAAGTGCAAAATAATTATAAAGAACAATAGGTATGCTGAAATGTACATTTAACTAAGATTAATAAATGCTTTAGAAGTATTTTTCATTGTCAGTTTGTTAATGAAGGAACTAATGTTAAATAATAGAGCCTTGTAAAGTGTGTGATTGAACAACAGTCAGAACATATTCAAACAATATCTAGGGCATGTAATTTAGTCCAGATTAAAATATAAAATGCAAGTTTGAAAATGAATAGCCTTAAGTCTTTAAGTATTATGTATTAGGTTATGTGATTACTGGGGAAACGGCTGCATTTCTGCTGTTCCGTCAGCGCCCTCTGCTGTCGAAGAATGAATGTGCACTTCAGCGAGTCTCCTCATTCCGCCATGTGCTCGGCTCATGCACGGTCTATTTATATCAGTGCGTTCCTCTTTGACATGTTTTTCATTTTAAACGGTTGATGGGTAAAGTATTCTTCAAATTCATTCTAAAAATCGGAATAATTCGTAATAAATAATTATTCACGGTATTTTGAAGTGCCCACGATAACAATATTGTGCATGTTCATTATTGCGGTATATCGTATTACCGTTTACCGGCACATGTCTACTCCAAACTCATCAGGCATTATAGAAGAAGACTCAGAGCTGTTATCTTGGGAAAAGGAGGTTGCCAAAAGTATTTAACGAAAGGGTGCCAATAATTTTGGCCAATGTGTTTTGGGAAAAGCATTTATTTCATAATGTGATTTACCCCCCACTTTCAATTCTTTTATTTCAACGAAAGGTTTGATTTTTGCAAACTTCTTGAATGAAAGATCAAAAGGATAAACAATGCAGATTTATTTTTACAGCCATCTTTGATCATATTTACCGGGGTGCCAAAAATTCTGACCACAGCTGTACAGGTGTTTCGAAATGTCCCCGTTCACACACCAACTTGCAGTAGCATCTCGAATACGGTCTGTATGAAAGTCAAGCCCGTTTTCTCTTACCAGTGAACCAGAAAACTGTAAAACCTCACTTTTGACACAACAAGAGTTCATCCGTAAAATCTTCGTTAACTGACAGCAGCGTTATATCTGGGTGGAGAGCGGAGCATTTGAGTAGTGCATGAAACACAAAACTGACACGAGCAGTGCCCTGTAGAACAGTGACTGGATCTAAAACCTTCAGATCACACACAGCTCACATCTTCATTGCTGTATGTTACCGAAACCAAACATGAAAACCCACAACACACACTAGACACGCATTTGTTTAGCGCAAATCGTCTCTCTCGCACTGTATGACTTGACAGACAACTAGTTTTCCTGTCCGTTTCCATTCACATAGCACAGGTTTTCAGAGAATGCGATTGTGAGTCCCGAGAATTTACAGGTGTGAGCTTTGTTATAGAATGCGGTTGAACAGTTGAGCTTGGTTATTGAATAACCGAACAGTGTGTGACTCATATACAGGACTGACAACCTCATATTGTTACTGTGTGAATGTGGCCATGGTATGTACTAAAATAACACTGCAGTTCAGTGATTAAATCTGTGTATCCTCAGAGTTTACAAGAGGAGATGAGCCAAAACTGCAAGACGATGTTCAACATCAACCAGCGTTTGCAGCAGGTCTTTGGGGAGGCCATCAATACCGCCTACCCTGACCTAGAGAACCCACCACTTGTGGTCACCCCCAACCAGCAGGCCAAGTTTGGCGATTATCAGTGCAACAGTGCCATGGCGATGTCTCAGGTCCGTTTCCTTTATATCAGGGCTGTCCAATCCTGCTCATGGAGGGCCACTGTCCAGTTAATCAAGGTCTTAATAGGCATACTAGAAACTCCCAGGCAGGTGTGTTGAGAGGCAAGTTGGAGGTAAACTCTGCAGGACAGTGGCCCTCCAGGACCGACTTTGGACACCCCTGCTTTATATGATGTTTATATTTGGGTTAACTGTCCCGGTGCTCCCCTTTTTGTTGTTTCAAACCTTCTGTCGAAAGGAAAAGTTTTGAAGAATGTTGATTGTTTCTTTTGTCCAGTTGTATGGAGTTATTTTTGTATATGTATGTTTAAAGATGATGAAAGCTAAAGGACAGAAGGTCAGCCCCAGGGAGATAGCGGAGAAGATTGTCCAAAACATTCCCAACAATGAGTTAATTGAGAGAACAGAAATCGCAGGACCAGGTTTGTTCAGAACACCAGTATCACCAGGATCTTTTTTCCCCCCATCATTTAAAAAATGTATTATAAATAATCAAGTACATTTTGCATTGTAGGGTTTATCAACGTTCATCTCAAGAGAATGTTTGTCTCTAAACTTCTCTCAAGCCTGCTTGTGAATGGAGTTCAGCCTCCACCACTGGAGAAGAAAAAAAAGGTAGGCGTTTCACTGTAGTGATGAAATGCATGACAACATAGTTCTATAAAGCAGTGTGTTATCAAGGTGTCTTTACCCTTATTGGTGTTTTTCAGGTCGTTGTGGACTTCTCCTCACCTAACATTGCCAAAGAGATGCATGTCGGTCACCTGCGCTCCACCATTATTGGAGACAGCATGTGCCGACTCTTTGAGTTCCTGGGTTATGAAGTGCTAAGGTTGGTGTGTGTTAGATGTGAATTTAAATAAAAATTAAAACCTCTGTTGTAGAGGTCGACCAATTGTTCGGCACCAATAACCGATGGCTGGAATATTCTTACAAACTTCTTAGAATTTATTTTAAGAACTTTCTTAACTTCTTCCTTAATAAGTAGATTTTCGTGAACCGGCACCAGTTCCTTTATGATTTTGCAATCCTTTTTTTCCCCTTATAAAAACATAAACCTGTGTGAAAAGAGAATTATATTCTTTTGGCAGCGGCTATTTGCACCAAGTGTAAATAGCAACTAGATTCTATTTACACTAAGTGAAAATAACATATTTTCTTAGCGGTAGATGATATTTACTCTGTGCAAATAGTTGTAGATGCTATTTACTAAGTGAAATAACATACTAAGTGAAAATAGTGATATATTCTATTTACGCCATATAAAAGTAGCAGTTCTTTGCAATATGTGTAAATAGTAATAACATGCAATTTATACTTTACATACTATTTGCACCTCAGTATTGTTGTACATTAACATTATGCAATAATAACATAGTGTAAACAATTATATTTATTAAATTATTAAATGGATGCCGCCTTAATGGGACAATAAAAGCCCTCCCTACACCTATCCCTACCCAATAAATGCTTCTATTAGGCACTTTGTTAGGCACTTTATTTCCACTTTTAGAACATTTTCTGGTAACACTTTACAATAAGGTTCATTAGTTAACATTAGTTAACTACATTAGTTAACATGAACTAATAATGAACTGCACTTATAAAGCATTTATTTATCTTTGTTAATGCTAATTTCAACATTTACTAATGCATTATTAAAATCTTGTTAACATTAGTAAGTGCACTGTGAACTAACATGAACAAACCATGAACAGCTGTATTTATATTAACAAACGTTAACAAATATTAACTAATGCTGAACAGAGGTGTTGTTCATGGTTAGTTCATGTCAACTAATGCATTAAAGGTCCTGTTCTTCGTGATCCCATTTTTCAAACTTTAGTTAGTGTGTAATGTTGCTGTTAGAGCATTTATAATACCTGTAAAATTATAAAGCTCAAAGTTCAATGCCAAGCGAGATATTTTATTTAACAGAAGTTCCCTTTCAAAGCCTACAGCGAACGGCCGGTTAGGACTACATCCTGGTATTTCCTGCTTTAATTACGTCAGTAGAGCAGTTTGTCGACTAACCTCCGCCCACAAGAACACACGAAAAAGGGGGCGTGGTCTTGTTGCTCCCGCGTGGAGAATAGGAAGTGTTGCGTTCGTATAGTTTGTTTGTCGCCATGTCGTCGAGACGCTGTTATTTTCCTCCCGGAGTCAAATCACTTTTGTTTGGCTTTCCCAGGGACGCTGTACTTAGAGATCATTGAGCGCATGTATCCCCGTTATGGTGAGAGGCGTGACCTTTCCGGTATAACGTGCGCTCTGCGTGCCCTAAGCTGCTGTCGAATCACAACACGGGAACCGCTGGCACAATCAGAACTCGTTACGTATTTCTGAAGGAGGGACTTCATAGAACAGGGAAATCTTTCAAGCCGTTTTGAGGACAGTGAAAACAGCGGTATACAGATAAGTAAATTGTGTGAAAAATACTGTTTTTTTACACGCGAAACATGAACACATGTTATATTGCACACTGTAAACACAATCAAAGCTTCAAAAAAACACGAAAAACGGGACCTTTAACTAATGTTAACTAATACAACCTTATTGTAAAGTGTTACCCATTTTCTTAATTTTTATTGAAAGTAAATGCCTTTCCGATGTGATATGTGATAGGAAAAGGGATAAGAGTGAGCTCTGCAAAAGGCAGAATCGAACCCGGGTTGATCGTGTCAAAACCAAGATCTTAATGCCTTACGCTTTACTAATTGAGCCACTGAAGATGTTAAAATGCTTTTTAGGCAGAGCTAGTGCGAATAGCACTTGCCAAAAAGTGCCCGCTATTTGCACTTGGTGTGAATAGACACTCCGTTTTCTTTTATATCATTTTTGTTGGCCAGAAGTAATGTGTGTTCATCAGTGTTTGAGTGCATCTGTTTCATCCTTTCGTCCTCTATCTGTCAGGTTGAACCATGTCGGAGACTGGGGGACACAGTTTGGGATGCTCATTGCTCATCTGCAAGACAAGTTCCCAAATTATCTCAGTGTTTCCCCTCCTATTGGTGACCTTCAGGGTTTCTACAAAGTGAGTACATGTTATAGACAACCTGAAGGGATGTGCCAAAAATTGTATATCGACTGCTGATCGTACCAGTCGATGTTTCCCCAACATTTCACCAGTGTTTACACTGCGTTACTTAATTCGTAAAAAAAAAAAAAAAAAAAAAATAGGTCAGCTGATAAATGGTGGCATCAGGGGGTCTGTAAAGAATAGCGGTCATGATTTAGACTGAGAAGAACATCTTTAATAGTTCTGATTATGTGACCTCAGCTAGAATGTCAAAAATATTAAAGGGTTAGTTCACCCAAAAATGAAAATGCTGTCATTAATTACTCACCCTCATGTCGTTGGACACCCGTAAGACCTCCGTTCATATTTGGAACACAAATGAAGATATTTTAGTTGAAAGCTGATGGCTGAGAAAGGCTTCAGACAGGCCTCCATTGGCATTCAGTACATTTACACTTCCAAGATCCATAAAAGGCACTTAAAACGTCGTTACAAAGTCTATCTCACCACAGTGGCTCTACAATAATTTTACGATGCGACGACAATAGTTTTTGTGCGCAAAAAAAAATCAAAATAACACCTTTAACCAACTTGTTCTCGACTTCCGTGTGTGCCTCCACAACGCATGCGCGAGAATATGACGCAGATCCGGCGCTCGGACAGATGACCCAGAAGCGATTTGTTTACGAGCAGAGGAAGACGCGCGTGTCTAAGCTGTTGGATTCTACATTGATCGTGCTTTAGGTCTCGGCGTAGTTCTCAAAATGGGGTTAAAGTGTGTATTTCATGGATTCCCGAACGCCGGCGCTACGTCATATTCTCGCGCATGCGTCGTGGAGGCACACACGGAAGTCGAGAACAAGTTGGTTAAAGGTGTTATTTTGATTTTTTTTTGCGCACAAAAACTATTGTCGTCGCATCGTAAAATTATTGTAGAGCCACTGTGGTGAGATGGACTTTGTAACGACGTTTTAAGTGCCTTTCATGGATCTTGGAAGTGTCAATGTACTGAATGCCAATGGAGGCCTGTCTGAAGCCTTTCTCAGCCATCAGCTTTCAACTAAAATATCTTAATTTGTGTTCCGAATATGAACGGAGGTCTTACGGGTGTCCAACGACATGAGGGTGAGTAATTAATGAAAGAATTTTCATTTTTGGGTGAACTAACCCTTTAAGCAGGACTACTAAACATTTTCTTGAGCATCAAATCAGCATATTAGGATGATTTCTGAAAGATCATATGACACTGAAAACTAGTAATGATGCTGAAAATTCAGCTTTACCATCATAGGAATAAATTAAATTTTTAAAGGTATTGAAATAGAAAAGAGTTATTTTAAATTGTAATATATCACAATATTACAGTTTTATAAATGCTACCTTGATGAGCAAAAACATTCAAACAATCATACCCCCCAATGATATTGTTTATATGATTATTGTTATTAAAACAAACAATTATGTTATTGTTGGATTCTAATAAACATTTAGTTAGAAAAAAATATAATTATGCTTACATTTTTAAATACAAATTATCTGACACTTTGTCACCAGTATAATCTGGAATTTATGGGAGTAGTTCACCCAAAAATGAAAATGATTTTACATTGTTTAAACTCATGAGACGTTGGTTAATCCTTGAATCACAAATCAATATTATCAATGAACGTCTAGGTAACCAAAATTTAGAAGATCCAAAAAGGTAATAAATGCATTGTAAATTTAATCCATATGAATATTAATTAATCCACGTAATCCAGCTCTTGTGAAGAGAAATGTTAATAATAAATAGAAATTCGTTTTTCAGTGGTCTTTTTCAAGCACAAGATTTACATATGAAGGAGGAAACCATGGTGTTTGAGGCTCATGGTATGTCAGTTCCTCTGTAACTCTTATTATTCAACTATGCCAAGGTAAATACAGTTTTCCATTCCAGGGCACCTTTAAAACAAAGTGTTACCAACTAATAAGTATACAGTAATAAAGTACTAAAAGTCATTAACAAACTAAGTTATAGTTCATTCCTAGTTAATAAATTGTAGTCTCTAGTACATTGTTAATATATTAATAGACTGTACAAATAGTGAACTTTAGTGCACTTTAGCAATTTATTACTCCACTGTAAAAGAAACACAAATTATACATAATGATTCATATTGTTCAGTGTACTTAATAGATGGTAAATCACTTACTACACAAAAAAATCTTTAATTTGTAAGTAATGGCTAAAAGGGGTGACACTTTATTTCGATAGTCCACTTTGACATTCTACTAACTATAAGTAAAGCCTTGTTTATACTTTCGCCTGGCTCTACAGTGCGAGTCTCAGCTGACTGCTGTAACGATATGGATCCACTGAAGGCAAGCTTTAAGAACCCAGTGCAGTTTATATGCAAAACAGAAAGTGAACAAAACAAAGACTTGACCAGACTTGAAACTCACCAACAGCGGTATAAACGAACAATACTAGACAAAACGCATGGCAAACATGAGGGCTTAAATACACAAGGACTAATGACTAAACAAGACACACCTGTGAACAAAGACAATGAACCAATGACAGAAATCACATGACTAAATAAACCAATGACAACATGACACAAGAGACAAGGGAATCACATGACAAACCAGGGACTATGACATTGAACATAACAAAATAAGAACATGAACATGAAACAAAACCAAAACATTAGACATTACAACTGTATATATGACGCACTCGCTGTTGTACTATTCTTTGAAACAATAAGGGCCACGTAATTGTTCTTTAAACCATCAGGAATCCGCATCGAGAAGTAATGTATTTTATTTTAGTACACTTCACCAAAACCACACTATACATTTTTTTTGTAAAACCCAGTAAACCTTGAGATTATTACTTATGACATTAGAACAAAATATATAGATGAGATCATGCATACTGTAATGCACTGCTCTGAGACAGAAGATCCAAACGCAGCTTATTAAAGGGTAATCCACACTCGTAGTCATCAAACAGGCAAGAGGTCATAACATGTAATCAGTCCAATAAGGCAAACAAAGGCAAGAGAGACAGGCAAACGGGTAATCCACGGAACAGGCAAGAAATCCAAAACCAGAGACATGAAACCAGAGAAACGCTCAGAAATGCAGTATACAGAAATGCAGTATAGACAAACAAGACTTCGCCCTTAATGACAGCGTGAACATGGTTTATATAGGCTGGGGTAATGGGGTAATGAGGTGATGAGACACAGGTGCAAACAATGAGTGATGATGAGTCCGGGCAAAGGATTATGGGTAATGGAGTTTGTGATGGAGTGACAGTCCAGGGTGGAGTGCCCTCAGGTGGTAATCAGGGGCACTCTCACTTGTGATTGTGACACATACAACTAAATGAACGATCTCTTACATATTTTCTAATTTCACTAAGCATTTTCATTTAATTTCATGAACATTTTTATTAAACATGGACCTTTATGTTCATTAAAAAGGCTTATTATGCTATTGTAGGCTCATTTTGTAAATGTACAAATGTAAAATGTAAAAGCATCTAATTTACACATGCGTAAACTGGGCGCCGGTGTATGACGAGATGTACATGCTCAGCTAGATTTTCCTCAAAGTCGTGTATCTTCAGAAGTGTAGCCGTGCGAAAAAGTAAAAAAAAAATGCTGTGCACACCGCCAAGCGAAATGGGGTCTCGCCAAGCGGCAACCTCCCCCAGTTTCTCTTGAAGCCAATAAAGAAGTGAATTAAACTGCAATTCATCGACTGGCCGCTAGGGATGGGCGATATGGACAAAAAAATGTATCCCGATATTTTCTAGTATTTATTGCGATAATGATATTAATGTATGACGATGACGATAATGACGATAAATGTAGTATCATTCCCCATGTTTTTGGATACAAGTGAGAGCTGCATGCATTCTTGAGAGACTCAGAAAAACAAACAATGATCTAGTAAAACGTACCTGTCATCAAATAGGCTCCTATAATACATAATATATAAATATATATTGTTTTCTTTTTTTTTTTTTATGTAAAATTCCACTCCAGCCTTTTCAGAAATGGAAAAGTTGCAGACGTAATTGTCTTCTGTAAAAGTGCAGGTAATGTTCAAACAATAATAATTAAAATCAATGACAAGTTTTAAATGTAAACCGATTCTTTATTTAATCATACACTCATGGTGCAAACAGTGGTAAAAATAGCAGAAACAGCAAAAGTAATTATCCCAAAAATTTCTTCAGATTACAAAAAAGTTGACAATAATGATTTAGTGAACGAACTTCAGTAATTTGAGTTAATAATACCACAAATTCTTCTACTAATAAAAATAAACTGGACAAAGGAATAATGAGCTTCTGGGTTCATGAATATTCATCACGTTGTCAGCGCTCATTCAAACTGATTTGCTGAAATCAAAACACAGTAATAGGTGCACGCCAGCCAATGAGATTCCCGTTTGTGCATTCGTTTCTTCCTGTTCAAGAAAGGCTGAATAATTCCAAATAAACGCCATTATTTTACAGGAAAATACAACAAAGGATATTTTTTACATGTAGCACGTCAATTCTGTGAGGTATAAGACTCTCTCGCTCTCTGAGTGTGTGTGAAACACTGAGCTCTCAGTCGCGTGCCTCACACTAGTGTTTAATGTGCGTCAAATACACTGCGCATTCATTGAGTTGAACTGAAATAGTATGCTTTACCGATCGATTGAGAAAGAGCTCTTATTCTAAGAGCTTAGTCCAAGTGCTCAGCGAGTGAAAATACATCTGTATGTACAGGTTCAGATTGCCCTCAGGTAGCCCCTCGTTTAGCTATGAACTCTTCCGCAGCTTCTGCCTTAGTTGTTTTCGCTCTGCACGTGAGATGCGGATTCAGTGCCGCCGCTCCCATTGCGCTGCGTGAAGGACACCAAGTGCTGCCGGGGGGGCACCACAAGAAATTTCTCTCTCCAACCCCCGTTCAGCTATACAAAGTGACGAACGCAGCCACCGCGGCCATCATAAAGTAATAACGCTTAGGGCATCAAGACGGCCAGCGGTGGCACTTTGCGGATGGGTCGCGCCATCAACTAGGCTTTATCGTTATTATCGCGGGAAAACAAATTCTTATCGTGGGGAGAATTTTTACCGGTATATCGCAAACGATAAGATATCGCCCATCCCTACTGGCCGCTAGGGACAGGCTCCAGAAGGGAGCAGAAGTTCATTGAGCCCCATGTTAAAATGCCCAACTTTACAGCAGAAAAGTTTAGTTTTTTGTCTATACAGCTAATTTTGCCCTTCATGACAACTGTGAGGGTGAATTTTTTTATAACTAATTCGTTTACACTATATAAAGCCTTAAAGTTCTGCATAATTAAGGGCGTGGCCACTTTGAGTAACAGGGGGATTGCCGTTTTTCTACTGTCTGTGGTTTCTCCCAAGGTTTATTCTTCTCCATTAGGTCACCTGATGGGGTTTTGGTTTCCTTGCCACTGTCGCCTCTGGCTTGGCGTGCTCAGTTGGGGACACTAAGTTTTTCAACTAAATATCCAAATAAATCTAATTATTAAACTAAATTAAGCATATAAACTAAATTACTGATCTAATTACTGATCTAAAGCCCACACTGTCACTGTATGATAATTGAAATGAACTGATGACATCACCGTTTTCTCCAGAACGGCTATACGGCTGAATAAAATTCTGTTGCGTTATTTTCCCGTTTGTGAAGCTGCTTTGAAACAATCAGCATTGTTAAAAGCGCTATATAAATAAAGTTGACTAGTCATCACGTCACCTCAGCTCTAGCCACGTCCCGTCTCTTTACCCATTGTCAGTTATCCGGGAGTGACGCACGGCTTGGCAGGGCCGACTTTACGCTTCAAAAACTATCTTCAGAAACCTATGGGTGACGTCACGGACACTACATTTTTTACAGTCTATGGGTGTCGCGCACTCAACGCAGCAGTCATTATTTTTTTATTTTTTTATTTTAGTTGAAGATGGTGTTGTTTAAATGGCACCACATTAAATATTCAGTTTCACGACAGAAATGTATCAATCAAAAACTTAATTAACAAAATTAAATTTCCTATTATCACTGTAAAGCTGCTTTGAAGCAATCTGTGTTGTAAAAAGTGCTATATAAATGAAGGTGACTTGACTTGACTATTAGTAGACTGTCTGCTTGACCCATTTGTGCTGTCAACATAAAGTGTAACCATAAAAGGCATTTATTGTACATTATTAATTATTGAAGGCACAGTATGTAAGATTTTTGGATTAAAATATCCAAAAAACACTGGAACAATGTTATATACTTTGTTGACTTGTGTACTTACATGATCCCAAATGTTTCCAAAAATGTTTAAATCCAGAGAAATAAGCCATTTTAATCAGGACATGGACCGTGTCCGTGCATCACCTATCAATGACATCATACCTGCGTTACCCTCGATTTCCTGTAGAATCCATTTTTTAGGTTTCCTGGTTGGAAACACCAAAGACGCTTTAATATATTATGTGTTTTATTAGACAGGTGAGCAACAGTTTGGATACATTCACTGACAGAAAACTAATCATTGTTATATAGCTTGAGTACCATGTTTTACCATGCTAATACCGATATATCTTACTGCAGTGTGCAACAAGTGTCTCATAGTAGCTGTAGAGCAAACAAACAGAGCATTATAACATAACTTTCAACACACTCAAATAATGTTTCTAATATGATAAACAGTGCTGTATTACCTCACATACACATAAGTGGAAGAAGCGGAAGCGACGTCTGCAGCATAATAAAAGCTCCGCAAAATCAAGGCGTCACCAAGCTACGTCTATGTTTTGAATAAACGACTTCTAGCGGTGAACAATTACATATTGTGGCTTTAATTATCGGCTTATTTCTGCTTTTTTATCTTTCAAATGTTTTTTAAGTTGTAAATAATGCTAATATGCTTAATATATGTTCAGTTAATTATTAATTAATGCTTTGTTAAAGCTTATCTGCTGCATAAATAATAGTTAATATGCCTTTACTATACAGTTGCAAGAAAAAGTATGTGAACCACTTGCAGAATCTGTGAAAATGTGAATAATTTTAACTTAATAAGAGAGATCATACAAAATGCATTATTTTTTATTTAGTACTATCTTGAATAAGATATTTTACGTAAAAAAATGTTTACATAGTCCACAAGCCAAATAAATTGCTGAATTTATTAAAATGACCCCGATTAAAAGTTTATGAACCATTGATTCTCAATACTGTGTGTCGTTCCCTGGATTTTGTTTTTTTGTTTTGTAATGGTTGTTCTTGAGTCTTTTGTTTGTCCTGAGCAGTTAAACTGCACAATGTTCTTCGGAAAAAATCCTCCAGGTCCTTCACATTCTTCAGTTTTCCAGCATCTTTTGCATATTTAAACCCTCTCCAGCAGGGACTGTATGATTTTGAGATCCATCTTTTCACATTGAGGACAATTGAGGGACTCAAACACAACTATTAAAAAAGGTTGAAACATTCACTGATGCTCCAGAAGGAAACACGATGCATTAAGAGCCGTGGGTGAAAACGTATTGAATTTGAAGATCAAGGTAAATTGTACTTAATTTGTCTTCCGGGAAACATGCAAGTATATTCTGTTGCTTCTGAAGTGCAGTACTAAATGAAAAAAAAAAATTATAATTAAACAAAATAAGAAAAATATTTGACCTCTTCATCCTGTTCAAAGGTTTCCTTCTGGAGCATCAGTGAATGTTTCAACCTTTTTTAAAAGTTGTGTTTTGAGTACCTCAATTGTCCTCAGTGTGAAAAGATGGATCTCAAAATCAAACAGTCACTGCTAGAAAGGGTTCAAATATGCAAAAGATGCTGGAAAACTGAATAATTTGCAGGACCTGGAGGATTTTTCTGAAGAACGTTAGTCAGTTTAACTGCTCAGGACAAACAGGGGACTCGAGAACAACCATCACAAAACAAACAGCCGTGGATCCTCCAGGGAACGACACACAGTATTGAGAATGAATGGTTCATAAACTTTTGAACAGGGTTATTTTAATAAATTCAGCAATTTTTTTGTCTTGTGGACTATATGTAAACTTTTTTTTTCTTATTCAGGACAGTACTAAATAAAAAATAACGCATTTTGTATGATCTCTCTTATTTTTTTTAAATTATTCACATTTTCACAGATTCTGCAAGCTGTTTATATACTTTGTCTTGCAACTGTATGTTCAGTAAATCATCAACTAGTGGAGTGTTCAAGCTTAACTACCGCATAATTATGGACCCTTAAAATAAAGTGTTAACCAAAAAGTCTCTCCTATAATTTCCTGTTCCTTCTATACAGGCACTGTCATAGAAATAGTGTCAAAATTCACACAAAATGACAACAAACTGCAAGAATCTGTTTTCTGCAGGTCTGTCCGAACACTTTGTGCACAGTTCATTTGTTGTGATGCATTTGATGCTTTTCTTATTGCTTGTTGAGCCATTTTGCTCACCCAACAGAATGGTTGGTTGCTAAACTGCTGTTACACAGTGGAGAGAAAAAATGAAAGTGAAATTTGACAACCTTTACCCTTTTTTATTTTTATTATTATTATGTATTTTTACATAGAACACTATACCGATTGCGGAGTAGCTTGCTTTACCCTCTGATCTGTGGTTGCATTGTTTGCATTTTGTCTCCGCAAAAATGAAGTGGTCGAAGTAGTTTTTCATGGTACCCTGTAATATACAGTCTTTTGGCAGAAGGCTTTGACAGAATCTTGGTTTCACAAGTGCTAAGAGCTTTGATCCTGTGCAGCTGAATATTTTACCTTTCAAAGCTGTTCAACTTGTTTCCTCTCTCATCTCTATCAGGAGTCTAAGAAGAGGTTTGATGAGGATGAAGAGTTTAAGAAGAGGGCCTACCAGTGTGTGGTTAAACTCCAGAGCAAAGAGCCAGACTTCATCAAAGGCTGGAACCTGATCTGTGACGTTTCCCGGAACGGTACATGCGAGACACACTAAGAATGTCATTCTCACTTTATCAAGTATTGAATAGATTAAAACCATTTCATGCTGGTACAAACCTCCACAGACAGCATGTGCCATCTAGAGGCATTTACCGTAACATTGTTCTCTGAAACAACAGCCCGCAGTGTGGTGAGAATATCAGCTGAACCAGCAAGAAATGGCAATATGAAGTAGTTTAACTTTATGTATCTAAGGATAATGTAAATTGTTCACTGGTAAAGGAAGCAGACAAAACATCAAAGATCAAACAACTACACTTTCGTTACATTTTTTTTTTTCTTTTGCAAGAAAATAATATTTTTATTCAGCAAGGATGTATTATATTATTCCGAAGTGACATTAAATACGTTTATAATGATACAAAAAATTTACATTTTAAATAAATGAATCCTGAACAAAAAATATTGCCGTTTCCACTAAAATATTAACCGTTTTCAACGTTGGTAATAGTAGTAAATGTTTCTTGAGCAGCAAATCAGCATATTAGATCATGTTACACTTAAGACTGGAGTAATTCAGATTTGCCATCAAGGGAATACAATACATTTGAAAATATATTCAAATTGAAAACAGTTGAAATTGTAATAATATTTCACAGTATGACAATTAAATGCTGCCTTGGTGAGCAAAAGACTTTAAAAACATTTAAAACATCTAACTAAACGCAGTCTTATATAATAGGTTTTGTATTAAAAATATCATTACCATTTTTATTTATAGCATTAACTATTTAGAAATATATTAATAATTAAAAATATTTATATTAATATATGTAAAACATTTTATTTATTTATTTATTTTACATTTAATTAAAATGCATTTATTTTTGTGAATTTATTTTTGTTTTAAAAGAGCTGTACAAGAATCTTTTTTTTAATGGGTAAAAATATAATTTTCTTCTCAAAGTAGCATTCATACATGCACATCTACTCAGGCGGTCTTCCCTCAAATTCCTCCAATGAGATTGAAGGCCAAAACTGCAGACTGACCAAATGTAGTCAGTTATCAATATCACTTTTTACATCAGGGTTTAGACTCTAAGCAATATTTGGTAACACTTTAGAATAATGGTCTGTCATTAATAGGTAAATATGCAGGAATTAATGCAGGAAAAATGAGCAGTACTACATTAACACTTCAGCTACTACTATTAACTAATATGGGAAACAAGCTTAACTAATGGGTAAGTAATATCGAATTTAGGACTAAGATAGTTCCTTATTAGGTAATCATTAATTACTGAATGAGATTAGCCTCATTAAGAACTAATAACTATGACAAATCAATGAATTACTTATTATCATGTGTCTGAAACATAATCAATCATCTTTTTTATTCTGAATATAGTCATACAATTCATCACTAATACACAGTTACCTAAACACTGCAGGAACTACTAACTGGACCAAAAACATATTTTTTCACTTTAAAATAATTGTTCAGATCACTAGTAGTTCTTGAAGAGTTAAGTACTGTATAAGGACAGTTAGAGGTCAGTATATAACTGCGTCTTAGTAGTAAGTTAACTATACCAGTAAAAAAATTTTGAAAGAAATACTGCTGAAAATGAGTCAACATTTATCCGCATTACTTCCAGACAGGAAAGGAGGAAATACAGGGATTGTGTGTTTTTCTAAAGCAGGGATGCTTATGTTACAAATATTGAAATTCATTTAAGAGCTTTCATGTCCGAGATGGTATCATTTAAACGCTTTATCTGTCATTTAGACTTAATTCTATAGTACATTCCTCACACATTTGTTCTCCTTTTCCCTGCAATTTCTTTATTTATTGCAGAGGAAAAATGTTTTAGCTAAAACAAGTTAGAACATTTTAAACCTGAAGGGCACAGATGCCCTTCACCACCATCCGGCGACAGCAGCTCTAGACTCTGATGTGACAGCATCTACCTTTACCCCTTAATCAAACCTCGTTCCCCCACTGAGGCTTGTCTAATGAAGGTCAATTAGTGTTTTTTTTTTCTTTCTGCTGATGCTGTCCAATCAGGCTTTGCTAAATCAGGAGAGTGCTGCATTTGATTTCCCTGTGGTGTGACTGTTGTAATTAAACCGCCTTGTCCCTTCCGCTTCTGTCCGCTTTGCTGATGCAGAGTTTCAAAAGATTTACAACTGCCTGGAAATTCGCATACAAGAGAGAGGAGAGTCCTACTACCAGGACATGATGACAGCCGTGGTGAAAGAGTTTGAGGGAAAAGGTACAGATGGTCTATTCTCTTAGTCACTTATAGTAAGCTATTATTATGACATATTTTGTTTGCTTGCTTTGAGAACAGATATCATAGTCTATTGACGTTTGAATAAATATAAGTTGCTTTATTTCCTGTGTTTATGTATTTTTTAATAGAAACAGGAAGTGTGGGCGGGATATATTAAAGGGTTAAAAGTGTATTTTGGGAACTTTTAGGGATACATCATAATATTGATGGGCTCAAAACTAACACGCATGGATCTGGAGCCACAAAACCCCTATTTTGAATCAATAATTTCTTAAATCTTTTGTTGTTCAGATAGACAGTTCCAGATTGCAATTCTGTTTTGTGCTGATAGTGGTACCAAAAATAATAGACTTCACTTCTAAGATGGGATAAAAGAAAGTGTGTGTGCGTTTTATTTTTTATTATTCTTATTTTAATTGTATTTTATTTGTTATAATTGTATTATTCAATTATTTTAATTTTTGTTTATTTATTTTTAGTTTATTGATATATATTTTGATTGATTTATTTTATTTGTAACGTTTGTTTTTATTTTTAATTGATTTAATATTTATTTTAATTTGATTTATTTATGTGTTTATTAATTTTTAATTGCTTATTGTTGTTTGAATGTTTAATGTACAGCAGATCAGATCAAGAATAATTGACAATTGAACGGTCCCAGTTATCGTTGTACACAAGTTGACATCATGAGTTAAAGATTGAATATAACGTTGGACAGGCAAGGTTGATTATGTAATTTTAATCCACTAGTGTCATGAACTAGCGGCTGTACTTCCAAAACGGTGTGTTTAATGTTTAGAGTGCAACACATTTTTTTGTTTGTTTTTACAAACCAAATCTTTTCTGTGCCAATCGACAATAATTGATTGAGCCAGAACATTCCTTAAAAAAAAAAGCATTGCACATCTAACCGCACATGTCCAGTGGGGGGCAGTGTTGTTCCAGGATTGATTTTATCCCCTAGTTCTACTATAAATCCAAAGTCACATTCCCCACCGATCCTCTTCTCTCTCATCAGGGCTGGTGGAGTTGGACGAGGGCAGGAAGATAGTTTTTGCTCCGGGCCAGTCTATTCCCCTGACGATTGTCAAATCGGATGGAGGCTATACTTATGATACCTCCGATCTGGCTGCCATCAAAAATCGTCTGTTTGACGAGAAGGCTGATATCATCATCTACGTGACCGACAGCGGCCAGGTGTGTGGGTGTAGGTCTGGATATATGGGTTTGTAATGGAGAGTATTGGGGCACAAACCTTCCCAAAGTTATCCGAGGACACATGCAGCAGGGTTCAAGGGTGCTGGGCGAGACACAAAAACATCTCAGAATTCATATGTCTGTATGTTTATAAATGTGTGCAATCGACTCCTCACCTACTCAAATATTAATGCGGTCTAGGTCAGAAACACAGTCTGCTCGCATCTCTATCAACACTGCTAGTTTACATTTCTGCTTTGTTTAGATAGGAAAGATGCTTTCTCTAGCTAAAAATGAATTAATGATTCATCAGAAGGATCTTGATTCAAACTGTGTAGAACTTATTTGTATTGATGGTCATATAACTAAAGGTTCTCTGTGTGTGCTTTTTCTTCTTGGCATTAACTACGATGTACGACAGGCAATGCACTTCCAGGTGGTCTTTGCTGCTGCTCAGATGATAGGCTGGTATGATCCCAAGGTCACACGGGTAGAACATGCAGGTTTTGGCGTTGTGCTCGGGGAGGACAAGTAAGTGAATTGATCAGTATGGAAGTCACCTTTTGCCAGCATCATGTTTCCAGCAGGATGAGCCATAGTGCTGCAACAACGAGTAATCAATAAAATTGATAAAGGATAATCAACACATTTCATTATTGATTAGTTGATTGGTCTTTGACGTGACCTTAATGCATTTCTATGAAAAACAAAACGTTTACATACACTACGGTTCAAAAGATTTACTTTCGAACTATGTTCTAATTCTTTTTTTCAGCAAGGTTGCATTAAATTGAGCAAAAGTGACAGTAAAGTCGTTTTTAATGTTACAAAAGATTTCAATTTCAAATAAACACAAAAATATTAATGTTTTTGATAACACTTTAGTATGGGGAAACACATTCACTATTAACTATGACTTTTGCTTCAATAAACTGATAATTTACTGCTTATTAGTAGTTAGTAAGGTAGTTGTTAAGTTTAGGTATTGGGTAGGATTAAGGGATGTAGAATATGTTCATGCAGAACAGTGTTCATTTTGACAGCAAATTTTGATTTAGTTTTAGTCATAGTCTTTTGACTAAACTGCCATTTAATTTTTGTCATATTTTAGTCACCTGAATTGTTTTTAGTTTTAGTCTAGTTTAAGTCGACTAAATATCATAAGATTTCAGTCGACTAAATCTACAGTAGGTTCAGTTGACTAAGATCTAATGAGTTTTGTTAAATTGTAATAGGCTACATTAAGCATTTAAGCATTACATAACCGACTGTTACTTGAATACATGTCAAAACTGACATTTTAACATAATTGTTTTTGACCGTTCAAGCGCAAAAATACACAAAAGAGAGCTCAATTCACTTTTGTTTCCCTTTTACATCTATATAGTTTTTATAATGTATTTCTGTTTTAGTTAGTATATCAGGTTAAGCTAAAGCTTCAAATAAGTTTTTATTTATTTATTTCAGTTAACATTTATTTAATTTCAAGTAATGAATATTTTTTAATGGTTTTAGTTAATTATAACCCTGATAAGTTATTGAATAATATGTGTCAGATGCTGTTCTTAGTCTTTCCTCCTGACTATGAATGAAATGGCAATGAAATTAAATAAAGTTTATTGTGTAACCAAAAACGTATATATAATGCGTGACTTTTAATTATAAACAAGCTCGAAATACACATTGACACTTATTTTGAAATGTCTGCGTCTTACTATTGCAGTTGCAGCTGCAGCTGCTCTTTCAAGTTCAGATGAGGTAGATAAAATATGCATAGTTACAACCATCTAAAACATATTACTATAAAAACACCGTAAAGTAAACATTGTCATTATTCCTCAGCATTATTGCATAAATGTGCGCTATTCATTGATTGTGAACCACTCTGAAGCACAGTTGCGTGAGCCTGTAGAATGCGCAACAGCGCCACGTTTTCCCGCGATTAGATCAGCACGTTACAATTCAAATGTGCGCATCTGTTACACAGGACATCAGTACTGACTGGATCTCTTCCCTAATTGTCCCTCCCTAACATTTTCATCTAGTTATTATTCGTTGATGAAAATGACAGTAGATTTTCGTCGTTTTCATCATCGAAAATCTTTTTTTATTTGTGAAAAAATTAACTTTAATTACATTTTTCCAGTGAAAAAATTAACACTGATGCAGAATAAGGCATTAATATGTGCTTTATAAGTATAAACAGCCAATATCCTAGTACAATGCATGCTATTAAGCAACTAGTTAAATAGCGAGGATTGACCCCTAAAATAAAGTTTTACCATGTTTTCAACATTAATAATAATCAGAAATGTTTCTTGTGCAGCAAATCATCATATTAGAATGATTTCTGAATGATCATGTGCCATTGAAGACTGGAATAATGATGCTGAAAATTCAGCTTTGCATCACAGGAATTTTTTAATATATTCACATAGAAAATAGTGTTTTTAAATTGTAGTAATATTTCTCAGTATTACAGTTTTTTCTCTGTATGTGATCAAACAAATGTAGCCTTGGCGAACATAAGACTTCTTTCATAGACATTAAAGATCTTACCAACCCTGATGTTTTAATAATAATTTTATATAATGCCTTTAAAAGTTGCATCTCAAAGCACTTTACAAGAACATACACATAAAATACATTGAAATAGGGGAAAAAACATGCATCAAAACAAATGTAAAAGGCATACATGTAAAAAAATGTTTTAAGAGAAGATTTAAAGACACTGAAAGATTCTGTCTAATCTCAGTGGGAAGAGAGTTCCAAAGTTTTTATATTCTTCTAATGCAAGCATTTCTATTTTGCAAAACAACAGCAAAAGTGTAATTAAATGTCACTGTCAGTGCGAATACTTGGTTACATGGAGCGCAGAATAAATGGAATGAATTCATTTTGATTAAAGCAATGTTTGCTGTTCAGTGTCAGATTTGATGAAATGCAAATAATAGTATTTTTATATGAACGATAACTGGATTACTGCAAGATTAATGAAAAATAATAACACTTCAGTGTTCAGAGGAGATAATGCGTATGCTAGCGTTGGTTGTTTATCTGCTGAATGGATTTTTTTTTTTTTTTTTTTCAATTACTTTATTTTTACATTTTTACATTTTATACCATAACATTGTTTGAAGGAGAAAGCTTGGCAAGGTACCCAATAGAATATTTAATGTTTGATTTATCAAATAAATAATTGACCGAATGATCAGTTGTCATCAGAATAGTGGGTAGTTGCAGTGCTAGTGGTTTATGTAGTACTAGTTTGTAGACATAATATAAATATTGTATTGAATGATGTATTTGAAGTGCACTGTGTCCACACTTCCATGATTCTTTTTTTATAAACATGAACTTTCCATCTTAGGAAAAAGTTTAAGACTCGTTCAGGGGACACTGTGCGATTAATGGACCTTCTCGAGGAGGGTCTGAAAAGATCCATGGACAAACTGAAGGAGAAGGAGAGAGATAAGGTGAGCCCCTAAAGACTCCAAGGAAACTAGCACCTTCTGGCCCTGTTTACACGTGGTATTAAAGGTTCACCCAAAAATGAAAATTCTGTCATTAATTACTCACCCTCATGTCGTTCCAATCCCATCAGAACTTCGTTCATCTTTGGAACATAAATTAAGATATTTTTGATGAAATCCGAGAGCTTTCTGACCCCTCCATAGACAGCAATGCCACTACCACTTTCAAGCCCCAGAAAGGTAGTAAAGACATTTAAAATAGTCCATGGGACTACAGTGGTTCAATAATGGAATCATTTTTGAGTGAGGGTGAATAGTTAATGACAGAATTGTTATTTTTGGGTGAACTATCCCTTTAAGATGTGTTTTGGTCGATCAGATGGAAAATGGACGATGCTAAATACAGGTGTAAAGAGGGTCTAACATGTAGGGCTGGGCGATATATCGCATGACATTGTTAGGCGCATCTCGTCAGTAAAGCCGGTTCCTTGATTAGTAGTAAATCGCCATCACCTGCTTTCAGATAGAGCGGCATTTACTACACAGAGCCGTAGTTCACTGACAAGCTGAGCCATATCGCATTAATTATCGCAGGCGATACGTCCGTGATAATTAATGCGATATGGCTCAGCTTGTCAGTGAACTACGGCTCTGTGTAGTAAATGCCGCTCTATCTGAAAGCAGGTGATGGCGATTTACTACTAATCAAGGAACCGGCTTTACTGACGAGATGCGCCTAACAATGTCATGCGATATATCGCCCAGCCCTACTAACATGTTTTGAGCTTGTCCACTTTTGACCACTTCCAGAGGTAGTCGAAAACTCATTAGACCGGATTGCTTTCGTAGTGTAAACTAGAGTTTAGATTCTCTGCCCGAGCCCGAGCCCGAGCCTGAACTTGACCCGACCCGATCCGCGAGCCGATATTTCCCGCCCGGACCCTGGATCAAGCATTTGTGTTTTTTTTAATCATTACTTTATTAGTCTAATTGGGTGGGCAGAAAGCTATGCCATAATCAGAAATTATATATATTTTTAGCAAAGTAAGAACTAATACTACAACTAAGAAAAAAAATTTGTACAACAAGTCAGGATTGGTCTAAAAATGCGTGTTAAACTCACAGCACATGCAGTGATGAAGCGCAGCATTCTGAACAGAAACGCTCTTGAGACGCCAGTCATGAGCTGCTTGCATGAAATATTGTATTGAATGATGTATTTAAGCTTTGCTTGAATATTTATTTTCGTTTTGAATTGTTTAGTTTAAAAGTAGACATTTCAAGCTTTCTATACACCTATTTCTCATGTCTGTGAGGCAAGAAGCCTGCTGAGTTTCAGTTTATTTATGAGACCTGTTCAAGAGCAATCGTGATCGTTCCGAAGCCTTCATGTCACGATTATTGTCTGCTATAGCCTATTTGCTTCTTATTTATTAGATCCAGGCAATTGGCTGATGAAACATAGATTAAAATTAAGATACAATTTATAAAACCGAAACAAAATTCACTTTAAAGAAAGGCTTTCTACAAGACAAAACTTAATGAAGTGGTCAAAATCACTTCTGACCCACTCACATCTTTGCACTTTTCATAATCAGATGAAATTTAAAAATAACATTATAATATTTAAACATAAATATGAAACAAAATACATTGTTTAATGGCTACAACAAGTATAGTAGGGTACAGTACAGATAAATGTCATGTCTGACATTTTACCGGTGAGTGGTTCATGAGTGGAGCGCGCTGGCATAGAGCGGATTATTGAGCTGAGCGTCACACCGGTCCGCTTCGCTCATTACAGGCTCGTTCTCGTCAGAACGCCCACGTATTAAAAAATGGTCGGGTTTGAATCGGGCTCAGGCTCATAATTACAGTTCATGTGTCGGGATGGGATGGGCCGGGCCGGGCTCGGACACAATGTGCACGGGCTCGGGTATGGTCGTGCTTGATTTTTTGAGCCCGATCTAAGCTCTAGTGTAAACGCTCATGTGGTCGAATGTGAGTGCAAAAGACTGACTCTCCGCCTACTGACCTAATGCGCAAACAAACATTATGGGACGAGCGCTAGCCAGACTGGATTTGAACTTTGTTGGCTGAAGACCCAAGTTTGGTTTGAAGATGAAAAACGTACCAAGCGCAATGTTCTCTCTGGTCGTACAGCTATCAGAGCAGAAACAAAAGCTGTTACTCTCTGTGTGTTTTTCTGTTTTCTCCAGGCGCATTCATATGTAAATTACATGAGCTTATTTTGTCCATTAGATCGAAAGATCTGAAAAAGCCCATACATTTACCCGCTTATAAACCCTTCCCTCGAAGAAATCAGGACAGAAGTGGTTGAATGTGGAAAAAAGAGACACCAGGTGTAAACAGGTATGTGTCTGCATCGTCTACTTGTGATCCGATCGACCAAAACACATCTTCATACCAGGTGTAAACAGTGCCACTTATGTCACCCTGAAAGCTTCCATCCAACTCCTTTTGTGCGCTTCAGCACTTCAGCTCGATTCAGAAGAGATCAATGGATCTCAAATGAGACCAGATGTGCTAATGACAATTACTGCCTATATTACTCACAACTCCTTTGTGCTCAGAAATGAAGAGCATCCTAATGCCTCACTCACTTGATTGATATCTCACAAACGAGTGAGCTTCTGACAGGAAAGGAGTTTGAAAAAAGACAATTATATTGTTCCAGACCCAAGCAAGCAAAGTAAATGTCCTCGAATAGCCTTCCTTGGAAACAATAAAGGCGCGCACAAACCACACGCATAGATTTTGTCGATTTTATTATTACCAAGTATAAAAAAAGACTTCCATTCCCTAAAGTCAATCAGACTTTTGCCAAGTGCCTTGTTTGTCTGGAATATTGAAAGTATCATATGCTGCATTAAATTAGGCAGAAACGTTAGCAGGCGTGTAATCCTGCAAATGTTCCTGTGAGCATAATCAGTTCGAACCACTGATGTAGGACAGCGCCAATATTTGATCTGATCTGCTGATCTGAAGCTTTTTTTTTTTGTCTTGTTAAAGCACTCTGAACACTACGATTCTGGAGCAATTCTGAAAATTTCAACATTTGTGCTTTAGAAACAGTCGTAGTCTTGCAATTCCACACACATAAACAAACAGAAAAATGGTCACCGAACCATCAGTTTGTTAAGGGGTGTTAAACTGGTTCAGTACATACCTCGGTTTTGAAGTCACGGTTCGGTACGGGTTCAGTACAGCAGTT